>NW_024412430.1:5143379-5200696 GCF_014898765.1 Herpailurus yagouaroundi
CCCTTCCCTTCCCTTCCCTTCCCTTCCCTTCCCTTCCCTTCCCTTCCTTTCCTTTCCTTTCCTTTTTCCTTTCCTTCTTTTCTTTTCTTTTCTTTTCTTTTCTTTTCTTTTCTTTTCTTTTCTTTTCTTCTTTTTTTCTTTTACAAACAAGGAGAGACTTAAAGAGGTGGAGAGACTGGTTTAATATCTTCTAGTTCATCAGTAACCAAGCAGGAAGTAGGTCCCCTCGTGGCTGGTTCTGGCATTCTTTCTCCTGAACCATTGATTCAGTTATATTGTGGGCCTTCCACCTGCCGAATGCTCTCCTCGCACTCGAGCTGGTGCTCGGTTAGACACTGTCCGCTGCTCTTATAGGACATAGAGCTTTACGGACAAGACAGATATCAAGTTTGAGGACACCTGTAAAGGGGTTAAGTGGAGGGTCTCAGGATACACGTATGGAGCAGTCCCAACTGAGACGGGAGATTGGGGCAGCCCTCATGGAGGGAATGAAGTTGACACGGAAACCTAAAAAGGAAACAGAGGCCAGGCAGACAGCGAGCGGGGAACATCTCCATTGAAGCAGTTTTGCATCCCGAGAAATTCACATGCCCACAGGAGGAAGTAGGTGCAAATAATGAGTGGTAACAGTAGCAGTAAGGGTAGTAGTTAATATTTACTGAGTACTGTTCATGTGGCCAGCCTGGTTTTAAGTGATTTGGTATTTTATCTCATTTAATCTCATTTCATTTTCATAATAACCTTAAAAGTAGAAACCCTTTATCACCCTCTTCGAGATGAGGAAGGACACAGAAGGAGCAGCCTCGCGAGAAAATTTGACATAGATCCATTTTGTTTACGTAAGAAACGCAAAAAAAAAAAAATTAACTTGCACCAAGAAATGCGTTGTCCCCCATTTTCCTGCAAATGCATGCTGCTCGCGATTTGTTCTTCATTTTTCTTGGCTTTATCACAAGCAAGAATAAAGATGAATCATTCTTTTTTTCCCCGGGACAAAGCAAAAACAGAAGCAAGAACGAAAGCCCGGGTTGTTCTTTGAAAGTTTTCAATATTTAAGAAAAAGTTTATTTATTTTGAGAGAGAGAAGGAGTGGGAGGGGCAGAGAGGGAGGGATAGAGAATCTCAAGCAGGCCCCACGCGGGCAGCGCGGAGCCCTACGCGGGGCTTGAACACGCGAACTGTGAGATCATGACCTGAGCAGAAGCCAAAAGTCAGACGCTTAACTGACTGAACCACCCAGGTGCCCCTGAAATTTACCAATTCTCAAACACGGCTTAAATGTTAAAAGTATCATGGGAGTCAAATAAAATATGAACCTGACTCATGTGAGGTCAACGTTGGGGGCAGGCGTATGAGGGGAGTCAAGGGTCAACCTGCAGAGGACCTTTGAGATCACGGAGTATAATCCAGTGAGAGCAGAGACTTAGACTTTTTAAGGTGCGACACAAAAAGTTCGATTTTTGTGTTGAAACCATTCCTTTGTTTCTACAGTAGGGCTCTAACAACTTCTAAATGGCATAGCTCAGGGCTGAAGAGGCCTTAACACAGCGTCTATTTCAATATTTCTCTTAAAGACTGAGTCCATCTTCCTTAACCTCCTAGCTTTTCACTTTGACCTCAGGAAATCTTAGCTTCACTGTCTCATGTCTAACACCATGTCTGCATGACCTTTCTTTCCCCTTCTCCAGAAAGACGCCTCGTAGCTTCTCTCTCATCTCCTTAGGGGCAGTGAGTCTGTGTCTACAATAATGTGAACTCGCTTCCCGACCGGAAGCAGAAGCTTCAAGGTCATACACACTCTCCAGTGAACGGCCGCCTAATAACCCCTTGTCCCCGGAGATGAGGCTTCTGAGTCAAACCAAATTATGGCCAGTGGGAGAACAGGAAGAAGAGAAGAGCCGGATTTCCTCACCTGCTCCACAGGAAGTGCAGTTGGAAGGCTCATTTCCTTGGCATTCTTGGCAGGTGTAATGGCACAAATGGCATTGGTTCTGAAATCCAAATTTCCCTGAGGGACATTTGAAAACGCAGTGGCCGTTGTCAAAAATCCTAGAGAAAGAGCAGATTTCAGAGTTTGTAAGGGTGACTTTCTGGAATGGCTGTAAGTGTTAGGACATGTGGTGTTCACGTTTCACTGCACAGGCTTGGTTTCATCGTTCCAGAAACAAGGGCGAATGCCTGGGACTGATCATCTTAGAACATGTGGAATATTAGTCATGTACCCATCCTTGGCCCAAGGTTTGGACCCAACAGCAGGCATGCCAGAAACTGGCTCAGGATGCAACCGTGATTCTGGTTCCAAACAAGCTAACCAATGCCTGCAGGGATTAAACCCATATTGTGGGGCCCGGCCAAACGTAGTCAACAATCAGATGGAGGTCTTTCAACTTTCAAGACATTAAAGAGGCCTCTGGATCCAGAGGCCTTGGAGAAAATATTATTCCTTTAGTTATCAGCATGCCCACACTTTACAAGGGAGATGTCAATCAACATCAAGGGCTCTCAAAGGGTAGAACGAAACACTGTCCTGTAGCTTACATGCTACTTATAAACTTGGCCTATGCATATGGCAAGTGATCAATGAACTGATTTTGAGTGTCATTTTTGCAAGCACTTCTTGATGTATCAAGTACCATTTTTTTTTTAATTTTGTTTGCAAACACCTACAAGGACCCCCCCCCCCCAGATGGGATAGCGTGTGGGCTTATAAAACCTTTGACTTTATACACATACAATCCATACCACAGTATTTTCATCGTTTTGCTGCTTTTCTTCCTTTGCAAAGTAATTCCAAGAGCAAATGTGGTTAAGTAAGCGGTAGCCAAGAATTTGGCTCTTTCAGATACAAAATGTTCCCCAAGTGCTAGAGTCAGATAGGTAATATGGATAGATCAAGTGAGCTGTAGGGCTCCACCCCCAGAGTTTCTAATTCAGTCGTCTTTGGGGGAGGGAGCTGAGAATTTGTGGTTTTCCAATTCCTGGGTGGGGCTCATGCTGCTGGTCTAGGGAGACATTTTGAGAGCCGCTGTTTTTCCTTCAGCAGAAGAATGAGACAGAATGGAGTACTGTGGAATCTGTTCAATGATTCCTAAGTAACACCGGCGGTGCCCAATTGGGTCCGTTAGAGCTTCCTTCCGGTAGTCGTTACTGTATCCCTTGTGAGGTGAACTGAGCCCGTAGTGCGCCTGTTTCCCCTGAGGGTATGACGTTGGCATCCGGGCCTGAGAGAGTGGAGGGCCTGTCAGCAAAGGTAAGGCTTCTTTCTCTCTCTACCACCTCCTTCCACCCGAGCTGGATGTATCATGGAAGGTCAGGTGTAGGCCCGGGGTGCCCTGGCTTGGCTGAATCCCACCGTTTCCATAGCTAGAGGCGGCCCTGAACTGGAAATGGGCATTTCAGTCACGGGTTGGGAGGAAGTTGGAGCAGGAGCAAGGCGACCTGACCTAGCGTGTTGCTTGCAATCTTCCAATGCGTCGCCCGGAAAGCCCGGGTCATTTGCATCTGTTGGGAACGATGGGAAAACCACCTGGTTCTTGGGTTCTCCGCCTTTCAGGTTCCGGTCACCATCCCCAGCGCTCCTGGAGTGAGCCATCCTTTTGGCCACTGCAGAGCCTGGAGTCCCAGCCCTAAACAGACACGTAGGCACATCTGTTCGTCCGTGTCAAAACAGATGCCCTGCACCATGGTGTATGATGAGAAGGCTGTGCTCCCAGCCCAGACTTGAGTTGACGGCACTAATGCGAACTGGGAATATCCCAGCCCCACCCTGGCTCTGGTTTCTGAGCTAGAAGATTTTTCAAGGGATAATTTGGATGGGACTATCTAAAAACAAAACAAAACAAAACACCAAAAAACCAAAAAAACCTCCCTTTAAGAAAAACTGCGTAAGAGCTTTCTGAGGTTTTTAAACAAGGAAGCTGCTAGATGCTCTCCTGGAAGGGAGAATGGGGACATTTATTTGTGAGGATTCTTTCCCCCCGCCCCCCCCCGCCCCCCCCCCCCCCCCCCAAACTCAGTTGAAAAAGGGATGAAAAGTATATCATCATGTTTGTCTTTTATAGAAAGAGATGACGGATTTGTTTAGGGGGAAATCATTTCTCTTGGGAGAGGTGATCTAATACTCTCCATGATGGGAACCATTTAGAAGCATCCAGAACGTGGGGGTGGTGGGCTGGAGAGCGAAGCCGATGGTGTAATACTTCTGTGTTTATGTATGGAGGAGGCTGCATTTCTCACTTGAGTACTTGATTTTAAGGAAATGCCAAGCACATAATTGTGCTTTGAAATACCTGCTTTCATATCGACCCTAAGGAAAGCACAGGCGATATACACAGTTTGTTGTTGTTGTTGTTTTAATATAAGAACGCGATTCTTTTTAGAGATCTAAAAAGAGAAGGAAAACCGTCATGCTTAGGTAAAGGCACTGAATTACATCATCCCCTCCATCCCCCATCCTCGTCGAGGAAAATTGCTAAGGAGCTTGAGAAAAGTACCATTTTAAGTGGCACAGATTTTTCCACTGACAGCAACAAATCTTCCCTAATGGAGGAGAATAGATACCCCGCTCTGGGCTCCATGGGGCTGATGACAATTTCCTTTAAAGCCAACTCAAGCCATCTCTAGGACAGCCAGTCATCCAATCTGTGGATTTCTGAGAGTCAGGCCAGCTAATCTCTGCAGGGGAGGCATTTCTTCTCCCAAGTCACACATGTTCTTAGCCTTTTCGTAAGCAGCGAACCATTTCAGAGCAGTGAACAGCGCTTATGGAAAGGAAGGACTTGGCAAAACCGAGTGCTAAAGAGTTGGGCAGAGGTAATGTTCTCAATATTGGCACTAAATTTTCTAGACATCCAAGCGTGTGTGTCGTGTGTGTGTGCACACGCGCGTGTGCGTGTGATGGAATTGGAACAGAAGAGCAGGAACGTCAGGGTTAGCTGATCCTCTCTGCTGGTTATTGGTTTGGCCTAAATAAGCTATCACAAGGGCCCTTAGTATAATTTCTTGGTTCTTTAATGTTAAAGCAATGAAATCTGGCCAAAAAAGTCTTTCTTTACCCCTGAATGCAGTGAAACAGGTCAAACAAAACATTTGAGGGTGGGTCAGAACAGAAGTAACTTTTAATGCTTTTAATGAGTTCATTGGGTCTATCACTCCTTCAGTTCTGGGTTGGGCAACCAGCTTGGGCCATCAAGATCATGGCCTTGCAAGGGTGAGCATGTTGTTGCAAGTGCCGAAGGGGGCACTCGCTTCCTGCAAATTTTCAGTGGTCTCTAAGATGCTAAACCCAAGAGTTTCTGGAAATGTAAAGAGAGAACTAGAATATGAAGAGAGGGCTTCCTAAAGTTTGATTTCCTAAAGTTGGAAGTTATTTGAACTTCAGGATTACATTATTTTTTAAAAATGTGTCAAGGGAAAATGTAAACATACTTAAAATAAGTATACATACAAGACGTAACAGTACCCTTCCCCCTGTATTCACCTCGCAATTTCAGTACATGGCCAATATTTATATTCCCATCAATTTACTTCCCTCCCATATTATTTTGAAGCGAACCCATATTTAAATATTAACACTCCTCTCCTAGATAAAAACTCCTTTAGGGATGATCTTTTCTCTACCAGGACTAGAGCTATCCCAAAGCTTAAGGCGAGGAAGAGACTCCGACAAACCCACTGTCCTGATTATTCTGTTTGTCTCCTTACCCCTAACGCTTGCGTCAGATCCATTTTTTGTCATTCTCTGTCCTGCTGTGTCCTGTGCCCACTGGAAACTGCCTTCCTGAGCTCTTTACCTGAGCTACCTGTAAGTATTCGTCAACCTTGCACCTAACTCAGAGCTGGACACAAAGCAGGTGCTCCAGACCATCTTGAATGGATCTGATTCCACTCAGGGAAACGCTTTGGAAAAGACTTAAGAAAAATACGTTGCTGCCCAAATAAGTCAACACCATCATCTTTCAAAATAGTTTTTTTTTTTTTTCTCTTCATCCTTGTTCTGGGAAAATGCAGGTGAACAAGAGTCAGGTGAACAAGAGGTCGTTCATTGCCAAGACATGATGCCCTTTCTTGCACATATTTGCAAGTTATTTTCCTCAAGGAAGAGACATGAGCAAAATGGAGTGCTCAGGGAGACGAGCAAAATATTCTTCCTGGGAAACAAGATGTCCTTGAGAGGACACCTTAACTCAAGATCCACGCACACGCTTTTCTTTCTCCAAGAGCTAAATCATGGGCTGCTTAAGACAGTTACACTACCCCAATGGCCGTGGAGCTGTATCTCCTTTCGTGTACCAGTGGGTTTCAGTTTTTTAAATGGCTAGTTGCGGTTGTAGAGTTTTTTTCTCACTTTTGATGAGCCTCAGACAGTCATGACTCCTGCAGTATATCCTGGACGATGGTAGCTGCCTTAGTAAACGAATGCTAGTAAGTTCCCTTAGTTCAAAGTTGTCCAAACATGGAGTGGAATTTGACTGTTGATGCGGTAAGGAGTTAGGAGAAAGAGGACGCATATTCAGAATGATGTCTCTACCTGAGAGTATGTCTTGAAACTGCTTTAAGGCAAACCCAATATTTAGAGGCATAGATATCTTGAAGAGACCTTTGGAAAATGTCACCGCAGTTAGCACTGAAAGTTCTTAAAGCGGTTCTTGTGTGCCTGTTCCCTTTCCTCCCTCCATCTCTGCCTTCCTTCTTTCTCCTCCTGAGGGAGCTATCTGGAAAGCCAAGCCCATGATGTTGATTACACACTTTATCAAATTCGATTCAAGGCACATGTCTTGAATTGTTACTGTGTGTTGATCACTGTGGGGGACGAGGGAGACTAACCCACACGATTCCCTCTCAGGATATTCTAGTCCTGAGGACAAATGAAATGAAATGGCGGTTGTCCAAAACAGAGGGAATGTCCATCCTAGGGATTCACCTGATGCTGGAACAGCCTCGTCATACTGGTCTGGAGAGAGACTGCTTCCTACGTATCTAGCAGAGTGGTGATGGGGCTATTCATTCGAACATTCAGTCGGCCAAAATATTAAGTGCTCCACTCAGAGGAGTGTTGACCAAGAGTCCAACAGGCTTCCAACTCTCTCCACTAGAAATTCCCAGTGGATTAGCAGAGATCCTCGTCCCATTCCAATACTTGTTATTTCCCCATCCATTCAGCTACCAAACATTTATCGAGTGCCTACTGTTTCCCTTGCACTGTGATAGGTGATGGAGATACAAAGGTGAGTATCTCAAGGGACTTAGGGAAATACAGCCCATCTATAGAGATACCGAGATTTGTAACTTAATGTTTCAAAATGTCACCGGTGCTCTTATAGAAGTTTATACAGAGCACAGGAAAATGTAAAGAGGAGAAGGTTAATTCTGCGAAGAGGTCAAAATACCTTTGTAGAATAATTCACCCTTGAACTGACTCTAGAAAAATGAGTAGATATTTGATCAGCAGATGGAGATAATGGGTGTGCAGAAGGGGTTGTAGTTGTCAAAGGCACCGTCGTCTTCATGGATGAAAGCCTCTCTAGTGTCCAGGGAGCTGGTTCTGGGAGGGGGTACTGGGCATCATGGAGAGCAGATGTTACAGAGGTGCGCTGTGGCCAGACCGTGGGGAGTTTTTGTGTCATGGAAAGGTGTTTGGTTCTTTTTCCTGCAGGCCCAAGGGGGTGTCTTTAAGGTCGTAAACGCCTCCTCTCTCCAACCTGCCACCCGTGAGCTCCCAACCACAGGAGGTACTGAAAGGCCACTCACCTTGTGACAGGGCAGCCAGTGCAGTCTTCCTGAGTGGGCCCCCAGCACTTGGCACACGAGGCGTCACAGATCTGGCAGTGGCCGTGCTCATCGATGTATTCTCCTAGGGAACAAAACCTAATTGTTTACCTCGTCTCCACATGGCAGCGCTGCCTCGGCCGTCAGTCTGAGAGCGGCCAGATCGCTCCGTGGCTGCCCGAAAGCAATGGAAACAACACAGAGAGGAGACCTTGGATGGCTTCAGTTGCCGGTCCTAAGTCCTGACCTTATAATAACAACTGCTCCTCTCCCAAGGGCCTCGGAATTTGGAACCTCAAAAAGTTATGAGGCAATGACCTAATTTTGGATCTAGTCAACATGTGTTACGGATTAAATAAGTACAGAGAGGCCAAGGGGGGCTTCTCATAGGACCCCTTTACTGAGCTTCTTCTGACTTGCCTGTTAAGGGCTGAGAATGCTTGGACCCCAGAGACCTCTGTTACAGCCTTGGTTCAAGTCAAGCAACAAGCAGGACCCACCCACAACTCCGGGGTTATTATGGTAACTAGTCAAGAAGCGGTAGTCAAAGCTTGGGTAACATTTGACAGATGTGAGCTGCATCTCACCCCGAAAGAGTAACAATGAAGAGATAGCCACAGAATTCTTCACTGATTTGGAAAGTCTCCTTCCCAAGGAAAAACACATAGGAGGCCTTTCCACTGAAGCACGTGTAGCTTCCCAAACTTCTTCTGAACATGTAAGAAATTACTCTCCCAGCAAAGATGGTGGGGACAAGCCAGCCTCTTTGAAGGTGATCATCCGGTGATAAACCAATGATGGGTCTCATTGAACCCAACCCTCTACTCACACTACACAACGTCTTCTCCCCCCCACGGTCCTAGAAGAAATCGAGAAGTTTCTTTAGTCTGATCCCAAGAGTCACTCTGTATGGTTTGGAAACCAATCACGCACAGAAAACATGGCTTCAGATTTCAGGAGAATCACTCCACCCCCTGTAAGTATGTCTGAACATTGTCAATCTGACATCCAGCCAGAATAGGGAGGTAGCAGTTCCTCACGCATGGTTTAACCAAGTCTTACTGAAACTCTAAGATTTGCTGCCTGATTTATTGTAGTTGCTTTGAAGCCATGGAAACATAGACTTGACTGGTGAGAAATTGAAGGAAGTTCACCCCTCTGCATTGTCCCATGGCTTTATTGAACTAGGTAAGGTTACTAGGTGAGGTAACCTTAGATATATAAATCCTTCCCTTGCCCTAACCACAAAAATGAAAATGAGGCGGCAGGGAGATTTTGTCCTTCCATACAGAAAAAGCCTTTGATGTAGTTACTCTGTGAGTTTTGTTAACTAAAGGGGAAAAGTACATATTCGGAGCAATGCAATTATCTAATAGCGGCATATCCTGCACATCCCAGACTCTGTTCTTTGTTGCTCGGTCGTTGCCAAGGAATCTGATATATAACTTTTCATTTTTTTTAAAAGAAAAAATATAACTTTTCATTTTTTTATTTTCGAGAGAGAGGGAGAGAGAGAGAGAGACAGAGACAGAGCACAAGCAGGGGAGGGACAGAGAGACAGAGGGAGAATCCAAAGCAGGTTCCAGGCTCTGAGCCATCAGCACAGAGCCCGACGCAGGGCTTGAACTCATAAACCGTGAGATCATGACCTGAGCTGAAGGCGGTCGCTTAACCGACTGAGCCACCCAGGCGCCCCTGATATATAACTTTTAGAATGGAACCATAGTTTTTAGCTCAGGAGTGACTCCCGGGAGCCCAATGCCCCAAAGAGTGAGTACCCAGTGGGGGCAAAGAATGCAAACGTGCAGGTTGTTCACTGCACAAGGTGCCTGTCCCAGTGGCCATGTGGAAGCAGAAATCCAGCCCATGTTCATCCCACCAAGCCACGCACTCTGGTTTGGCTGTCTCTGCCTCTGCCCCTGTAGGGGACACCTTTTGCTAATTCACACAAAGGTATTAGAAATGGACAACTTGCATTCTTGGTCATCAGAAAGCTTGGTTTCCAAGGGAGAAAAAAGCTGGGACTTCTGTCTAGTAGGAATGGGTGATTTCAAGTTGAGACTGCCTCATTCAATATAGGCCTCATGTTTATATGGCCTTTTATTTATTCGGGCTCCCCATTCTACCTCCTAATGATTGCCCTTGCTGTAATCTCTTCCACTTTTGTCACAGTGTGACTTTTGCCACAACCAACTGAGTAGTGATTATCAGTCCAGACACTCACAAGATAAAGGCAGACCTGGTAGGAACGAGTAGATCTTGCCTACATCGCGAATGCTAATAATTTGTGTTTACGGAGCTGGATGGTCGCTATGTATCTTTCCAAAGGCATGTGCTGAGTGGAAGAGGAGTGAGGGATGGTTTCCAGAGGCTTCCAAACACAAAGAAAGTGTATTCTAGAGGAACGTAGGATCATAGATTATTCATTTGTTCGTGCATTCGTTCCATGGACACTTTTTGAACATCTATGTGCTGGGTAGTAGGTGAGATTTAGACATATACAAACAGAAAAGAGCCTGCTCTTCGGTCCTCAAGGATTTTTGAGAAGAATGATTTGAAAAGAGATCGTTATAATCCAAATGCTAGCCGGTAGCCTTTCACTTCCTTGGACAGTCTAGATTAACATCTAGAACAGAAAAGCAAAGGCATACACACCAGACTGTCTGCTCTACTGGTACTTTACCTTGACATTCACGCCTATAGGAACAGACACAGGGATTTGTTTTTCCGAACTCTTGATAGCCATCCACCTTAATTTCCATGGTGTATTGGTTGCAACACAAAGGTAGGATTTTAAGCTAAATGCACCTTGCTCTGCTAAATCAAATGCCATTTAGATAGTTCTGAGAGTTTTTCCATTTCTATACCCAAAGTCTCCTTTGTAATTACAGAGGATACATGGTTAGGTCAAGCAAATGTTATCCAGATAGTGCTGTAAACATTTAAAATTCTCTGTAACTCTTATTTGCCTCCTCATTGGCTTCCATAAGCCAGTAGGTGGCACTGATACCTTGGCTTTGTACTTGATCTGCTCAACCACCTTAGATCGAATCGTCACTTGAAACTGCCCCATGTCTGAGATTTCAAATAACCCTCCCAACACACCCTTCTAATGTTACACTACGACTCTAGCTCACCCCGCTTGATCATTCTTTTATTCACCTTTCCAGTTACCTCTTCTATTTCCTACTGGGGCTAGGCCAAAACTTCCCAAGACCCAAGTTCCAGAATTCCAAATTCTTTCTCAGAAGGTGACCTCACTTCCTAATTTGCTGATGAGGTACTGAGTTTCTCCAGCATCCTTTCTCTCAATGCCAAAATTCCTCCCTCTCTCTTGATTGTTCACTGGTCTCTTCTCTCCATGGAAGGTATGTACCTTATTCCTGGCCATTGTTGGCCGTCCACCTCATGTTCTGGAACTTTCCCCACAATGGTTTTCCACCAGCCTCTTTGCCTTCAATCATTTCTTCACATCTCCCATCATCCTCCTATCTACAAAAGTTCTCCCTAAGCTTAGACCTTCCCAAGCACTTTTCTTCCCTGATGACTGACTCTTAAAACATGTTTTTCCTTCCTACCACTTAGACCCAAAATGGAGAAAACCTTCAGAACCTTGACACTTATGTAAGTGAGTCAGCGTGGGACAGCTTAGCTGTGCACCTCTCTCAGCCTGCATGCCTCCTAACTTTAGAGCAAGTGCTGGCTTTAGAACAGACGAGAATCGAGGGACCTGCCCCGATTTTTATGATTATGTAGATGTCCAATTAGTTACAGAAACAACTGTCCCCAACCCCAGCCCTTGCAGGCACAAGTTTCCCACTGCACATTTGAAACCAAAAAAAGCCAGATTCCAAGGACATAGTGGAGTTGGTTTTTTTTTTTTTTTTTTTTTTTGGTTGTTGGAGCAGCAAATTCTTGTCATCTGTCTTCACTGCACAATGAAACTAAATGTTTATGACAGGCGTGATATACAAAATTCTTGGAAAAAAATCACTTGTAGCACAGACTTCAGGGGCCAATATTTTGTTCTCCACCTCATCCTGCAAGCTCTTCCTTCTGGTGTCTTCATCTATTATTCAGTCCAAATTATCTTTCTAATGTGATCACAAAAATTCCATTCTCCTTTTAGTTCCTTTCTCGTCTCATCCTGTAATAGTTCGAAGGACAGAGAAGGGTGTCTCCTGGGGAGAGGTGATGTCTCAAAAGTTGAAGACATAGCTTAGAAAGGCATACTTCTCCACTGAAAAATTTACAAGAGGGGCGCCTGGGTGGCTCGGTCGGCTAAGCATCCGACTTCGGCTCAGGTCATGATCTCACAGAATGTGGGTTCGAGCCCCTCGTCGGGCTCTGTGCTGACAGCTGGGAGCCTGCTTCAGATTCTGTGTCTCCCTCACTCTCTGCCCCTCCCCTGCTCAGAGCCTGGAGTCTGCTTTGGATTCTGTGTCTCCCTCTCTCTCTGACCCTCCCCTGCTCGCGTGCTCTTTCTCTCTCAAAAATGAATAAACCTTAAAAAATTAAAGAAGAAAAAAAAGAAAAATTTACAAGGAAGTGGCTCTTGTTCTACCTCTTGATCACATTGCCCGGCATGTTTGTGTTAACGGATCCAACTTACAAGTAAACTTTATGAAATCATCCAGAATAATAGGTAAGCATTTATTACGTCATCCACAGCTACCAAACATTATGGAGACTCACATAAGAATAATTTTTACGCAGGGGTGCCTGGGTGGCTCAGTCAGTTGAGCGTCCGACTTCGGCTCAGGTCATGATCTCACGGTCCGTGAGTTCGAGCCCCGCGTCGGGCTCTGTGCTGACAGCTCAGAGCCTGGAGCCTGTTTCAGATTCTGTGTCTCCCTCTCTCTGACCCTGCCCCGTTCATGCTCTGTCTCTCTCTGTCTCAAAAATAAAGGTTAAAAAAAAATTAAAAAAAAAAAAAGAATAATTTTTACTCATACATGGCCGGGATACCTTCCTTCCTCCTACAGAAGGGCTAGGCTTTCTTGTGTACTCTGTAATAGCCTTTATGGACTGGAACCAAATTTTTTGCAGCATTTAAGAAAACACACGTTGTGGGGCGCCTGGGTGGCGCAGTCGGTTAAGCGTCTGACTTCAGCCAGGTCACGATCTCGCGGTCCGTGAGTTCGAGCCCCGCGTCGGGCTCTGGGCTGATGGCTCAGAGCCTGGAGCCTGTTTCCGATTCTGTGACTCCCTCTCTCTCTGCCCCTCCCCCGTTCATGCTCTGTCTCTCTCTGTCCCAAAAATAAATAAACGTTGAAAGAAAAAAAATTTAAAAAGAAAACACACGTTGTATACATAAAAATACTAAATAAATCAATAAACCCATAAGTAGATAGCGATGTGAGCGTGAAACAACTTTTTAGCAAGGGTGATTTGTAAGAAAGAATGCGAAGAACATTTGATGAGACATTAGCCGTTTGGTTTGGGTCAGGTTATTTCAGGGAGCAACCTCGGGATCCTGAATTATCTGGAGGCTTCTGTGTACGTGCTTTGTCACCAGAATGCCAGGGAATCATGGAGTGTGACTTCCCCGAAAGACTCTGCAGCCCCAGGCACTAACCAAGTGCCGCTATTTCTTTGCAAGGATGCCAATACCTAGTTTCCAACTTAAGATACCGCTGTGTGAAGACGGTGTCCGTGAAAAGAAATCCATGCACTTGTTACTTTTTACCAGCTATAATTAATACTCAGGAACACTTTCAAGTTATATACTAATGAAATAATTTGGTTTTTAAAGCCTCGTTGAGCGTGCCATTTCATGGCCAGGCTCAAAGTATGAGGCCGTCCAGAGAGCCGGCAGCATCTTCGCTTACGAGTTTACATAATTGTTCAGCCTCAAAAAGGAAGGAAGTTCTGGCACGTGCTACGACGTGGATGGACTTGGAAAATGTTAACGCTGAGCGAAATAAGCCGGTCGCCAAAGAACAAATGCTGTGCGTTTCCATTTATGTAAGGTACCTGGGGTGGTCAGGTTCAGAGCGCCAGGAAATAGAATGGAGGTTCTTAGGGGCTGAGGGGGAGGGGGACATGAGTTATTGCTTAATGGGTACAGGATTGCACCTGGGGAAGATGGAAAAGTTCTGGAGATGGATGAGTGGTGGTGTGACTATAATAAGGACCAGAACCGTATACTAATAATGGTTAAAAGTGTAAAGTTTATCTTAGAGATACTGCCCCTCCCCCTTGCCCCAAACAAGTCTATACACCGAGTTTGTTCCTTACCAGGCCAATACGCAATTTTAACCCCAAACCTCAGGATCATCTGCCCTGTGGGGATGTGGCCAGAGAGCACCAGCCATCTTGGGGAGCCAGTGTGTTGAACTGAGTCTTGGGAGATGTCCTGTGCTAATGGAGGTCAGTGGAGAAATGGATAAAGCTCACGAAAACGGAGACGTCTGGCTGATGGAATCCTCGGGTTTTGTTTCGTCTTGTTTGTTGTTGTTGCTCCCTTTGGGAACTAGAGGCAAACTAAACATCCAGCAGGTAGAAAGAGAGGTCTGTTCCCACAGCCTGGAGGTGTCTGGGAGCCACCGCTGTCCCATTTTGCCCTCTCAACAGTGACTTCCCTTTTCCCTCCCACCCAGGCTTTTCTGATCGACCGGACTTCTCCTTCCCGGTCCCCTTGCTTTTTTTAATTCTCAGATGCCCTGCAATGCTACTCTGGTGCCCCCATGGGTTGGCGCCCCCGCAAAAAAAAAGGATGGATCGTGAATTGTGGATCCAACACACGTGCAAAGGTTTGGTTTCCTCCCGCCTGCGTGTTGTCCAAAGAGCAAGGAATTAAGAGTTGATCCTTTTCGGGGCGCCCGGGTGGCTCAGTCGGTTGGGCGTCCGACTTCGGCTCGGGTCATGATCTCGCGGTCCGTGAGTTCGAGCCCCGCGTCGGGCTCTGTGCCGACGGCTCGGATTCTGAGTCTCCCTCTCTCTCTCTGACCCTCCCCCGTTCATGCTCTGTCTCTCTCTGTCTCAAAAATGAATAAACGTTAAAAAAAAAAATTACCAAAAAAAAAAAAAAAGAGTTGAGCCTTTGCGTGTCCACCGTTGTTTGGTCCCTGACCACAGTCAGGCTGCTAAAAAAAAAAAAAAAAAAAAAAAAAAAAGCGTATCCAAAGTGAAGCTTTGGCCAACACACCTGAACGTAGTGGTGATGTAGCAATCACCACTACATCGGTGAAGTTTCCATTCACCAACACCCGCTGTATTACGTTCTGTTCTATATAACGTTTAATCCAGACAACAGCCCTTTTATGAATGAGAAACGGAGGCTCAGAGAGATGAAACATCTTGCATAAATTAATTCGGCTAGGTAAGTGACAGAGTTGGGCTATGACCCAGGTATGTCTTAGCCGGAGTCCAGACTCTCTTCTGCAGTGTTTCCCTGGTATGGATTCAATTCCCCTTTTGGTGTTCCGAGTAGCTTTGCTATTTATAAAAAAAAAAAAAAAAAAAAAAAATGGACCTTGAGCACAAGCCTGGTCTGAAGCGTTTGGTGAGGTAAGGGTATCGGAAAGGAATTCACTGTGAAAACAAGTGAACTTTGAGCCGGCACATTGTACAGAGCAAATTTCCTCAATGATTGAAAAAACTCTCCAAATTTATTTCCTCTGAGAAAGTGGCCAGTATTTATTAAAAGGCAATTCTGTTTATCCCAAATTGAGAGTTTTACAAGCAGTTTGGTCTGTCCACTAGATTAGAAGCTCCTGAGAGGAAACCCAAATGGTATTTTTGAATGAATAAAATAATTAATTGGCGCTCTGCACAGGAATTTTCTATACTGCTTTAACTACTGTCCAAAAGCAAAATAAACGGGCTCCTCAGAAATCATTTATAACCAGAATTATAGTAATCTCTCTCTGCTCCTCCAATTTATATGAAAATCTAGTATAGATGGATTGGTCCTTGTATATCTTTTCCTCAATTAGGAGAATTTTGCATTGCCTCTGTGTTTGTGAAACTCCCTCTAAGATCTAGCTTAAGGATGCTAAAATTGAAAAGACACTGAACAGTTGGTTGTAAAACCAGACAGAAGAGGGGACAAAAGGCGTGAGTGTGATTAGTGTCTGCAATTAAATAAAATAAATAAAGCCTATCATCGAAACTGCGGGATCATGAATACATCCTGTAAGTACAGTATGGTAGATGGAAATCGATTTATTGCCCATTTGAGGTGTGTAAAATGTCTTGCTGGTCTCTTCATTTCGTGGGCTATCTTTATTATTTCTGAAAGTGAGCCTAGAATTTTTTTTTTCAACGTTTATTTATTTTTGGGACAGAGAGAGACAGAGCATGAACGGGGGAGGGGCAGAGAGAGAGGGAGACACAGAATCGGAAACAGGCTCCAGGCTCTGAGCCATCAGCCCAGAGCCCGACGCGGGGCTTGAACTCACGGACCGCGAGATCGTGACCTGGCTGAAGTCGGATGCCTAACCGACTGCACCACCCAGGCGCCCCAAGAATTTTTTTTTTAAGTTGATTGATTTATTTTGAGAGACAGAGCACATGCACGTACAAGGGAGGGGCAGAGAGAGAGGGAGAGGGAATCTCAAGAAGGCTCCACGCTCAGCATGGAGTCCGACAAAGGGCTTGATCCCACGTCGGCGACATCATGACTTGAGCCGAAATCAAGGGTCGGGCGCTTACCTGACTGAGCCACCCGGGTGCCCGGAGCCTAGAATTTCTACAGATTCTCTAGTGCACTCAGTCCCCCTAGTCTTTGGGTTTGATGCTATCCCAATGCTCCCACCACTTGTGGCCGCAGTGGGACCGCTCCCCTGGGGGAAACTGTACATTATCCGATGCGTTCACAGCGAGGGGATCCAGAGATCAAGATACAGGGACACAAGTGGGTGACCGTCATTTGAAAGAATGACTCATTTATCTTTTGGAAAACGTCACCGATGACCCGAGGCAGGTCACACTTGGGCGAGGGACACCGAGGCAGACTAACCGAGAAAGGGAATGACTTGGGTGGACAGAGCTCCCGTGTGCACCCCAGTGAGCACTGTGCTATGGAGCCCGAAGGGCTGTTCCGCATCCTTTCACTCTGGAGGTGATGAAGGATGGCAGGTGAAACTATCAGGACCATCGAGCCTTCCCGACTAGCTCTCGAACTAAACAGGAGTTTTCGCATGCAGATCAGATCGGTTAAAGCCTAAAAGCCTTCCCTGAGGAGCTTAAAACCCAATGTTCTCCGTGGTGGTTGGGGTCCTGGAACACAGGCATGAGGATGAGGCTTGTTATCCTCCACTTTCGTTTCTATGGTGACCCAGGGAGCCTCCCTAACCCACGGTTATTACTTGCTCTTAAACCCTGCAAAGTACAGCTGCTGGCCCGTCCCCCACGCCAGTACCCCAAGGGAGGGAACATCCTCAAATTATCCTCCTTTTCTTCCTCGGCAGCCACAGGCTGCAGAAATGTTGGCTCCAACTTTCTTTTCCGGCGCTCCCTTAGTCTTTCCTCAAGCCTAACCTGCTGGTCTAAAGCATTGCAGCCTAATTGCTAATTAAGAGAAAGGGGAAGCTCCTGGAAGGAGGAGGAGTTTGCATCCCAAGACCTAGGGCTCCGTCCGTACGGTAGCTCTGTAGCTAGTAATTGGCTGTAGCTAGTAATTGGCTGTAGCTGGTAATTGACACGCAGCGTTTTATGGGGTCATCATTAACACTGCCCGTTCACAGGCAGTTCATGCTGCCTTCTAAGACATCTGTTGGTTTGCCTGGCGATGGGTCTGAATGGAGCACAGCACCCAGAATGCCTCAGCCCCTTAGTGACCGGGTAGGCAGTTGATTACTCGGGATGCCATATGTTGTATCGGGAGTGACCAAATTGTGCTTTCTAAAAAGCCCAAGTACGCATATCAAAACCAAGGGGGGCGGGGTGAACCAAAGTACCTGTGTGCCCGCCGCAGGCCAACCTAGTAGGAAGCCCTGGGGTTGGGCAAAGACACAAATGTTGGAGTCATCCCCGGCTGGGTTTGATGTGGGCTTCTTTCTCCAACTATCTGACGGGAAGCAAATCGCAGATTTCCCTGACATTCTTCTCCGGAGAATCGAGGACAGTCTCTCACAGGACGTGGGGAGGATCAAACGAGGAAACAGACCCCAGCACCCGGCCCCGCGGCTTTCGGAATATTAGTGACCATTATCAGGTACTGGGGGTAGGTTAGCTCATTGCACCTCCAGTAATCACGTGGGGTAGGGCCGTGGGCCTCATTTGCCAAAGTAAGGAGTTTCAGCATTGAAATGTTAACTCTTGACGCTTGGCTCAAACCCCGGATCCCAGATCGAGCCTTCCCTAAACCCCCCGAGGGCACTTGAAGACTCAATTGGCTACACAGGGTGGTGGCCATGAGGCAGCTACTCTTGCTGACCCTGTGGATGGAGAACAACCACCTCTCAAGGGAAATCAGCTGCAAGATAGCCACCCACGCAAGTTAGTGGTTATAAGCCGCCCTTTGGAGACAGCCTCCTGCATCAGAGAGAACCAAGGCAGCGCTTCCCTGCGTCCTGCGGCCACGGCGCTGCCCTTTTCGGGCTGCTGAGGCGAGAGTTTGTCAGAAGTAGGTGAACCGTGGGGAGCCGGGGCCCACAAAGCGGCCTCTTCCCGGCAGAGTTTCACCCCGTCAGGTTCTGGACGTGGGGTTCTTGGCTCTGCGACGGAGCTGGCACCACGCAAGCCCTGACTACCTGTGTCTTCAGGTGAGTGGCCGGGGATAGACTTGCTTCCAGGCTCGGTGGGTGTCAGGACAAGTCAGTTTCCTCTTTGTCTCAGGGAGGGTGGAGCCCGTCCACAGATGGAAATAAACACGGGGGCAGGCCCCTGGGTGGCTCAGTCAGTTAAGCGTCTGAGTCTTGATTTCAGCTCAAGTCACCATCTCACGGTTTGTGAGTTCGAGCCCCGCGGCGGGCTCTGTGCTGACCCACCCTACCTGTGTTCTCTCTCTCTCTCTCAAAATAAATAAATAACTTAAAAATATTTTTTAAAAACGAAAATGGGCCAGTATTGTTAGGCTGTGAGTGTATGTGTTCTGTGTGTGGGGACGGGGTGGGGTCCCCAGCCATGGGGCAGAAGGTCTCACCCCCCAGGTGTCAGAGACAGAGAGTCTCAGGTGTTTCCCTACCTACCAACCCCCTGCTGTACTGCGGACAGTCTCTCCTAGAATGTGAGATTCTCATAAAGACGTCTATATGGTTTGCATCTTATCAGAGTTTCAGACTCGGTCCAGAGCATGGAATCTGGGACTGAAACCTCACTGGGTCCCACCATAGGCAGAATGATACCCCCCACCTCTTCAAGATTCCTGTACCCCCACCCCCCCACCCCCCGTGTGCTTAGATGACTGGGAGGGGAGAAACAGGGTACAGGTGAGGTGCATGTATCTGGAACAGGTGTCCTAGATGGGAAACTTGGGGCTGCCTTGTGCCGGTTATGTCAACTTGCACAAGTAATAGAACCTCCGTCATCTCCTCTGTAAAATGGAAATAATCACAGCGTCATAAAATTGTCAGAAGGGTTAAATCGGTGAATACATGAGGTGTACTTTAAAAGATAACAGCACACAGTCGGTGCTCCATCAAAGTTAGCTGTTACGGGTCCAGGGGGCACAACCAGGTCCCTTAGATAAGCAGCACAAGAGACTGCACAAACCTTTAGAGACACTCCAAGCTCAAGTCCCTTCTTACTGTATGGGTGGCTTTGAAAAAATTATTTCACCTCTCTTCGGCTTTTAAATTTTTAAGATTTAAAAAATTAAAAAAAAAAAATTTTTTTTTTTACGTTTATTTATTTTTGAGACAGGAGAGACCGAGCATGAACGGGGGAGGGGCAGAGAGAGAGGGAGACACAGAATCGGAAGCAGGCTCCAGGCTCCGAGCCATCAGCCCAGAGCCCGAGGCGGGGCTCGAACTCATGGACCGCGAGATGGTGACCTGAGCTGAAGTCGGACGCTCAACCGACTGAGCCACCCAGGCGCCCCTTAAATTTATTTTTGAGAGAGAGAGAGAGAGTCCACATCCAAAGCAGGCTCCAGGCTCTGACTGTCAGCACAGAGCTCAACGTGGGGCTTGGACCCATGAACCGGGTCTATTTACTGCGTGGTAAATAGAAACAAAATATCTAGGGAAGATTTCATTCCTCCACCACTGTTCAGGGACCGCTTAGACGAATGGACTCTAATTTTAGTAACCATTTTATTCACTTTCAACAACTCAACAGGCGTGGTCCTGTGTAATGAGCACCGAGCTGTAGTCTGATCTATTCAGGAAAATGGCAACCCTCTGCCTTTTCACTTGCCACCCTAAACCTACAATTCTAGAACTATTAATTGACTAGAAAATTGTGGGCACCCCAAACCAATATTTGCCAATAGAGGAACAACTGACGTGCTTTTTGGGTCAGCATTATCCCTCCCTGTCATCATTCCAGTTGCCTTTCGGTGATATTGCTTAGCAATAACATACAGTTGTGACTCTAACTGGTCTTTATTCCACTCTTATCGCAGTGGTCAGGAATTGCTTACGAATTGATTTGTACAACCTTAACATAAACTCAAGAGATGTCTCTTAGGCATTATTAATATCACGAGAGGGCTCTGGCCCTATCAAAACATTCCAGAATGGTAGGACTCGATGTGCTCTGGTCTTTCCTTGTACCTTGATGCCTTGATAATCTCCTTTAAGCGTCCAGCATGGATCTCTGCGCGCCAACCACCCTGTTGAGAGCCTTGGTCTGGGGTGAAATGGCAGCCTCTACATCCCTCTGCCATATAGACCTGAGAACTTGGCTTCTCCACCTCGTCCTACAGAGACGGAGACCTCCTGTAGAGAAGAGAGGAGGACCTTGCGAAAACCCTTCGCGTTCCTCCAGCGACAAACAGCTCTGGGAAGTCTATAGGAGCCTCGAGAACAATTCGGTTCCTCTGGGAGAAGAGCCAGATTGGCTGCAAGGTAGGCACCTCAGTATTTGAGGTAAGATCAAAGTCTCCTCCCTTTGGTCTAACCTCTACACTCTCCTTCCAGCCCCAGCCCCGGCAGACCCTTGGCATCTCCCCAAGGGACCGTAGCACCTTCCTGCCCTGGTTACATTGCTGTCTGGGGGTGGGGGCTCTTCGATGTTTCTAGGCAACAGGGGGGCACTCAAGGTAACAGCCTGGGCCCCATAATTGGGGGTCCTGGGCCTTTAGAACTCAATTCTTGGCTTAGGTCTGTAGCTGCCAGGCAGCAAGGCGGGGCTCAGTGTCCTGGGCTCAGGAAGCCTGAAACTCCATGGAAACTCAGTTCCCATGATCCCTGCAGGCCTAACTGGTGAGTCAGGCTCTCCTCCCCTTCCCAAACTCCCTGCAGGGGCTGTCTGACCTGCTTTGACTCCTTTTTGCTTTCAAGGTTGCTCTTGATTCTCCTCTCAACCTGATTTTACACGGTGTGAGGTGCCCGGGGCCCCAAACCTTCCCGGAGAGGGCCGATGCCTCTCTCCTGCTGTTCGCAGTTGGCCAAAACGGGCCGGGACAGGCTGTGGAAAAGCTAGCTGCCTGTGGGCTCGGGGGAACTTGAACGGTCTTTGCTTCTGCAATCATTCAGTGTAATTAGGTTGTAATTTTCTAACGATGAATTTGTGGGAGGCCCCCATTTTCTGTGGGATAAAAACAAGCGCTTAACTACGGTAGCATGAGTGACGGGTGTGCACAAGGGCTGAAAGGAGCAGAGGCAGGGGGAAGATCTCCTTGCGGTGTGGGGGGATTAGAAGCCCAGGCCTGGAGTCAGAGATAGGGAACCTCTTCTGGGAAAGCTAGGTGCTTTCTCGGTGTTTCCACATTAAGTTCTCAGAGCATCTTACAGAGATCAGCACTGCTCTCCTCTTTAATTTTTTTTTTTTTTTAATTTTTGTTTGTTTTTGAGACAGAGCGCAAGTGGAGGAGGGGCAGAGAGAGACGGGGTCACAGAAGCCAAAGCAGGGTCCAGGCTCTGAGCTGTCAGCACAGAGCCTGACGTGGGGCTCGAACTCCTGGACTGTGAGATCATGCTTTGAGCCGAAGTCGGACGCTTAACCGCCTGAGCCACCCAGGCGCCCCTAGCCTTGCTCTCATTTTAAGGATGAGAAAACTGAGGCTCAGAAAATTTACACAGTCTGCCCCAGGTCGCTGAATTAGTGCTATTTATTTATTCGTTTATTTTCTATTTTTCAAGTTATTTATTTTGAGAGCGAGAGAGTGGGCAGGGGAGGGGCAGAGAGCGAGGGAGAGAAGGAATCCCAAGCAGGCTCCATGCTGTCAGCACAGAGCCCGTACAGGGCTCGAACCCACGAACCGTGAGATCGTGACCTGCGCTGACATGAAGAGTTGGACGCTTAACCGACTGAGCCACCCCAGCACCCCCGAATTAGTAGTGCTATTTAGAAGAGCTAGCACTTACTCGTGATGCCATCTGCTAGGAATTGTCCTGAATGCTCTACACATATCAACTCACTCCTTTAAAATAATAATAACAACCTTAAAATAAGAAAGGGCGCATTGTGAACCACGGTGGCCTCATTTTTCTGTTGACGATGTTGAGGCAGTGAATGATTGAATGAAGGATTATTCTGGTGGCAGAGCAGCAATGTAAACTCAGGGGGTCCGCCTTCACCCTGCTCCTCTCACTGGGGTTTTGCCGCACTCCTTTTCTCCAGAAAGTGCCGGGAGATGGGGTTTTATTGCAGGTCTGTCTGATTTCAGGTCTCTTGTGCACTTTCCACTACACCGAACATCCAAATAATTGGCAGGTTGAGTGGGTGTATACGTGTGTATGTCTGCGTGAAGATGGGGGTAAGTTCAAGCTCCGCAATCCTAGACAACCCAATCACGCAATCTGGAACTACTGCTTGCCTACTGCTTCCTGGAAGCAGCGTTCGAAGAGCTCACCGTGTACCCTTCACGAGACAGACAGACTCGGCTCCTACAACTAGGAACGTGAGCCGCTGTGGAATCAAGTGTTCAGAATCGAATGGCTACACAGGGCAGCTGGTTCTGATTGCGATCTTCCCAGAGGACAGGGTGATTTCTTGTTTATTTTGGGGTCCCCGTGGCTTTGCTGCACGAATAGAAAATGAGTAGAAAACACCAACTTGATTGGTGCCTTGGGGGGAGAAATTCATTAGAGTTCTTTGTACTGAAACAAAATTGACTTGGGCCCGAAAAAAAAAAAAATAGATACGGTAAGGTGGTGGGGGAGGGGGGAGGAGAAAATATTTTAGGAGAGGAGAAGAAAGGATTGGAGGTGGAAATAAGCACAGTGTCTCTGTGACCCAGGCACGTGGTTAGACGGACAGGTAGAAATGGAGTTTGAGCAAGTGAAAAATGAGTTTGGATCGAGGATGTAGCTAGGTCACAAAACCTCAAAGATGGATGAAATGGGTGTGGTTGGCCAAAGGGAGCCACTGAAGATTTAAGGAGAAAGTCGGAGATGGAAACGAATTTGGTGCACAGTCGCTGTGGCCAGATGAAGCCGGATGAATTGGAAGGGACAGCTGGGAAGTCAGCTAGGAGGTGGCCTCAGGAGGCCAGGGTGGGGGCTGGAGCTACAGCAACCAAAATGGTGATGACAAGGTGGTTCCCAGAAAACCCGGTCCCAGGATCTCCGGGAAGGGTGGGCTTTTGAGCTCATTCGCTCTAGCTGCCGCCTCCTCCCTTCTCCCAGGGATCAATGGTCTCAGTGACGTTCTAGTCTAGTGACTGCCCAGTGTTTGCATGAAATCGGAGAGGCATGGAGAACTCACGTCTTCCACTTTTGGAAAACTGTATCAGAAATGTCTTTGCACGAGGCCCAAATTGGCTTCCTTGTGAGTGAATTTCCTACCTTGGTCATTTCAAAAGAAAGAAACAGCCGCTCTGCGTGAACAGCATGGTATTTCTGGGAATAGTGAACAAGTCAGAACTTGAGTCCAAAGCTCAGACAGGGTGGCTTTGAGCACGTCAGGGAAACTCTGTGTGAGTCTTCTGTGACCGTGGGGGGGGGGGGGGCACCTGACATGTAATAAATGATGAATAAATGCTATTACTATTATTGATACATGTTGGGTGCATATAGGAGATGGGGGGGAGGGGAAAGAGGAGTCCAATCCATGGCCTTGAACTTGAGGGAGTAAAGGGATCATAGTGGTATTGTTGGTCTGAGAATGGGAGGGAAGCTGTTTGTGATGATCTGGCAGATGTTTTGAAACTACAACTCCTGGCATAACTCTGATGTTTATATACATTCCACAGGCGATAGTTTGCCAGTGGCTGTCTTTCAGGCCCGCTCAACATTGAGCGGCTGTGTTCCCTCTCTGACACCCTCGTAGCAAGAGTTGATGGGGTAAAATATAGTGCAGGCATCCACAGCCCATCCCGCCCAGAGCCATGCCATAAACGATTGGGAGCTCATTGCATCACTGCCAGATAGAGTGTCATGTTTAGATGCCAAGATGGTAAAAGAAATTGTCATCATCTATGCACTCCTGGGGAGGGGCCATCCCGTTCGTGGCCAGGATGACCGTTTGGGAGAAAAGCCACGCGTGTGTAGACGCTCGGGCCTAAAACCCGTGCAGAAGAAAGGTAAATTGTCACGGAGGGCTCTTATCGTTGTGGTTTCAGCTGCTTACTTGGACTTTGTGACCATGCTAAAAGGTGTTTTTTAGTCCGGAACCAAGTCTTAGGTAAAGGATGAATCAGTAGCAGCAGGTTAAAGGTACATGCCAGTGGAGGCAATGCTTTGAGTTTGATCGAGGAGTGTCCTTGTGCCAACAAGGCTAAGTGCCTAGTGAGTGAGGTGAGGGCGTGAGTTTGCTATGTTTTTGTGTTCAGGAGAGAAAGCGAGATTTGGAAAGTCTACCTCTCTGGAAAGTCTCTTCAGGTGACCATCAGAAGCTGATTTCCACCTAGGAGATGCCCTTTTCACAGATGAAGGAGCCAACCGTAAGCATTTACACGACTTGCCCCAAATCACACAGCGTGTCTTGTTCCTCCTTCTTATCTAACTATGTTGAGGGGAAAAAAACAATCCTTGCGGGAATTTGTAAAGAGAAATAAAGGCAAAGCAATACCCAGAGACTATCGATGGTGCCGCCATTTTTAGATTGGCAAAGAACCCGATACTAGAAGGCTGTCCTAGTAACGTTCAACAGACTACTCCTCTGTCGTAAGTGTCTAATTCTTTATTCTGGAATTTCTTCTTCCCAATCTTGAAATATCTTCTGTAAAGTGGAGATTCCTAAATAGCACTTCAGTCTAATCAGTCTCCTGAGTTCAATAATCCTGTATCTATGGCCCACCAGACTCTATGGGTGGGTACTTTGGAGGTATCTCTAAGTCAACATGTTCAATAAGACTAAGCATGTTAATTCAGTACTCGTATCCCTCATACTCCCCATCTCGGGGAGCACTTACACCATCCAAGCTGGGGAGTCAGTGGAGGGAGCTCCTCCCTGGCCCCACCCTTCCCCCAGTCACTCACAGTTTCTGTCAACCCTAACTCATGACCATCTGACTTCTGTCATCTCTTTCCCATCTCCAGCACCACCACATGACTTCTAGTGCAATCTCTCCTCTTTCAAGTGGGAGATTTTTCTTCAACATTGGTCTCCTGGACTCGTTATCCACTCTCCCCATCCCACCCCCGTTCTGGAACCAAAATGATGTTTCACTAATTCACACTTCTAGCCTCCTGCCTAAGATCATCCAGTGCTGCCCCCCACCCCCTCAATACTTTGAGTAAAGCTCAAAGAATGACACATCCTTGCCTCTACTTGATTGGTGTGCAGAAACCAGCTTCCAGGGGAGAGCACCAGCTTGTAGGAGTGTGAGACCTTCTCTAGTGTCTCAGAAGGCTGCTCTGACGGGTCCATACGGCAGGCCAGAAGAGCCGGCTTGTTGACCCCCAGGAGTTTTCTTCGGCCAACGATGGGGATTTAGTGTTTGAAGATCTTCCCTCCGTCACCCCTCCAGCGAGCTAACTGAGGCCTGTCTTCTATATCATTTTCGGGTGTTTCCCCTCAGCACTGAGTTTGAGTCCCCTCTGTGGCTGCCGGCTTGATAAGATGACTTGCATCAGCTACTTTTTCTTCCTGATCTCATGTTCTCACTCTACCGCCGGCATTTTCTTTCATCACCCAAATAAACCTCTTGTACTTGAATCTTTGTCTCCAGTCTGGCTTGTGAAAGGGGGACACCTGAGACCCATCGCTAGGTTCCGGCATTCCCAAGAGACTTTCGGTTCTCCAAGCCCACGGTGTACTCTCTCACTTAAAGTATCCATTTGGTTCGCGTCTGCTCCCTTGTCTCTTTCCCAGACAACATTCTGGGAAACTCCTTCTTTACCACTGAAAGCTGCCTGCACTCTTTCCCCTACTACGCTGTTATGCGGCCGAATTGATTTTTTTTTTTTTCTGTGCTCTGTGGTGCTTTGTACATATTTTTAACTTATCCTACATACCCACTGGTATTTCTGCCCACATGGGTCTCCTCCACGGGGTTAGGTGGTCTTGGAGATCAGGAATAATTTCCCACGATCTGGACCACCATTTGCCACGCGAAACAGCGGTCCAAACGTTTTGGTGACTTCGTAGGGGGACGTGATTGAGGTAAAGGGATGCCAAAGAGTTTACCTGGCAGCTGATCGCTCCATGGAAACGTCTGTATTAACATTCAGCGTAATTATTTAGCACCCCCTACACGCAGGCACCGTTTCGGGTATTGAGATACAATAGCGGGCAAAACACAGGTCTCGTCTCTGGGTGAGCTTACCTCACAGCACAGGAGTTGGTAAATGATAAATACAATAAACTCGCAAATTTTGTATAGTTCGCATGGTTAGAAGCTAATAGAAGCCATGGGGGAACAAAAGGACCGGCAAATCAAAGTGCTGGCAAGGAGTGGTGATCGGAGTACAGGTTGTAAGTAGTAGAGTATAATAGGTTCCAGAAACCACTGCGGTAGAACCCCAGAAGAGAATGTGTGATTAGGCCGGACTTGCTCTGAAAGTTAGTTGACAGGGTTAATTACCAACCTGCAGTAGAGTAATTTTGCTTCCAGGAGGATAGACATTTGTGCTTCAGAGGACACAAGCCCTATCCTATCTAGGCTTGTAATATTCTTAGTTAAAAAATGACTCCTTTCCTAGACATGTGGTCCCCAGGCAGATTGCCTGCTGCGAATCCAATTTTTAATGCAAAATGTCTTTCCAGCACAGAAGCGCACTGCCAATTTATTAAAGTTTGCGGAGAGAATGAGATCAGTAGACAAAAGCGTATTAGAGAGGGGTGCTATGTTTCAGGAGATAAAGTGAGGGGTGCAGCCGACCAGGGATGCTGCATATAGGAAGCAGATGTCCTCAACTAAATTTACATCTCCCTTACCATCAGTCAGGAAAACCACCCAGGTTGCAAAATATATATATCCAATATATATGTGTGTGTGTGTGTGTGTGTGTATGTATATATATTGCATGAGCAATAAGAATGATTGTGCTATACCTAATATACTAATAATACAGTGAATTATTCTTTTGAACTTTCTCAAAAAGAACTGCAGAGTAGGGAGTTAAATGGGATCCAAGGGTAGAAGAATAATTTTAGGGAATTAATGATTTAAAAATGAGATTGACAGAGATCCTAAGGGAGATAATGGCTCACCATAACAAGAGGCTCTAAAAATAAAATTCTGACACTGTAATCCGTAAAGTGTCTCAGTAAGGGAGAAAAGGCAAGAGGCACTTAAATCAGTACCGCTTCACGGAGAACTCTGCCGAAGTTTGGTATCTGTCAGGAGGCTGGAACTTTCAGGATTTCCTGCCAGGAGCTATCACTTCTGCAGGAAGTGGGATGGATATCAAGGGGGCTGCATACACTTTTTAGGGGCTCCCGGAGCACATAGTACCAGGCAGATCTTTTACACGGCGCACGGGCAGTTCCCAGTCAACCCTGGTCCGCACTCTTCCTCTCTTTCACGCTGTGCCTTAGCTCCTTGCACCCAGGGCTCCAGCAGGGAGAAACTCCTGGCACTTTCCAGATGTTCGAGGCTATTTTGCACTTTCCTGTCCCTTTCTAGTCTCTTCCTTCAGCTTTCCTCCTGCCTCCCGCCCAGAGGACAGACTGCCGGCTCTGTTATATCCCTAGAGAACATTTCCTTCTCTTTCTTTTCATAGTGCATCAGGGCATTTTCTCTGGAGCATTTATCTGTCTTAATTACAGTATAAAACCCATACAGGCAGAGTTCCTCATTACATTAATATCCCATGTAGCTAACACGCTACCCGGCACATAGTACGTGTTCCATAAAACGTGAGTAGATGAATAGAGTGAATGAATTAGTATAACACAAAAGAATACAGGAGGCACTTAAAAAATCCAATGTACATTTCTTTAGCAATTTGAAGTGTACCTCCTAGCAACTTTCTCGTGAGCGTATGTTATCATTTCTATTTTTCTTTTTTTTTTTTAATTTTTTTTTCACCGTTTTATTTATTTTGGGGACAGAGAGAGACAGAGCATGAACGGGGGAGGGGCAGAGAGAGAGGGAGACACAGAATCGGAAACAGGCTCCAGACTCTGAGCCATCAGCCCAGAGCCCGACGCGGGGCTCGAACTCCCGGACCGTGAGATCGTGACCTGGCTGAAGTCGGACGCTTAACCGACTGCGCCACCCAGGCGCCCCCATTTCTATTTTTCTAATGAAAGGGGATGGCTCGGAGGATTAGATGGTCTATGTGAGTATAGTATGCTGACTAAGGGCTCCCAAAGCTAACCGGGTCCTCGTCCCCGGAACCTGTGAATGTTATATATGGTAAAGAGGGATTTTTTTTTTTTTGCAGATGTGATTAAGCTAGAGACTTTGAGATGAGGAAGTTACCTAGGATTATCGGGGTGGGGGGACCCAAGTATCCTAGAGGGAGATGGAATGACGTCAGTAGAGAGAGATTAACAGACGCTGATGTTGGCCTCGAAGATGCAAGAAGGGGCCACAAGCCAAGGAACACAAGGCAAACAGTGCTGGCCCCTGGGAGGCAAGGGAATGCTCTCTCTTCTACCTTCTGGAGGGCGGTCCTGCGGACACGCCGACTTCTACCCTGGGAGACCCCCCGGCCTACTTCTGGGCCCCAGGACTGCGGGAGAATAAATACGTATTGCTTTAAACCACCAGGCTGTGATTGTTTGTTACAGTAGCTATAGAAACTAATGTGCCGAGATTCCAAACGTCAGTCAGAAACCGAAGAGTCAGCTGATGTGTTTGTCCTGACTTTGGAGCTCTGCCATTAAGAGCTGTGTGGTTTTGGATGCGTCATTTAACTTCTTGGTCTCAGGGCCGAAGGCCATGAGCGACCCTCCTCACAGGAAAAGGGTCCTCAAATAGCCTTGTCACCTGTTTGTGAGGTAGGCTGAGTAGCCACTGACGCTTATCTCGGTCCTGCCCTTGTGGGCAGGACATTTCCGGAGAGGCCTTTTGTATCTGTAGAAAGCCAAATTCACGGTGCCCTGCTCGCCATCACCTGTCAGGGAGGGTCACACGGAGCATCCTGCGACCCTGGGAATGTGGGGGCTGCGCATGGAACAGGGAAAGGGGTTCCCTCTTGCCGAGGGGAGGAGAGGTGCTTGGTACCCACGTGTAGCACCTTGCGTCAGCTTGTTGAATGCCCAGCAGGGGTGTCGTCGTGATGTTTTTAGATGAAGAAAGTGAGGATTAGAGAAATCAAGGAATTTATCCAAGGTTACCTGGTAAGTGGCCGAGCTGGGACTTGAACCCACATCCCTCCAGTGTAAGTACTAGGTCTACACCTAACATCAGTGCTGTGGTTCTGAGGGTGGGACCGGCAGCATCAGTGTGACCTGGGAATTTCTTAGAAATGTAAATTCTCAGCTTTCACCTTGAACCAACCGCATCAGAAATTCTGGGGTGGGTGTGGGGGGCGGGAACCTGCGTTCGAACAGTCTCTCCAGGTGATGGTGAGGCCCACTCCAGTCTGAGAACCACTGCTCTATGCTGTTCCTCTTGGAGTCCTTTGGAAGGATGATGGCCATGTTGGCCCAGGCTCAGGCTGCTTGCTTCTCTGAGTTACCACTTAGCATGAGCCGTAGTGAGTGGCCAAGGGACATTCCGGATTTGCCACCTTTATGCTATGGCGTAAGGCATCAGAGAGAGGAGGAAGGTTCCAGCACAGAGTCAGAAATTCTGCTGGCCACCTGGAGAGTGAGTTTGGCCTGAAACACTTACTGATACAGATAGACATCATCTCGCTTCTATTTTAGAGTTGTCTATTAGCCTGAGACAGCACAAGGAGACTGACGTTGTTTCTGTTGACATCATAGCTATATTTTTTAAATGTTTATTTTGAGAGAGAGAGAGAGAGAGAGAAAGAGAGAGGGTGAATGAGTGGAGGAGGGGCAGAGAGAGGGAGAGAGACAATCCTAAGCAGATTCCATGTTCCCAGCACAGAGACTGATACGGGGCTCTGTCTCGTGAACCATGAGATCATGACCTGAGCCAAAACCAAGAGTAGAATGTTTAACTGACTGAGCCACCCAGGTGCCCCATCGTTACGTTAAAAAAAATTTCTTTTAATGTTTATTTACTTTTGAGAGAGACAGAGGCACGAGTAGGGGAGGGGCAGAAAGAGAGGGAGGCACAGAATCCAAAGCAGGCTCCGGTCTCTGAGCTGTCAGCACAGAGCCCGACGTGGGGCTCAAACTCATGGTCCGAGGGATCATGACCTGAGCCGAAGTCGGATGCTTAACTGACTGAACGACCCAGGTGCGCCCCCCCCCTCCCCCAGGAAACCCTCCATGGTCTGTGGATGTCTGGTCACCTCCTCCCACTGTGTTCTGTGGGAATGGCTTCAGTGGGTCCCCATTCTAAATCATTGTGTTTTGCTCCCACAGAGCTAGAGGTGGGGGTGGCAGGTGGAGTAAAAGCAAAGGACAGCAAGGTCTAACCTAGTAGTAAGATAATAGTAAACTGAGAGGTATGACGAGCTTCCTCCCCTCATGGAGCCTACAGTCTGGAGTGGGAGGCAGACATTCATAAGCGCAGAAGCAAATGTAAAATCGACTCCAGCAGGGTGGAGAGAGGAGTGACCTGGGCACGGAGGTGGGGGGAGCGGGGACAGGATCGCTGCAGAGGTGGTACCTGAGAAGAGGCTTGGCGATGTGAGGGACGGAAAGTCCGGAGTGAATGGAGGGGAGACCAGGAGGGAGAGAGGACGTGGGGAGAGGGCCGGAGGGGGAGAGAGAGTTTGGGGGAGGGCGAGAGAAACAGAGGGAAAGGGAGAGACAGGAGGGGGAGAGACGCGAGCGGAGGGGGGGCGCACCGGGGCCGGGGGGAGAGGAAAAGAAGAAACGGAGAGCCAGGGAAAGGGGATGTGTGGTGGCGCTTGCAGGGTCTTATAGACCTTAAAGCGTCCCATACTTACCCCCAAAAGCAACAGATTTCAGTAGGAGAGTGCTGTGATCGGCTTTGTATTTTCAAAATACCACTGTGGCTTCTCTGGGAAGCCAGGGACTAAAGAGGGTGCAGAATTGTTTGCAGATTGCTTGTGGCAAATGATGATGGTAGCTGACCTTGTGTGTTTGTGGAGGGAATGGAGGCAAGACTTATTCAAGAGGTAAGTTGAACAGGATTTGGTGACGGATCAGAGAGAGGGCAAGGGCAGGATCAAGGATGAATCTAGTTTCTGGCTTACGTAATAATAACACATACTGTGTCGAATACACGCGGGTACTCTTCTAAGTGCTTTAATCATTTTATCTAAGTGCTTTAAGTGCTTGAATCCTCCCAATACCCCTGGACGAGAGAGAGGATTGTTGCCATCCTTATTTACAAGTGGGGAATCAGAGGCACAGAGAGATGAAGTGTATTTCCTAAGATCACACAGCTAGCAGCTGAGTATCATGATTTGAATGCAGGCAGCCTCTCTCCAGATTCTGTGATTGTGACCATGACAATGAATTATCTCTTGGAAAAAAAGTGGATAGAGACTCATTTAGATAGAGATGGATGGAAACGTAGACAGTAGAACACCCTAGGTTCAACCCAGTCTCCACTCTTCACTACATTAAAGGGCAGGGGCAGTGGGAGAGCCAATGCCTGGCTAGAAGGACTTGGAAGGCTGGGATGTGGAAAGGACACAGGAACAGGGGCAGCTGGGCTGTTAGAGGAAGAAGGCTGGATTCAGAGCCGGAAGACATGGCTAATCCCATGGTGGGAAGAGAGCAGTTGACGACACTCGTCCTCGGGTTGCTGACCTTAAAGAGGGGGGCAAGCACACTGACTTGCTAAGGGATGAACACAGAAGCCGCAGTGCTGTGCTTGACCTAAAGTAGGTGATCAGCAAATGACAAACTTCCTTTTGCATCGAAGTGCAGTTGACCTGCAATGTCGCATTAGTTTCAGGGCTACAACATAGTCCATACGTCACGCGTGGCTCACCACCAGGGTCACTGCCACCGGTTACCATCTACTCTTATCGCTGATCAACGACCATATTCCCTATGCCGTGCCATTCATCCCCATGACTTCACCTGGTAAATTTGAGTCTGCAATAAGAGAAGCAGAGAAGGAGAAGGCTCATCCTTGTCCACCTTTTGAAAACATGGCTAATCATAGAGCTCGTTTAAGAGCACAGGCGTGGAAAATGGTCATAACGACAGAATGAGTCCACCTCGGTCAGTACAGATGGCACTAAGGCAGAGCTTACTGGGGAGCTGGCTCTTTGTTTGTTTGTTTGTTTTTAGTTGAAGAGTAGTTGGCATACAATATCACATTAGTTTCAGCCGTAGAACAGAGTGATTCAACGTTTATATACATTACCAAGTGATCACCACCATAAATCTAGCTGCCATCTGTCCCTCTACACAGTTGTTACAATATTCTCACTACATTCCCTATGCTGTACGTCGCACCCCTGTGACTTTTTAATTTTATAACTGGAAGCTTCTCCCTTTTGTCCCCTTCCCCGTTTCTCCCATCCCCACCCCCCTTTCCACTGGCAACCACCAGATTGTTTTCCATATTTGATTCTGTTTTGTTTGTTTTTAGATTGCACAGATCCGTGACATCACACAGTATTTGCTTTTCTCCAACTTGTTTCACTTAGCATGGTACCGTCTAGGTCCATCCATTTTGTCTCACATGGCAATATTTCATTCTTTGTTTATGTGTAAGTACTATTCCATTGTACATTTGTACCACATTTTCTTTGTCCATTTAGCCATTAGTGGAAACTTCAGTTGATTTCATATCTTGACTATTTTAAATAATGCTGCAATAATCATAGCAGTGCGTATATACTTTTTGGAATTAGGGCTTTCCTATTCTTTGGATAGATACCCAGAAGTGGAATTGCTGGATCGCGTGGTAGTTCTATTTTTATTTTTTATTTTTTTTAATTTTTTTTTCAACGTTTATTTATTTTGCAACAGAGAGAGACAGAGCGTGAACGGGGGAGGGGCAGAGAGAGGGGGAGACACACAGAATCGGAAACAGGCTCCAGGCTCCGAGCCATCAGCCCAGAGCCCGACGCGGGGCTCGAACTCCCGGACCGCGAGATCGCGAACTGGCTGAAGCCGGACGCTCAACCGACTGCGCCACCCAGGCGCCCCGTCTATTTTTATTTTTATTTTTGAGGGAAGTCTATGCTGCTTTGCACAGTGACTACACCATTTTGCATTCCCATTAACACTGCATGAGGATTCCTTTTTCTCCACATCCTCACCAATACTTGTTATTTCTTATCTTTTTGATAATAGTCATTCTGGCAGGTGTGAGGTACATCTCATGGTTTTGATTTGCTTATCCCTGAGGATTAGAAATGTTGAGCATGCTTTCATGTGTCTGCCGTCTGTGATTTCTTTTGTGAGAAATTGTGGACTTTGTGGGGGGGGGCGGGGCTATTGATTTGTATGGATGCTTTCCATTTTTTGGATATTAACCCCTTTTGGTTAGATCGTTTGCAAATATCCTCTCCCATTAGGCAGGTTGTTTGTTTTGTTGATGGTTTCCTTCACTCTGCAAAGGCTTTTTAGCTTGATGCGGTTTCATTTGTTTCATTTTGCTTTTGTTGCCTGAGGAGACAGATCCAAAAAAATATATTGCTAAGACTGGTGTCAAAGCGCTTACTGCCTGTATTTTCTTCCAGGAGTTTTAGGATTTCTGGTCTTACACTTAAATGTTTAATGCATTTCGGGTTTATTTTTGTATATGACGTAAGAAAGTGGTCCAATTTTATTCTCTTTCACGTAGTGGTCCAGTTTTCCCAACACCATTTATTAAAGAGACTGTCTTTTCTTCATTGTATATTCTCACCTCCTTTGCCATAAGCTAATTGACTGTATACGTGTGGATTTATTTCTGGACTCTCAATTCTTCCATGGATTCGTTTGTCTGTTTTTGTGCCAATACCATATTGTTTACAGTAGAGCTTGAACTCAGGAAGTGCAATGCCTCCAGCTTCATTCTTCTTTCTCAAAATTGCTTTGGCTATTCAGAGTCTTTCATGGTTCCATAAAAAAAATGAAGATTATTTGTTCCAATTCTGTGAAAAATGCCATTGGTATTTTGTTTGGGTTTACATTTAAATCATAAATTGTTTTAGGTAGTATGGACATTTTAACAATATTCCTTCAATCCATGAATATAGTATATCTTTCTATTTATTTGTATCTTTAATTTCTTTCATCAATATTTCACAGTTTTCAGAGTATAGATCTTTTACCTCCATAGTTAAATTTATTCCTAGGTATTTTATTCTGTTTGATGCAATTGTATATTGGGGTTTTTCCCCTTGAGTTTTTATTTTCATTCCAGTTAGTTAACATATAGTGTAATATTAGATTCTGATACACAATGTAATGAGCCAACACTTCTATACAACATGTGCTCATCACAGCAAGTGCACTCCTTAATGAGGGGATTGTTTTCTTAATTTCTCTTTCTGCTACTTCATTATTACAATATAGAAAGGTGACAAATTTCTGAATATTTTGTAACCTCCAGGTTTAGTGAATTCATTTATTCTAATGGTTGTTGGTGGAGTCTTTAGGTCCCCTATCTATCCTATCATGTCGTCTGCAAATAATGACAGTTTCACTATGGCTTTGCCAATTCGGATGCCTTTTATTTCTTGTCTGATTTCTACGATGAGGACTTCCGATAGTATGTTGAACAAAAGTGGTACGAGTAAGTATTCTTACTATTGTCTTATTCCTGATCTTAGAGGAAAAGCTTTTAGCTTTTCACTGTTGAGTATAATGTTAGCTGTGGGTTTGTTATATACGGCCTTTATTGTGTTGAGATCTGGTTCCTCTATATCTACATTGTTTGTATTGTGAAAAGGTGTTGGATTTTATCAGTTGCTTTTTCTGCATCTATGGAGATGATCACATGATTTTTATCTTTTGTTAAGGTGGTATATCATGGTGATTGATTTGTGATATTGAACCATCCTTGCATCCCTGGAACAAATCCTACTTGATCATAGTATATGATCCTTTTAATGTATTGTTGAATTCAGTTTGCTAATATTTTGTTAAGAAATGGCTGGGTTATTTAAGTATGCATGGGCACACTTGGTTTCCTGGTTGACTGCTGAAAGCCAGTTTGGGGAGCCTATAAACAAATTGTCAATACACATCTTCAGCCGAATAGCTCTGGTTGATCGGGCTTACAGGCTGGGGATCAGAACATTCTAGCTGTTCAGTAGGTGCTTTTTAAAATTTAAAGTGTTGCTAACTTGCCGCAGCCCTACTAGTTAATGGCCAGCCAAGGACTGGTACTCAGTTGCCTAATTCCTGGGCGTCCACTATTTAAGAACATAAAGTTTGCAGTAGTGGCTTTCAGTAAATGTAAATCAAGAGAAAGCATCTCAAATTCAGGAAAGAAGTACCCATCTGTGACAGGGCTTCTTGAACTTTGATATGCTCACAAATGATCTTAGAATCTTGCAAAAGTACATATTCTGATTGAGTGGGTCTGGTCTAATTGTATTAGTTTTCTTTTTTTATAATTAAAATTTTTTATTAAAAATTTTGAGGCTTAATTGACATAATATTAGTTTCAGGTATACAATATAATGTTTTACATTTGTATATATTGCAAAACGATCACCGCAGTAAGTGTAATTAATACCCATCACCATGTATAAAACTTTTTTTTTCCTTGCGATGAGAACTTTTGAGATGTACTCTTAGCAACTTTCAAATATGCACCGCAGTGTTATTAACTATGGCCACCATGATATATATTACATCCCCATGACTTACTTATTTCATAACTGGAAGTTTGTACCTTTTGATCTCCTTCACCTGTTTTCCCACCCCCTACCTCTGGGAACCGCCAATTTGTTCTCTACATCCATGATTCTTTTTTCATCTTTTTCTTTTTGGTTTTCCACATATAAGTGAGAATATACCGTATTTGTCTTTTCCTATATGACTTCTTTCACTTAGTAGAATGCCCTAAAAGTCCATCCATGTCGTTACAAATGGCAAGATTTCCTTCTTTTTTTACGCTGGATGATATTCTCTTTTCTGTTATACCACATTTCTTTTATCCATTCATCCATCAATGGACACTTAGGTGGCTTTTGTATCTTGGCTATTGCAAATAATGCTGAAATGAACATGAGGGTACACGTATCTCTTTGAGTTAGTCATTTCATTTCTTTCAGTTACATACCCATACATGGAATTGCTGGATCATATGGTAGTTCTATTTTAATTTTTTTGAGGCTCCTCCATACTGTTTTCCATAGTAGCTGTACCAGTTTACATTCCCACTAACAGGGTATGTGTTCTCTTTTCTCTGCCTCTTCACCAACACTTGTTATTTCCCGTCTTTTTGATAAGCCATTTGAACAGCTGTGAGGTGATACCTCATTGTGGTCTTCATTTGCATTTCCTTGATGATTAGTGATGATGGGTACCTTTTTATGTACCTGTTGGCCATCTGTAGGTCTTTGGGAGAAATGTCTAATCAGGTCCTCTGCCTATGTTTTAATTGGATTGTGTGGGGCTTGCTATTAAGTTGTAGGAGTTCTTTATGTAGTTTGGATATTAACCTTTTATCACATATATGATCTGCAAATATTTTCTCTCCTTTAGTCACTCAGTAGGTTGTCTTTTCGTTTTGTTGATGGTTTCCTTTGCTGTGCAGAAGAGTTTTAGTTTTCTGTAGTCCCACTTACTTATTTTTGCTTTTGGTATTAGATTAAAAAATCATTGCCCAGACTGATGGCAAGGAAGTTACCACCTATGTTTTCTTCTTGGAGTTTTATTGTTTCAGGTCTTACATTCACTCAAATCTTTAATTCCTTTTGAGTTTTTGTGTATGGTTTATGCAAGTGGCCCAGTCTTATTATTTTGTATGTGGCCATCTAGTTTTCCCAACATCATTTGTTGAGGAGACTGTCCTTTTCTCAAAACATTGTATATTCTTTGGCCCCTTGTCAGAATATAATTGACCATCTAAGCGTGGGTTTATTTCTGGTTTCCCTGTTCGTTGACTTTTATGTCTGCCTTTTATGGAAATACAACACTCTTTTAATTACTACGGCTTTGTAATGCAGTTTGAAATCAGGTAGCATGATGCCTTCAGCTGCGTTCTTTCTCAAGATTGCTTTGGCTACTGGGGATCTTTTGTGCGCCTGTACAAATTTTAGGATTGCTTGTTCTAGTTCTGTGAAAAATGCTGTTGGAATTTGATAGGGATTGCACTGAATCTGTAAATTGCTTGGGTAGTATGGTCAGTGTAGCGATATTCATTTTTGATATTATGAGCACAGGATATATTTCCGTTTATTTGTGTCTTCTTCAATTCCTTTCAGCAGTGTCTTATAGTTTTCAGCATAAAAGTTTTGGTTGAATTTATTCTTAGGAGTTTTATTCTTTTTGAGGCAGTTGTAAATGAGATTATTTTCTTAATTTTTCTATCATTTCATTATTTGTGTATAGTAATGCAATATATTTATGTATATTGACTTTATATACCGCAACTTTACCTAATTTGGCTTTTAGTTCCAAATTTTTGGGGGTGGAGACTTTAGGGTTCTTCTCAATATATTACACAATACATGAAAATAGTGTCAGTTTTACTTCTTCCTTTCCAATCAAACGCCTTTTATTTCTTTTTTCTTGCCTAATTGTTCCAATACCATGTTCGATGAAAGTGATGAGGGTGGGCACCCTGTCTTCTTTCTTATCTTAGAGGAAAACCTTTCAGCTTTGCAACATTGTATCTCATGTTAGTTGCGGGCTTGTCATATATAAACTTTATTATGTTGAGGTAATGTTCCTTCTACACTCTGTCGAGAGTTTTAATCAGAAATGCATGTGGAATTTTGTCAAATGCTTTTTATGCATATATGGAAGTATGATTTTTTTTATCCGTTGTTTTTTTTTTAAAGTGGTGAATCATATTAATTGATTCGTAGATGTTAAGTCATACTTGCACGCCTAAAGTAAATCCCACTTGGTCATGGTGTATGATCCTTTTAATGTGTTGTTGAATTCAGTCTGCTAGTATTTTGTTGAGGATTTCTGCATCTATGTCCTTTAGGAAGATGAACCCGTAATTTTCTTTTCAGTGGAGTCCTTGTCTGATTTGTTATCAGGGCAATGCTGGCTTCATAAAATGGGTTTGGAAGCATTCCCTCCTTTTCTATTTTTGGGGAGAGTTAGAGAAGGATTAGTATTAAATCTTAAAATATTTCATACCGCTCGTCAGTGAAGCAGTCTGGTCGTGGGGTTTTCTTTGTAGGGAGATTTTTGGTTACTGATTCAACCTCTTTGCTAGTAATTGGTCTGTTGAGATCTTCTGTTTCTGCATGATTCATTCTTGGTAAGTTGTTAGTTTCTAGGGATTTCTCCATTTTTTCAGAGTCGGTCCAGTTGGTTGGTATATAATTGTTCAGAGTAGTCTCTTATGGTCTTCTGCTACTCTCCACCATTATTGTATTGCTGTTTCTCATTTTAGGTCTCTTAATACTTGCTTTACATATTTAAGGGCCTCTATGTTGGGTGCACAAATATGAACAAACGTTACATCCTCTCGTTGGATTGATTCCTTTATCATTATGTAATGGGCTTGTCTCTCCTCACAGCCTTTGTTTTGAAATCTATTTTCTCTGATATAAATGTAGCTAGCTCAGTTTTTTTTTTCTTGGTTTCCATTTGCATGGGATATTTTTCTTCTATAACTTCACTTTCTGTACGTACCCTTACACCTGAAGTGGGTTTCTTGTAGGCAGCACGTAGCTTCGTCCTATTTTCTTATCCACTCAGTCACTCTCTGACTTATGATTGAAGGAATTAGTCTGTATATATTTAAAGTAATTGTTGATAGGTATATACTTATTGCCATTTTGTTATTGTTTTCTGGCTCTTTTGTAGTTTTTCTAGTCCTTTCTCTCTTGCTCTTGTGTGATTTGGTAATTTTCTGTGGTTAGTGTGTTTTGATTCTTTTCTCCCTCTCGTGTATACTATAGATTTTTGCTTTGTGGTTATTGTGACGCTTACATACAGCCTTAGGTAACAATTTATATTTAAATAATCTGTTTTAAGTTGATGACAACTTAAGTTTAAACAGATCCTAAGCTCTACATTCTACCTCCCCCCTGCCATGATTTGTTTTTGATGTCACAATTTACTTCTATTTTTAACAGTGTTTTTCTTTGTTTTTGAGAGAGCGAGAGAGGGCAAGCAGGGGAGGGGCAGAAAGAGGGGGACAGGGGATCTGAGGCAGACTCTGCACCAACACCCTGATGTGGGGCTCAAGCTCACAAACCGCGAGATCATGACCTGAGCTGAAGTCAGATGCTCAACAGACTGAGCCACCCTGGTGCCCCACAATTTATACTTTTATCTTGCGTATCCCTTAACTAATTATTTCTGTTATAGTTATTTTTACTACTTTTGTCTTTTACCCTTCACGCCAGCTTTATAAGTGATTAATTCACCATCTTAACAACATTAGATATTCTAAATTTTACCGTATATTTATGTCAGCACAGAACCTGACACGGGGCTCAATCCCACGAGCTGTGAGATCATGGCCTGAGCCAAAATGTAGGGTTGGACACTTAACAGACTGAGCCCCCCAGGCACCCCCATTTCTTTTAAGGCCAATTTAGGTTTTGCTTGTCTGGAAAACTCTTTGTCGCTTCTTCAGTTGTGAATGACAACGTTGCTGTGCAGTGTATTCTTGGTTGGAAATTTTTTTTTTCTTTCAGCACTCGGAATATGTTATGGCACTCCCTTCTGGCCTATAGAGTTTCTGCTGAAAAGTCTGCTGATGGTCTTACGGAGTTCTCTTGTATGTCCTTTGTTTTCCTCTTGCTGCTTTTAAGATCGTCTCCTTGCCTTCGAGTTTTGACTCTTTGTTTTTTTTTTTAAATTTTTTTTCAATGTTTATTTATTTTTGGGACAGAGAGAGACAGAGCATGAATGGGGGAGGGGCAGAGAGAGAGGGAGACACAGCATCGGAAACAGGCTCCAGGCTCCGAGCCATCAGCCCAGAGCCCGACGCGGGGCTCGAACTCCCGGACCGCGAGATCGTGACCTGGCTGAAGTCGGACGCTCAACCGACTGCGCCACCCAGGCGCCCCTTGACTCTTTAATTGTAATGCATCTTGGTGTGGGTCTCTTTGGGTTCATCTTATCTGAAACTCTCGACACTTCCTCGATCTGGGTGCCTGTTTCCTTCTTCAGTTTAGAAGAGTTTTCAGCCATTTCTTCTTCAAGTGTGTTTTCTGGTCCTTGTTCTCCTGCCTGCTCTTTTTCCCCTGAGAGTCCTGTGATGCAAATGTTTGTCCATTTGACAGTGTCCTGTAAATTCCTTAAGCTATCTTCATTTGTGTATGTGTTTTCATTTTTTGCTGCTATAATTGTCTGAGTTCCCCTGCCCTATGAGTTAACTGATTCTTCGGCTTCGTCTAGTCTGCTGTTGAGCCCTTCTATTGGATCTTTTCGTTCGGTTATTGTCTTCATCAGCTGTGTGGCTTCTACGGGTAATCTCATATATTTTTCTCAATCTCCTTATTGAAGTTCTCACTGTCTTCATCCATTCTTCTCCCCGGTTTGGGAAGCATCTTTATAAACATTATTTTGAACTCTGTAGCCGCTAAATCACTTACCTGCATTTCATTAGGTGCTTTTCCTGATATTTTATCTTGTTCTTTAATTTGGAACATGTGACTCTCCTTCTTCATTTTCTTGACTTTCTCTGTTGGTTTCTCTGCATAACATACAACAGCCGCCTTCCTAGTCTTGAAGGAGTGGTCTTGTGTAGGAGATGAACTTTATCATTCAATCCTGCCTGAGGTCTGGGTTGTTTCTCAGATCTCTGATTGGCTGAGCAGCCTATTTTACTCTTAGTGAATCTCAAAAGTTCAGGGTGTACCGAGAGCTGTCAGGGTCCCAAAGGGGAGGATCTCATGTGCCTCTGGGATTGAGGATTGAAAGCCAGACCCTCAGACAGCAGCGTTTAAATGATGCAAATATACCCAGGCCTTTGAGACTCCAAGCAGAAGTGCCGGTGGCTACCAGAGCCACATGATCTAGAGCTGTCCCCTGGGCGGCAGTTGCCCAAATCAGGGCACCAGACAAGTGGACAAGTTCCTTTCCCAGAGATACCAGCCATCTGGAGTAAGGCAGAGGTAGAATGCAAAGGTGGCATTCACCAGCCTCTGTCTCGGGAGTACATCTGAGTAGGTCCCTGAATGTGTGACAAACCGGAAGCCTGCCCCTCAGACGTCAGCTGTAAAGGTACACAAATATGTACTAGTTTTTGATGGCTGCTGTGACAAGTTACCTATTTTTTTTTTATGGCTTACGCAAACACCGACTTATCTCGCACTTCTGTAGGTCATACGTCTGGGCACAACCGTTCAGCTGCTCCTCTGCTCCAGGTTTTTTTTTTTTTTTAATTTTTTTTCAACGTTTATTTATTTTTTGGGACAGAGAGACAGAGCATGAACGGGGGAGGGGCAGAGAGAGAGGAAGACACAGAATCAGAAACAGGCTCCAGGCTCTGAGCCATCAGCCCAGAGCCCGACGCGGGGCTCGAACTAACGGACCGCGAGATCGTGACCTGACTGAAGTCGGACGCTTAACCGACTGCGCCACCCAGGCGCCCCTGCTCCAGGTTTTCAAGGTTGGAAACAAGGTATCACAGGTTGCATTCTTTCTGGAGGCTCTAGGGATGCGTCTGGTCCAAGTTCATTCATAGCGACAGCAGAATTCAGGACTGAGGTCCCTGTTTCCTGCCACCTGATGGCTGGGAATTGTCCTCAGTTCTAGAGGCTGTAGGTATTTCTTGTCTCGCGGCTCCCTTCCTCATCTTCAAACCAGTGACCATAAGTCAAGTCCTCACATCTTGAATCGAATTCTCTCCTCTGCCTTCTCTGCTTCTCCCTCTGACTGACCCTACCTTGCGCCCACATGGATAATTCAGGAGAATCTCTTGATTGTAAAGTTACTTGATAATAACCTTTAATTCCATCTGCAAAGTACCTTCACAGCAGTGAATGACACATGGATAGGACTCTGAGGGAGACACTCGAGAACTCTGCTACTCTACTAACCCAAACCAGCTACTCTTGTTGCTGGACACTTTTAGTGGCAAGGTCCTAAAGCATTAGCCTTATCGGGTTTGTGCCTAAGGTTTTACATGTGTTTTACGGACAGTGATAGACTCTCCATGACATCTCCTGGGATTTCTCTTTTACGCTGAACAGAAGGGCTGGAATGATTCAAGGGGATGATGTTGAAGATGAGGAAACAGGTATAGACATAGAGCTACACTGAAGTTATTCAGGATCAGCATGAGAACTTGGTTGTCTTAGTGTCTGGGCCAGGGCTCTTTCCTCCCTGTCATGCATGTACTCAGTTATTTACTGACTTCTTCATTCATTGACGTTTTCATCTATTGATCAAAGAGTTGTCAAATACCGAGTCTAGGATAGACATTTTGCTAGCTTTACGGGCTATAAGAATGTTTATAGACTTTGCCCCCATGGAACAAACTTTGTAGTGAGCATTACATCAAACAAATACTACAATTAACTAGATATTTATAATTGATAGGAAAGTAAAGTAAAAGCTCCCTAACAAACTTATAATAAGGAGATCTAACCTTGTTTAGAAAAATCAGAGGATTTTTAAATGTCAGCGAAGTGACATTTAAAAAAAATTTTTTTATTAGTTTTCTTTATTTTTGAGAGGCAGAGAGAGACAGAACGTGTGTGGGGGAGGGGCAGAGAGAGGGGGAGACGCAGGATCCGTAGCAGGCTGCAGGCTCTGAGCCGTCAGCACAGAGCCCGACGCGGGGCTCGAACTCACGGACCGTGAGATCGTGACCTGAGCCGAAGTCGGACGCTCAACCGACTGAGCCACGCAGGCGCCCCCAGGGAAGTGACATTTAAACCGAGGCCCAGATAATAAATATTATCCATCAGTAGATGATTAAGAATGGGATAACATTAAAGTAGGGGGAATGGCATGTGGGAAAGTTCTAAGGCACAAAGTTAAAGGAAAAATCAGGGAAAGTCACTGTGGCTGGAAAATATGGGAGATAAAGAATGTCATGAGATGAGTTTAGAGTGGTGGGGTAGGTCAGATTGACCATGGACTTGGTGGCCATAGAAAGGTATTTCGACTTTATCCAAGGGGAAATGGGAAGCCACGGGAGGGTTTTAAACAGCAGAGCCTCATGTGAGCTTTGAATTTTTAGAAAGAGCACTCTGGCTCCTGTGTGGGATAGATTGGAAGGAAAAAGGTAGGAACGTGTGGAGTTGTGGACACAAAGGGTGCATTAGATGAGGCTAGAAAGGAAGTTTTGCAGTAGTCGAGGTGAGAAGTCGCCTGACCCAGAAGCAGCTTGATGAGGACGGGGGTAGTAAAAGTGAAGGGCAGAAAATGAAGCGGAGACATATTTTGGAGGCAGAGCTGTCTTGACCTGCCAACGGGGCAGACGTAGGAGTGGGGAGAAATGGTCAAGGTAACTCCTGGGTTTGTTAGGCTTGTGGCTCTTCTCACTACACAAGTAAGTTACAAAGCACATTCTGCTACATAACAAAAATTTTTACATTCGTTGAGTAGGTTTTATTATACCAGTTACGATGCAGGTGGCAAGAAAGTCTTAGGTAATACCACCTGGAAGGAATTTATCTTTTACCAGATTTATCAAAGGAACTCACGGAATTTGTATTATGTGATGACTTCAGCATTGTAATGTTTCGCTCTGTTCCCCATATCTCCGTTCGATTTCTGTCTCATTTCATCTGGGGCTAGAAAAACGCAAACGATGGCCTCCCGGATAGAAAAAAATTAGCATGAAAAGAGGCATCGCATCCTCATTTCTTAACAGCCACTGCCTCGTTCCCCTTGGTTCCGTTCTAATTTCCTTTGCCCACGCGGCCCGTCGGTTGCTATGAATTCTCATAATGATCCTGATACCCACTCCTGGCTTGGTCACAGAAAGTGCCATGTACGGTCATGGTGCGTAGTCTTGGGTGGATGTTGCTGTATTCACAAGAGATAGTGGGGGCCCTGAAAGACGTCACCAGTTAAAATCCTTAATCCTCATGCGAGCTCCGTGGTCATAGCCCGAAGGCTGTTTTCACAGACATCTTCCTTGGCTCCTGTATTTCTCCTGGAGATTCTGATATCAGATTGTCTGGGTTTAAATTAATCCCAGATCTTCCATTTATCACTGGGGTGCCTTAGGCATTTACGTCACCTGCTTTCCCATTTGTAAAAAGAGGATAAAATCGGGCTATTCATGGTCCTGAGTGGAATAACCCATACGAAGCAGGCAGCACGGAACTTAGCCCACGGGAAGCACTTTACGTGTGGGAGTTATTATTGTTGTTTTCATCGTTCGGGAAGAAAGGGGCTAGCATATCACTTTCTTTCCTTTCACTCTCCTCTGGTGACGATTTGGAGGGCAAAGTGTTTCGGTTTGCTTTTTGGTTTTTTTTTTTCCTTAGAAGGAAAAGAGGATTCTGAGCAAGCTCTTGTCCCCGAGTATCATCTTGCAAACAGGCCTTGCCGAATATGTTGCTCTGGCCATGGATATCACAGTGAAGAGAAGCTATGGGCTGCCTCCTCTCATGTGAGCTATTTTGACAGCTGAGCTGTGCTTAGCACCCTGTCCTTCCATTTAGCTGGCTCAGTGTAGGTGTCAGTCCTCCAGGGACCGAAGCAAACACGGCCTCCTTTTTTATTTAAAAAAAAAAAATTTTTTTTTTTTTTGAACGTTTATTTATTTTTGAGACAGGGAGAGACAGCATGAACGGGGGAGGGTCAGAGAGAGAGGGAGACACAGAATCCGAAACAGGCTCCGGGCTCTGAGCTGTCAGCACGGAGCCCGACGCGGGGCTCGAACTCACGGACCGCGAGATCATGACCTGAGCCGAAGTCGGATGCCCAACCGACTGAGCCACCCGGGCGCCCCGAACACGGTCTCCTTGAGCACGTCATTTAGCCTCTCTGAAAAGAGGGTTGAGGACTCTGTCAAGGGGAGGGGAGGAGGGCACCAGCCCCTCCACAGTATTTTACAAGTTGCCCTCCACTGTCTCTCCATCCTCTGCCTCCAGTGCCTACCCTGCCCCCTCCTTGCCATCCCTGACCACAGACACTTTAATGGTTTTGTGCCCTTCGAACTGGTTCTCTCTCCCAAGAATCCTTCTTCAACATCCTCACCTTCACTGACTTACAAATTCCTGCTTATCCGTCAAGACTCGGAGCAAATGCCGTTTCTTTCTTTAGCCTTTTTATCCATCCATTCTGCGAACGTTGATCAGGCAGGGAAGGCACCGTGCTACGCCTACAAGCTATGGCTGTGAATAAGATGGACAGAGCGCCAGCTTGCACGGTGCTGACATTCTACTGGGAGAGACTGACAGTAAACAAGCAAAGGAACCATAGAATGTCAGGTTGTGATACGTGCCGCGAAAACACCAGAAAAGGTGGGCAGGCGTGGGGTGAGTGGTGGAGGCAACTGCTCTCCAAGGGAGCTATTTTTGAACCGAGACCCGCAGGATGGGAAGAAACCAGCCGGGCGAAGGGCAGGGGTCTTGAGGCACAAACCTGCTAGCCTTGGCTTGAAGAACAAAAAGTTGTTACGACTGGAACGCGATGAGTAGGGGGAAGCGGCAAGAAAGGAGATGGGAAAGAGCTCAGGTAAGGAGTTCAGATGTGACTTCGAGTGAAATAGGAAGAAAGAGGCGAAATCTGATTTTGTGTTTGTAATAGCAGCTCTGCTCTCCCTGTGGAGAGCGGATGGGGCTGGAGAGAAAAAGAAAGGAGGAAAGAGAAACAGGGAGCCTCCTTACGAGGCACCTGCAGTCATTCTGGACAGAGACGATGGCGGCTTGACCCATAATTACAACTATGGACTATTTAGAGATCTATTGGAAAGGCATGATTAATGGGACCCTGCTAATGGGTTGGATTTGGGGGGGAAAAAAAAAAGAAAAAAGATTTTGGATTTGAGCAACTGGGTGGCTGGGTTGTAATACCATGAATGGGGCGGGAGACATTTGGTGATGATATTAAGGAGATTCAGGAATCTGAAGTCTGTCTGGGACATGTTAATTTTGAGATGCCTATTAGCTATCTGAAGGGAAATGTCAAGTAGCTATTTGGAGCTACAGGTAGAAATCTTGAGGGAAGAGATGAGGAATATATATAAATCTAACTCCCCACCCCGAGCATGAATAGTGAATTTCTCCCTCCTTTGCAGAGTTATATTAAGATCCCAACAGATCGTAGGTTTTCCCGCCTCTGTAAGTCCCACGTCATGTCAAACATATTTAAATTACCTTTATCCTACATTAAATTAATTATATGTGGTTTCTTTTTTGTTTTTTAATGCTTCTTTATTTTTGACAGAGAGAGAGAAAGAGAGAGAGAGAGAGAGAGTGAGTAGGGGAGTGGCAGAGGGAGAGACACACAGAATCTGAAACAGGCTCCAGGCTCTGAGCTCTCAGCACAGAGCCCGCTGCGGGCTTGAACTTACAGATGGCGAGATCATGACCTGAGCCGAAGTTGGACGCTTAACTGACTGAGGCACCCAGGCACGCCAATTGCATGTGGTTCCTTAAGAGTTGGGTTGTAATGGTCTAGTTTTGACATGCTGCATTTTGTAGGTATTTAATTAAAATATCCCTTGAATCTGCATATTTTGAGGTGACTGTATTAAAATCTTTTTTTAATGCTTATTTTTGAGAGAGAGAGAGAGAGAGAGAGAGAGTATGTGAAAAAGAGAGCGGGGGAAGGGCAGAGAGAGAGGGAGGCACGGAATCCGAAGCGGGCTCCAGGCTCCGAACTGTCAGCACAGACCCCAGTGTGGAGCCTGAACTCAGGAGCCATGAGATCATGACCTGAGAAGAAGCCGGACGCTTAACCAACTGAGCCACTTAGGCACCCCAAGGTAATAGTAGTTTTAATGGAGCACGCTATTTTTGGATGCCCCTTAGAAAGTTTGTAATGCAAGGGTATGGAACGTTTAGCACTTAACTGGTAAAGTGAGCTTGCTCCTCTGGACTCCCCCACAATATTTTTATGCCCTTTTGAAGGCACGTAAAGAGCTTCGTATTTTTGTGTCTGTGCTCCCCATTAGACTGTAAGCTTGTAGAGGGCGAGAAGGACCACGGGGACTTATTATTTACGGAAGCAATTAACTTGAGCTCATGAAGAGAAAAAGCCAAGGCCAGGGATCCATTGTGTCTTCTACCTGCACTTGAGAAAGGGCTCTTAACCCCTGCGGTGTATGTAATACGGGCTTGTTCCCCCCCCCCCCCCCTCCGGCATTCTTCAAAAGGAGGCAGTGTTGTGCAGAAGGTTGAGGTTGTGGGCTCCAGTCCCAGCCCCACCCTTTACCAGCTGTGAATCTTGCTAAGTATCTCCATAGGCCTCTGAGTTTGTGTGGGCCAAATGAAAGCCAAAATGAAATAAAACTTTTAGTTTTCCCTAAAGTAAAACTCTGTCAGCCTTCAAGCATATTCTTAAAATAACGTACTCTTTCCTAAAATTAAAAAAAAAAAAAAAATCGTACACTTTAGGCCCCAGGAAACGTTTCTGGGAATTTTTCAAAGTGGGGATCCAAAATATCTTTGGTTGATCGACACCCGGCTTTGAAAAAGCAACAGTCGCCCTCAAAATGGCCTCCTTTAGAGAGAAGACCGTGTTAAGAAAATGCTTCAGTAATAAGTATCCTTCTCCGTCCTCCGCAGTTAGCGCGGAAAGGAACTGTGAGCGTTCCCAGTTCCCAGACTGGCCCTCTGAGATGCAGGGATATTGTGTAACTGTATCCTTCTTGCCCAAGATTGACTCTGGGACAGATCTTCACCTCTCCTGATGAGGGGGGGACAGGCTCATGTACCTCGCAGTCCCGCTTCTAGTGCTCCCTGGCTCCAACGAGCCACAGGGAAATGAGGTCCATCTTGGCTATGCCCTAGGGAGTTTGTCACCAGCTCCAAAGTATTCTGCCGAGAACTTAAGGTTTTATGGGTTGGCAACAGCAAAAACATTTGGGCATGGCTGTCGACCGGAAGCAGGTTTCTACTTTCTGTCCTTGACATATCCTGACTGGGGGCCCAGGGCCCAGCCTGGGCCAGGTGAGGTCAAGCGGCAGCTGGCCTTTACGTTCCCTCTACCATTTTGCATTAGAGGACGGAAGGAGGAGGGAGCGTTAAACTGGCCAGGTCATGGTTTACAGCTGCCTCTGATTTTCTCCATCATTCATCGCACTGCCATCCGTCATTGCTCTTTGCATGCGACCGAATGATGGTATGAAAGCCGTTAATAAGACGTGCCTCCTCCTCTTTTAGCTGCCTGATATCCGCTTGTACTCAGTTGGCTGGAGCCTCAAAGTGAAGAGTAGACGCTTCGGTGGGAAAGCAAGGGGTGTGACAGAAGAGATGAGCAGCATGATGACAGGCCCCCCCTAACACTGGGGGTGGGAGGGCTGCGGAAAGAGAGGCAAGTCCGATCAATCCCCAGACGGATACTGGTGATTAGGAAGGTCTGCCACAGGCGTGGGGGCTGAGGATGGGCCACTCTGCTCATCTTTTGGAAAGCGTAGAAATGTAGATCCTTCCTGACTAACCCATCAGATGTCGGATCACTGTTCTTTGGAGCGATGTAGCCGCTAGATGAAGCCACGCAAATAGTTGACCTGCTACCCCGAGCCATCTCTTCAATACCAAGTTTGCTGCTAACACTCCTCCTTTCTCAGCTAAGCCTCAGCCCTAGCTCCCAAGAACCAATCCTAGTTGCACTGACTCTAGGAACTTCACCCTGATCGGTTCCAGTCAAAGGAATTCTGCCTGTCTGGACTTAGTAACTTAGTGTCCCATTCGTCTGAGAGTTAGAAGTCACTAGTGAACGTTCACGGTCTCACTGTTGACTTTTAACTGTTGTGTCTGGTTATGTAATCCCAATTTATTTCAAGCCCATGGGTCTCAGCTTTCTTGTTTGTAAACAGAAGGTAACGATTAATGTGTAAACCGGGCATACCTCTGCTTGAGAGTTTTTTTGTGAGAGTTAAGGAAGTTTACATTAGCATGCATACACTCTGCACTCCCACACTGGGCGGTACCTAGTAAGTGCTCAATAAAATTCATTCCCTCCCCGCTGCCCCGCCATTCTCATGATGGGATTTCATGACAGTGGAGCTCTCTTACACCGTTTAGTATCCCTTTAAACCTAACTGGAGCTCAACTTGGATCTTGTTTTCACTGATGTCTCCTTTCTCTGCCGAAGAGGCAGGGCACTGACATCTCAAGGCTAGTGTCTGCATCTCCAGGAAGGTTCTCAAAGATCTATAAGCCATACAGTCTCACCCTGTGGCATGTACGGGAGCTGTATTTTAGACTAAGTTACCTTCTAGGCTTCCCGGGCTACGGCCACGGTCAATTTTACATAGAATATCAGAAAATTCAGTGAGGCCTTCTCCCCTTTCCACGCTTCACATTCCCCCACCTACTTGTGTCCAGCCCCTGGGTCCTCACCCCTCCACACGCACACTGGTGGGTACGCAGTAGTCCAAACCCTGGGGGAAGCCCAGGGAAAGGGCACGCTTAGATGGCCCAGATACTGGACCATCTGCACAAGCTGCTAAAAAGTACAGACCCCAGTGTGGGTCTGGACACCAAGTTCCCCTCCCCACCAGCTGGCTTTCTGAAAACGGGAATTAACATCCGCTCAGGACCGAGTCTAACCTCTTCCTTTCTTATACTTCCGTTACTCTGTCTCTCCTTTTCAGCTCTTTCCTCTGCTTACCCTTTCTTTTCTGACCTTCAGATGGTCCATTTACTTCCATCCTTTATATTCAGCTTCTATGTGGCCACAGGTGGAAACAGAAGTTTCTCCTTCTCTCACCCTCTCAGAGATAGTTACCCGTGGGTAGGAACAGATCAGATAAACAGGAACTTAGGTTAATTTAATAGAAAAAATAAAATATGGAATAACATTGATTTGGGCCAGTATCAATTACAATCATTCTGCTATATTTTACAAAAAAACAACTGAACATTTTACACATGTACAGTATTTTTCAGTAAAAGTGGATTTGGAGTTAACAGTGGATCACTAATTCAAAATAAAAAGACAAAAGAGAACAGAAGATAGGACTTTTGTCTCTAGAAGGTTAGAGCATTTGTGAAGTCTCCAAACTTTGTACTATCCATTCCATATATCTCATTATGAATATATATATTTATACATAATATATAACATTAACTTAAACTTTGAAAGCATTATGTTCTAGTTAATAATATTCTGTAGATAAACGAGGCAGTAACACACTAGCAGTTAGACCAGTATTTCCGTGACGTGTGCCTGCATGGTCGGTGGGGAATGGAACAGGTACATTGGTGGACCCCGATGAATTTGGCTGTCATTTTGACGGTTATTTGTCTAAGAACACAGACATGGTTTTTATCTTTCCGATCATAGTAAGTTTGTGCCTCAAGCAGTATGGGCTGGTTCAGTAAAATGGATTCCTTTGCAGGCAAATCTGGTTTTGCCATCTGCCCGCTCTTGCTTTCGGCTTGCGCTTACATTTGTCCATGTAGAGGCTGTGCCTTTAAATGTAAGGCTCTATACGCCATACCCTGGATGGACTTATTTTCTTCAGGTCAGAAGGGTCTGCTGCAGTGTTAGGAAAACGAAAGTTGGTCGGCAAAATCCGTTGATTCCCTAGTTACTTATGAATCACTATGTGACTCAGTATCACTACATTGCTGTGAAGAGGGTCATTAGACTATAATTAATCACCTATGGTCAGGTAATGACTTGGATGTCTAGGAATGACTGTTTTCAAGGTCGGCTTTTCACTAGCGTGCTGTGTGGGTGGGGACCTTCGCATCCACTTCCCAGCTCCTTCCCCAGATAATCTATATTGATATGGTCCCTGTTCTCAGCTGTGAGGCCTAGTGAGATCTTGGAAGTGAGGCTGTCAAAAGAATAAAGCCTGTAAGATGGCCGGTCACTCCCAAAGCAAATGAGGTCACCAATGGAGCTCTGATGGGAAAAACGAAGAAACTTGTTATGAGTCTATCCTCCCCTACACAGAGAAACTCAGAATCGGTAAAAAGATCTATCCGGCATCATTTCTAACCACTGATCCAAAATAGTTTTCACAAAATTCAGTCTGCTAGATTCCAGGATGTTGTTTAGGAGTTTGTAGAAAACCGGTGAGAAGATTTCCAAGAAAACACACGATCTCATTGACATCCAGTGGACAGATGTAACATAGCACAGTTAGAAGAGGGACAGAGGAGTGAGAAATAACAGAACCAGGAGGGTACAATCATGCCACCCATATTCAATTTCCAGTTTTATTTTCTTAAAATGACAAAATGATAAAACTTCTAATAAGCACCATTGAGAAACACTGCCCGGCCAACTTGGGCACAAGCTTAAATAGTATTTAAATAATTCCATTTCTTAAAAAATACAGGACCTTTTAGAAACTTTGGACTCAAGGAAGAAATCTCCCGCATCCTATCCAAAATGCTTCCCATCGCGATAAATGGAATTTCTGATGGCCTTTAAAAACAAACAAACAAACAAAAAAATGCTATGGGGATAATGGCCAGATAGCACCAAGAGATTGGGCAGGGGTCCACAGAGTGAACACTCCAGATTTCAGGGGAGCTGGATCAGTCTCAGCTATTTGGTGTAACTTTGCTTTCTGTCCATCACCAATCTGATGGTAGAGAGTGATCCCATTTGACCAGCTGTGTGTAAAATCACCCAATCGGCAATGGAAAAGCCAGTAGCAGCAAATCTATCTGATGAAACCAGTGGAGCAGACTTATCGCGTGAGTCAAACGCCAAAACCAGCACATAATGCACGCAGTCAATTATGTGTGGAAAAGTATCAATGTTCAACTGTGAAAAACTAAGACAAAACGACACTGAACACAACTCCGCGGGATGTTCTGAATGCCCTCAGGTCCAGTTTTGTGCCATTTCCCCCGACAAACAGTGGACTCACACGTGAAAAATGACACACGCAAGAGCTCTCTCTTTGATTCTGATCTATGTCTGCTCTTGTGATGTTTTTGAAAGGTATTTTTAGGCATCTCAAAGGGGAAACAAGCAAGTAAATGCAAAGGGGGGAAAAAAATGGACCTTCAAAACCAGGGCAGGAAATCAAATCATTACTTTAACGTCAAATTTTGGCATCAAATGCTTTGGTCATACAATACTGTCTCTGTGTTTCTGGCTGTTTAGCACTAAACACCCAGTTATAAAAGGTAGGCTTGTTGTAGGTTTATTTTTTTTTTTTTCCATTTAAGTTCTGACAAAACAGTTCACCATCTCCCTGCACAAATTTGAGAGAGAGAGAAAAAGAGAGCAAAAAAGAGAGAGGTGGCTTGCTTTTTTTTTTTTTTTTTGTTTTTTTTTTTTTTCTTTTTAATAATAATATGGAGTAATCTAGAAGTCTACAGGAACAAAGAAATCTAGGATCGCAGCTCAGCCTTGGAATGTACATGTTTTGCAGCAAAGTTGTTGAAGAACCTTCCGTTGGCACAGATTGTTCTTTTTCACTAGCATACAGAAGCCTCCTTCGGCCCAGGATTCTTCCGTGGCTTTTCCAGGAAGTCAGCAAGACAGAGGGGGGAGTTGAGGACGAGAGCAGCATGATGTACACACGGAAGAAGGTTGTGATTGGCCAGAGAGGCAGATTGGGGGAGTGGAAGAGATCATTGAGGAACAGTCACCAAGGAGGAAATTTGGTCCACTCAAAGTGATTTCAGTCAACACCATTGTTTTTCAAGAAGAGAGATGGCAGTCCAATGGTAAATGTGATTGGTGTCATTTATGAAAGGAAAAAAAAAAAGGTTAGAAAAAAGAATAAATTAGAAATCAATAATAACATAAGCATGGAAGTTTTCTTCTCCGAATTACCCAGAGCAGAGAGTATACAGCCATTTATATTATATTTCATTGAATCCAAGACCCTGGATGTAAGATGCACCACCATGTTAAGCTCTGCCCAGAAAAAACATGCTTCTTTCTTACATTCTCATCAATATTAGAATATTAATTTTGTCCTTCTTGAAATGTCCGTTAAATATTAGTTATATAACTATGGTGTTATTTTTTAGCTCAAGGTTAAATATTCGTTATATAACTATGCTGTTGTGTTTCTCTGCTTATGGCAAAAACTCTTCCTTTGATAGTAAACACTCGTTTAATTTTTCGAAGCGCTTCTGAACTCCCATTAAATTCAACACAAGAAGCAGCAACCGCACACCTGACTCAGTCAGCTAGACATCACTGTGACTAAGTCAAAGGCATAAAGAATAAGATGCATCTGATTTCAGAGATGTTACAATGTAAAAAAAAAAAAAAAGTGTGTCTTAGAATCATTGAAATATGACAGGTGAGAGAGACTAAATCACGAATCCCTACATGCAATCGCCATGTGATTTGAAAAGCCCGGTGAGCCATCAGTGATCTCATTATTTCTCATTATTTAGCTGATCTGAAAGTGGACGCCTTGCAAACCATGGTTCTTCATTTTCTACTCTTGCCCACGATCCTGACACTCCACTCCTACCAAAGTGCCAGTTGGCAGAACTCATCCCCACGTTTACCGTGGTTTAAAGAAGGCAGGAAAAGCATCGCAGACGTGGCCATGCCTGGTACCAAATGCTACAGGTGAAAATTTCAAGCGACTGTGGATCTTCCTCTGTTTTCTGTTACTAACTTAAAAATTCCGGTCACATCCAGGTAGAAGGGAACCATGGTTTTAAGCAAAAAGTGATACTTACATGGTCCCTGGGATGCCCTCACCCCAACCCTCTGTCCCCGTGTTGTGTGGTGAGAACACAGAGCCTGACTGGGTCTGTCCCAGCTGGACCCATCCTATAGTCAAAAAGCTATGAAGACACAAAGTCACCTATCATGCTCTGAGGAAATGAGACCATCAATCGTGTTCTATAGGTGCCATCAGCTGCCTGGTTCTTTTTGACATCTTTTTGAAATTCCTAATGGGAAGTTTTAGAATAACCAGACAAGGTCAATAGTATTAGCCTCCTCATGTTTACAGATGAGGGAAGTGAGGCCCAGAGAAATTCATCACCTGCCCAAGATCTGCAGCCCAAGAAATGAACGACAGTATTCTGATTTCTGAATCCACATTCTCCCAACCAGAGCACTGTTGTACCTGTTGTGAAATTTCTAGAAGAGCGCCCATTCAGATAGTAAACCAAGGGAAGTGTTCTTGTCCGGGAAGACTGTTCCAAATGCATACTTTAAAATTTTATTTTTCTATTTTCATAACAATCTATAGATGTTTAAAAATAACGATGGTTCAAAATGCTTTCTATGTCATTGAGATGCGTGTCTGCAAAAAACGTCAGGCTCCAATGTTAGGGCGCCCTCCATGTGAATTACACGGAGTCAAAGTTCACAAAATGCTGAAGTTGGAATAACTTACATTTCTTCATTTATAAATGGGGAAACTGAGGCTAGAAATAGGAGAGGGCTTGGCATTTGTCACGTTGTCAGGGGGAATGGAACAGCAAAACGTTCCCAAACCTGGCTGCACATTAGAAACACTTGAGAAGCTTCTAAAAATATCCATGCCTAGACAGCACCCCAAAACCAAAACCAAAACCAATTTACTGTGACTCTTTGGAGAAGGTGTGCGGTCCCAGCATTTTGGTTGAGAAGCGTGTGTGCAGAGAGAAGAAAAATGAGCCAACATTTAGAAGTCTTAAGTTCTCTACCTGGCTCTATAATTAATTCCTTACCCCACAGGCTTCATGAAGTATTCAGATACCGTTTGATTGTTACGTATCAAAATTTTAAATGATCCAAATAAAGGGAATGGCAATCAAGCGGCATCGTCCCGTGATAGAATTTTATGCTGTCGTTAAAACTGAAGTGTCAGAGAACTTTGTAAAAACAAAGGATAATGCTTAGTATCAAACGCAGGCTACAAATCTTCATATACATGGTATTAAAAAAATCTGATCAAAAGCACATACGGTGGAAGGTGGGAAATAAATACATGAAGAAACGAGTTGAGAAAGGTTGCATATTCCAACTATATGATATGCTGGAAAAGGTAAATCTATGGAGACGGTAAGAAAAAACTAGTAGGTTCTGGGGGGGAGGAGGAGGGATGAAGGGAGGGAAAGGCAGAGCCCAGTGGATTTTTGGGGCAGTGAAAGTGTCCTGTATGCCACTCTAATGGTGGATTCACGTCCTTATACAGTTGTCCAAACTCCTAGAATGTACAACACCAAGAGTGAGCCCTAATGTCAACTAAGGACTTTGGGTGATCCCCAAAGTATATCTTTCGGGTATCGCTTTGGGTGATAATGGTGTGTGAATGAAGGTTCATTGATTATAACAAAGGTTACCACTCTGGTAGAGAAGGCTAATGGTGGGCAAGGGGGTGTGTGTGTGTGTATGTCACGGGGCGGGGGGGTAGTCAGGGCATGTATGGGATCTCTCTGTACTTCCCGCTTAATTTTGCTGTGAACCTACAACTCTAAAATGTAAAAAAAAAAAAAACAACAAAAAAAAAAACCCCACAAAGTTTGCTAATTGAAAAGAGCTAACTGTGCCCTCTTGGCCAGTAGAACTATACAGGTGATTCATTTCTTCTTTTAATTGAAAGAAATGAACCAAAACCCAAACCCACTGTAGGTGTGAGTTCAAGACAGATGAATGCCAACAAGATATTGGGCCTGTTCATCTAACTCACGCTTGGTAGTTTCTTTGAGTGGAAAGGTATTAGATATCAATATTAAAAGGTGACCCTTTGCTCAGAGGATCAAAATGAGCAGGCTGTACTCACCGTCCTTGCAGATGGCTCCCATCTGACACGTCCCTAGGTCTAAGAGATACCCACTGGGGCAGCTCGTACAGTTCTTGAACCCCGGACCATTGCATGTCAGACAGCTGGCATCACATCTGTGGGGAAAACGTAGAATTCATCGTCCTTTCACACATTGGGTACAAGAAAAGATGTCAGCTATCAACCTCTCAATGAAGTTTAAAAATTTTTTAAAAATATTTTTGAGAGAGAGAGAGAAGGCACAAGTGAGTGACAGGTGGAGAGAGAGAATCCTAGGAGGGGCAGAGAGAGACAGAGAAGTGGGGCTCCCCCAAAGTGGGGCTCGAGCTCACCTGACATGGGGCTCAAACTCGTGAACCATGAGATCACGACCTGAGCCCAAGTCAGATGCTTACTGACTGAGCCACCCAGGTGCCCTAGGGTGTGTGATTTTAAATGGAAGGACGCCCGTACTTGGAACAGAAATACTACCTTAAAGGTTTTAAGCGCTCCTGCGAGAAAAACAAAGAATGTTAAATGGAAGCTGGGTTAAAGCCGCAGGGCACTGTCCACAGGTAGATGTTGGAACCTTCGTTCACGGTTAGTAATTCTGTTTCGTATTATTTATGGAGGGGGTCAAATAAGGACCCAGGGACCGAGGGCTCGGACTGAAGGGGGCGGGCCCACTTACTTCTTGCAGGATTTGTATCCGTGCTCTGAAGAGTGGTCCAAGTAATAGCTGGTGCTACAGGCCTGCACGCATCTCCCGTCCTCCATGAAGTAGCCCTCGGTGCAGTTAATACACCCGGTAGCGCCCGCCCCTGAAAAGCCAGACGAACGCGGCGAACAGAAACAAAACGTGTACTTTTCGTTTGTAGTTGCTCGGTTACAAATGGAACTGTGGCGCTTTGCCTTGCATTCTTTGGGGGGGGGGGGGAACCACTCCCATTTCAAACCGAAATGAAACGCTTCCATTTGCCCAAACCCTCCAACGGCTTTGAAAAGAGGAGGGGATCTCCCTGGGATATATTTAAGTGTCTCCAGGAGGGCGGAAGGAAGATGAGAACTTGCCGTGACAATATATGCAGGCGTGCTGGAAGAGAACACGCTTCTCCAGCGTTTGCTTTACGGCCAGCCAGTGGGCGTGTATGAGTGATGGCTGAGAACAAATCAGTAAGAGCTCAACCAGAGCCCGAGGAGTGAACGAAAAGCCGGGGGGGGGGGGGGGGGGGGC
>NW_024412430.1:5200796-5247887 GCF_014898765.1 Herpailurus yagouaroundi
CCCCCCCCCCCCCCCCCCCCCCCCCCCCCCCCCCCCCCCCCCCCACAAGTACCTGCACAGGTGGCACAGAAGCGGTGACACGGCTGACAGTCCTGGCCATTGAAGTACTGCCCGTCTTCACAGGTGATGGAACACTGTGATCCCTGCAGGCTGGAGACACAGACACAGACGCTGTGATCAAGGCACCCAGGCGGACTCCCCAGCTCCATACACAACAAATACAGTCCCCCCCCCCCCCCGCCGGACCCCCGAGAAAAGCAAGGCTTCAAAGCAGGGGAAATAGCCTGTACCCTGCTCTTCCCCCCTCCCGGTGCCTATACTGAGGTCTGTAGCCTCTACACGTGCTGCAAGTTCTGGGGACAATTTTCTTAATTGTCAGACTGGGTTGACACATTCCTTCTTGGCTCCACAACTTACAGCCCGGATGTTCTTAAAAATATTTTACTGCCAAAACTCACTGCCGAACAATGTGTCTGACAGCTTTGATGCCCAGACCTGCTACATCATAGATCCAAAAGCTGGTTTGTAGAGACGCCCGGGTGGCTCAGGCAGGTAAGCGTCCGACTCTTGATTTCGGCTCGGGTCAGGATCTCACGACTCGTGAGTTCGAGCCCTGCAGCCCATCTGCACTGATGGTACAATGAATTGCAACTGAATAAAAGGGCGCGATGATCTCTGGCCAGCCCACACGCCCAGGGGTAGCTATTTTTGTATTCGTTTCTGATTGTTTAGTTCTTCTACTGGTTCTCATCAAAACAACACAACTTGAACATACTTTGCCTCTTTCTTGATTTCTTTTAAATTCTAATGAACAATTTAGTAAAATGACCTCCCTATACTGCAGATTCTCCAAACACCCCAACTTTTCTTAGTTATATTATTGTTTCCAGGTGTGATCCGTACCATTTTTTTCTCTACTCAGCACTCTTAGAATCTATTAACTTGCCAGAATGTTGAATGGGGAATGCATATTGTTTTCTCCCTTCTAATTTCTATCAGTTATGATAGTTTCCATGGTCTACAGGTTGGTTCTTAAAACGTAATTTATGACATTTAATATATAAATATTGCTCACTGAATAGTGTGATTAGAACTATACATTAGGGTTTGTAATGCTATGTCACCACATAGAAGATACTAGAAGATGGGTATCTAAGCAACAGGGTCATATGGTTTTTTATCCCCTTGGACTCCTTACATTCTCCAGTTCACATCTTATTTGACTGTGCTTTGTATTTGCATCATACTAACTTGGAAAAGTAAAATTGATTTTTCCCTATGCTTAATAAACTTGGAAAGAACAAACATAGATGAAAAAGGATCCCAAACAGTCCTGTTAACATTTTAATCCACTTCCTTCCGGTGCCGTATGCATACGTATTTTTCTGAGTTTGTTGCTTAGCCACGATTTACAATTTTACAGGTCTCTTGAGGCAAAACGATCAAGCCTCAAAGCCTCCGAGGCAAAGGCAGGCAGGTTCAAGGAGACAGAGGGCAGCGTAACTGAATGCGGACTCTCATTCACAGATCTTACTGGCCGGGGAGAGATGTTTTAAAAAGCCAGTGAAAGAAAATCCCTTCCCTTTCTGGAGAACTGGAAGAAAAGAACGTTGCATCCGACGGATCCTTTTGTGGGAGGACCACCAAAACACTTATCAAAGCTTAGAAAAAAAGAGCCGTCCAGCCTTTCTAATAAAGGACATTCCTTCTGAGGTTGGCATTTATTCAGCACGAGACAGAGGCTTCCCTGTGTGAGGAAGAAATGAGCTTAAGTGGGTCGTGCAACAGAGAGCAGGCATTGAGCATCCTGAAGCTTTCTGCAGCTTTCAGCATACAGCGGTGGCTTGGCTGACCAGCTGGGGCTGTGAACGCCTGGGTTCTTCCTGTGCTAAAGCGGCCAGCTCAGGACTGTGCTGTCCCGCATGCTTTTCTGGCACCTGTGGCTCCTGAGCACTTGATATGTGGCCAGTGTGGCCAACGACTGGGATCCTAAGTGTTACGTGGTTTTAATTAATTTAATTTCAGTCGTGATTAATTTCAGTCTACATTTTACACGCTGGCACTTGGTTCAGCTATCGGCAAAATTCTAAGTTTGGAACGACGTGGCTCTAGAAAATCTACTTCGACTCAATTCTGTCAAATCTAAACGCAGATCACATACTGCTCATATATAAAAAAAAAAAATTACTGTCCATGTTGAGACGTGGGACCTGCTTTAGGGGTAAAATGCCCACCAGGTAAGATTGGGTATAGCGACAAAAAAGAATGTGACGTATCTCTCTGAGTCTCTTATACTGATTACATGTGGAAATGATAATATTTTGGATATATTCAGTTAATATTTTTTTAGCTTTCGCCCGTATCTTTTTGCTTCTTTTAATGTGGCTCCTGCCATATATAAAATTAACATATACGGCTCTCATATTTCTGTTGGAGAGTGCCGGTTACGAACTCTCTAAAATGTTCCCAGAGAAACACAGCTGACCCTCGAAAACACAGGTTTGAATTGCATGAGTCCACTTATAAGTGGAGTTTTTGGATAAATGACAGTACTCTAAGTGTATTTACCTTAGACTTTTCTTAACATTTTCTTTTCTGTAGGCTTACTTTTTGTAAGACTACAGTATATAATATATGTAACACAAAATATGTGTTGATTGACTGTTATTTGTGAGACTTATGGCCAACAATAGGCTGCTAGTAGTTATGTAGTTAAGAGTACGTTAAAGAGTTGGGACACCCGGGTGGCTCAGTCGGTTAAGTGTCCGACTCTTGATTTTGGCTCAGGTCATGATCTCACGGTTCATGAGATCGAGCCCTGTGTCGGGCTCCACGCGGACGGAGCTGCCCTGCTTGGGATTCTCTCGCTCTCAACCTCTCTCTCTCTGCCCCTCCCCTCTTGCTCTCTCTCTCAGAATAAATTTTACAAGAAAAAGAAAGGAGTTAAAATTATGTGTGATTTTCAACTGCATGGGATGGGGGTTGGTGTCCCTACCCCTGAGTTGTGCAACGGTCAGTTGTATAGAAATTATTTTATTTTATTTATTTATTTAGGGAGACAGAAACAGAGCACAAGCGGGGAAGGGGCAGAGAGCCACGCAGAGAAATAGAATCCCAAGCAGGGCAGGCTCCAGACTGAGCTGTCAGCACAGAGCCTGACACGGGGCTGGAACTCACCAGCCTTGAGCGCATGACCCGAGCCTAAGTTGGACACTTGAGCCATGGAGTCACTCAGGCACCTCTCTAGAAACTTATCTTAAGCAACCTTTTATTTTTCATGGACCGAGTATGTGTCCCATATTGAAATAGGTACTTTGTAAATGTTATCGCAATTAATCCTGTCATAATCCAGCGATGTAGGGGTCGGTTTCTCATTTTCTAGAGGACAAAACTGAAGTTCAGAATGCCTTAGTGACTTGACCACGATCCCATAGCTGATTAATAGGAAGGCTTTGGCCCACGTCCGTCATCTTCTCTCCTTTTTATTATACTGATCTGCTCTTTCTCCAAAAATTTGGGGGCTGTCTAGACTGATATTTATTAAGACCGAAAGTCTTTTTAAAAAAAATTTAAAAACTAATTTTTTAAAATGTTTATTTACTTTTGAGAGAGAGAGAGAGAGACAGAGAGAGAGAGCGCGCGCGCATGAACAGGGGAGGTAGGAGGGGAGAGGAGCAGGGAGAGAGGGAGACACAGAATCTGAAGCAGGCTCCAGGCTCTGAGCTACCAGCTGTCAGCACAAAGCCTGACGCGGGGCTCGAACCCACAAGCTGTGAGATCATGACCTGAGCTGAAGTTGGCCACTTAGCCGACTGAGCCACCCAGGCGCCCCAAGACTGAAAGGCTGGAGGTGAAAGGAAATCAAATCAGTACCGAATGCGTGTATGAAAAAAAAAAAAAGGGGGCCACAGACAATCTAAACAAAAACGATGTTCTGATATTAATTATTGTAAAGAATCACCTGCCTGGGGCCTGCCCAGTTCACCTCGCCAATCAAAGGTGGAGACAGGAATTCTCAACACTTAAGAGAGATCCGGTGTGGCAGGTTTCTAGCGCCCTATACGCTCAGAGTCCAACTCCTCACCCAGCAGAGGATGGTCTGACCTTCTCTGTGGACATCAAGAGGCCACCTAGTTCATTTTTGCTGTGTGCTTGTTCTCTTGCAGAACCTATCGCTATCTGGCTTTGGCAATGAGCGAAGTCATCCAGTCAAGAAAAACCTCTCCAGGTGTTAAATCTATGTGCATACCAGAGCATAATGGAACCAAGCCTGAGGTACTTAAGATAAGAGAATGATTGGCTATACGGAGAGAAATAATAAAGATAAGGGAATAGTTTCCGACCATCAAAGGAATGAATCAGGAGGATTAAATATAATTCATTGGTATTACCCACACAGTAATCCTTGACGGGCACGCTGCCGGTCAAGAAGCACGAAGAGAGCCTCTCAAATAGCCATTTTTATTTAGTTGTATCTGAGCCATCTTTTCTGAAGAGGATTTTATTTGGTGTCTAAACCTTCCTCAGCCAAGATGGCATCCAATTTTTCACATATAATGGTAAAGATAATGCAAATAGCAATCAAGTGTTTGAATGGGAGTCAAGAGGGTGATGGCAAGAGGATTATTTATTTGCATATTTTATTTATACTGAGAAGCTCCTTGGGCTGTGGGACTTGCCGAGATCCTTCGCTCTCTCACCTTAACCCATCCCTGCATTCTGTGCAATTGTGAAATTCTGTACATGTCTTGCAATTCTCACTGCATTTCCGGCAAAGACTTTTCTCTGTGAACAAAAAGACACACACAGACACACAAAAGTAACAAGGTTATAAACCAGTTGGTCACATGGATTCCAGAAAAGGCAGAGATGTTCTAAAGTTTGCTAATGTGCACAATAATATACATACGTGGCCTTGAGCAGAAAATTTCAGGAAAAGCCCTACCCTCAGCATTTGCTATCACTTCTCAGCCAAGTAAACAGAGGTAGGAACCGCAGTGCCGCAAAGTACTACACATCTCTACCATTTTGCAGACAAGAGAGCTACAGCCCTTTTCATTCTTCGTTGAATAGTATATTGGCATTTCCCCCTTCCTCTTTCTCTCTTTCCCAAGCAGGGTTTCCTGACTTCGGGCAATGAAGATCATACTGACAAAGACATTGGGCAACACCAGTATAGAAGGGTGGAGAAGCAGTGTTTGTGGCCGTGGAGTGGAAAGGTAGACCACCCCCTCAACCCACCCCTGCCATGCTCCCAACTTTTAGGACTACTCTGATAAAAATGTAAGAAAAGGGAATCTACATTTAAAATTGTAGGGTTGATGATTTATTTCTTGTGCTGTCTAGAGGAGTGTCTTGTACTTTATGGTGGCTGTGAAAATATCAAAATATATGATATGCTATTATAGTTCAGATGTATCTATATTCTGGAGAATAGAAATATATTTGGCTTTCCTATTTAATACCAAAGACAGATTCCCATTGGAAAAAATGGCGAATGCATGTTTATTCTCTAGTGAAATGGTGATTTGTTCCACTACGTTAAGGCCGTTAACTTGAAGCAAAAGTTTTCTGGAGACTTGATACTTTCTCTGAGATGCAAGTGGATTAACCACAGATAGATGTAGGATTGAAGGAAGCTTTGTTCGTAAGATTCTTTTCCTCCGTCTCCTCTTTAGATGTTGGTGTTTGTTCCAGGTTCCACAGAGAAACACCGCTTCAATGGATTCCCAGAAGGACCTCCTGGAGGTCCAACCCCTCTTTCTCAACCCTGAACCCCCTGCCATGAAATACAATCTTCTGGTAGTCTTCATAGAGTCTCTCCATCACGATGTCAACCTAGATGTGAATTCTGGTTTTAGCATTTCCAGCGGGCAAGCTCAGGATCTCTCTTCTTCCATTTGTTGAAGAAACATTACAACAATGCTGACCTCTCAGCTTGTCTTGAGGGGTTTAATGAAATTCCTCAAGGGAACTATATGAACTTGAAAGCGCTGTAAATGTGTTGGCAATAGTTATTACTAGTCATGATCATACCTGATCACTGTTTTATGTAAACAGACTCATTACAGGAGGAAAATATAGCAGAAGCCAATTACAAAAAGGAGGGAGATACAGAGACCACTCATATCAGCAAATTGTTTGAACGGCCTTCCTTAATTATATACCTCCCAGGCTCTGGGAAAGCAGTGGACACTCAATTATCTTGATCCTATAATAGATCACCTGGAACCAAATTTCTTTCCTAAGACTCTGTCGTCTTGATAGAATTTTGAATTTTTTCTTCAAGAAATACTGTTTATGTCTGTGGATCCCTCAGCCCCCCTCCTCACTCTTATTCTCTTATTTTTCCCTTCTCTGTCAGGTTACAAGCTCATGTTCCAAATCTGGGGGGGATAAAAACTACAAGGAAATCCCTACCCACTGTTCTGTAGGGTAAGTTAGAGACCCCATCTGCCTTACGGAAAAACGCCTGCCTTTGAATCAAGGGACCCTGACTTCTTAAGAAGCAACAGTATCCGCCTCCAAATTCTTGCCTGATTTTGTAAAGACAACTCTTGCTCATTTACACTTGGGTGTTCTTCGTTCTTAGGTTGTGTGGAAACAGAAAATGTCAGTGTTGTCAGGGATCCTGGTGTGACACAATTATTAGGACAAATTACTAAGAACTCCGGGCCATACCAGAACATTAAAAGGTAGGTGTGCCCAAGGATCACTTAATTCTCCAGGTAATAGATCTTTGTTTCCTAATGATGATGGCTTAGGGCCCAAATGCTGTGAAGTTACATGTTAATTTACAGACTTTTGTTTGGTAAAGTTGCAAAAATTACCTCTCCCTCCCCCCAATTCTAGTTGTATTGCTAGGTTGGAAATTATTTAAAAAAAAATATATATATATATATTTGTATTAATTTATTTTTAAATTTCTATCCAAATTAGTTAGCATATAGTGCAATAATGATTTCAGGAGTAGATTCCTTAATGCCCCTTACCCGTTTAGCCCATCCCCCCTCCCACAGGCCCTCTAGTAATCCTCTGTTCTCCAGATTTAAGAGTCTCTTATGTTTTGTGCCCCTCTGTTTTGATATTATTTTTGCTTCCCTTATGTTCATCTGTGCTGTGTCTTAAAGTCCTCATATGAGTGAAGTCATATGATATTTGCCCTTCTCTAATTTCGCTTAGCATAGTACCCTCTAGTTCCATCCATGTAGTTGCAAATGGCAAGATTTCATTCTTTTTGATTGCCGAGTAAGACTCCATTGTATATAGATACCACATCTTCTTTATCCATTCATCCATCGATGGACATTTGGGCTCTTTCCATACGTTGGCTATTGTTGATAGGGCTGCTATAAACACTGGGGTGCATATGCCCCTTCGAAACAGCACACCTGTATCCCTTGGATAAACACCTAGTAGTGCAATTGCTGAGTTGTAGGCTAGTCCTATTTTTAACTTTGTGAGGAACCTCCATACTGTTTTCCAGAGTGGCTGCCCCAGCTTGCATTCTCCACATCCTCGCCAACATCTGTTGTCACCTGAGTTGTTGATGTTAGCCATTCTGACAGGTGTGAGGTGGTATCTCATTGTGGTTTTGATGTATTTCCCTGATGATGAGTGATGTTGAGCATTTTTTCATGTGTCGGTTGGCCATCTGGATGTCTTCTTTGGAGAAGTGTCTATTCATGTCTTTTGCCCATTTCTTCACTGAATTTTTTGTTCTTTGGTGTTGAGTTGGAGAAGTTCTTTATAAATTTTGGATACTAACCCTTTATCTGATATGTCGTTTGCAGATATCTTCTCCTAGTCTGTCGGTTGCCTTTTAGTTTTGCTGATTGTTTCCTTCGCTGTGCAGAAGGTTTTTATTTTAGTGAGGGCCCAATAGTTCATTTTTGCTTTTGTTTCCCTTGCCTCCAGAGATGTGTTGAGTAAGAAGTTGCTGAGGCCAAGGTCAAGGAGGTTTTTGCCTGCTTTCTTCTCGAGGATGTTGATGGCTTCCTGTCTTACACTTAGGTCTTTCATCCATTTTGAGTTTATTTTTGGGTCTGGTGTAAGAAAGTGGTCCACGTTTGTTCTTCTGCATGCCGCTGTCCAGTTTTCCCAGCACCACTTGCTGAAGACAGCTTGATTGTTTTCTATTACCCTGTCTTCCATGTCACTGATCTGTTCTTCTGCATCTTCTAATCTGTTGTTGATTCCATTTAGTGTGTTTTTATTTCAGTTATTCTTTAGCTCTAAGATCCTCTGCTCTTTTCTCAAGTATCTCAGTGATCATTACTTTGAATTCTTTATCAGGCATATTGCTTACTTCCATTTCATTTAGCTCTTTTACTGTGATTTATCTTTTTTTTTTTTTTTTTCCACGTGGGACATATTCCTCTGTCTCATTTTTTTCTAACTCTGGGTGTGTGTTTTTAATGTAGGAGGACAGTCAGCTATGTCTCCTGGTCCTGAACGTAGTGGCCTGTGTAGAAGTGGTCCTGTGGTACCCTACAGTGTACTTCCTCCTGGTCACCAGAACAAGGGTGTCCTTGGTGTGGGCTGTATGCACCCCTGTTGTGGCTGAGTCGCAACTGCCTTCAGCCTAGCCAGCTGCAGTGATCCGCTTTGCCTGCTCTGAGTGCCCGGGGTAGCATTTGCCCCACGTGCTCTCCAGAGGCCTACCTGTAGCAGCCGCAGGCTTGGTGAGTTGGGCCAGCAGTGAGCCTACCTGTCTGAAATTATTCCCTCGGCCACAGGTACAGGTACACGGAAAGCTCTGGGGCTCCACGACAGGAAATGAAAGTGTGCCATTACGTGGGTTGATCTCCTCCCTCTCCAGGGCATGAGTCATTTTGGAGGGGCACCCTCCAAGCGGGTCTGGTGAGGCAGGAGCCACTCTGAAGGGAGGACGGCTGAGTTGGGTTGGATGGGGAAGGGCAGCCAGTGCTATAGCAAAGTAGATGGAGAGAGTTAATGCTACCTCTCACAAACATCCAGTTATCTAGGGCTGGGGGGGAGGGGGAGAGAAATGGCACCCACCAGCACTTTCGTTTCTAGAGCAATATTCTCTACGTCCTGCTCCTTCAGGATAGATTAGTCAATACATCTCCGTCATGTATACCCCAGGCACTTTCCAAACTGCTGCTTCTGTGCTGTCTTGGCTGAGTCATTTAGTATGCTGGAGCTTTAAGGATGGGGACTCAGTTTCCTGTTGCCCTCAGACCCTCCTGGAACCAAGTCCCATGGAAGTTAAGATGTGCTGGTTTTCAGAGCCAGAGGCCACGGGGACTCATCTTCCCAATGCTGGGGGTGCCTAGTGTGGGGTCAGGTCCTCTTGCTCCTCCATGCTTGTGACGTCGCTCCTGTTTGTAGGGTTAGTGGCACCAGGGGTTTGGTTTTTGCCCACGTCTCCATTCTTCCTCCCCTTTCGAGGTGGCCTTCTGTCCACAATTAACTGTGGAAGGTCTGTTCTGCCAGGCTTCCGGTCATTTTCAGAGCCGGTCGTACAAACGTAGCTTATACTTCAGGGTAGCTGAGAGACACGGTGAGTTCGGGACCCTCCTACTCTCTCTTCTCAGATCTCTTTGGGACTCCATCAGTTTTGCCTATAACTCAGCAAACAGATTTCATTTTGCCTTTACTAGTGGACTAGGGACAATACCTGATTGTGTTGGACTGGAGACAATACCTGATAGTCTTCGACCACATTCGTCACTGTAGGTTTCCTCGTTGGCTGTCTTTGACATGTGTCTATTCCACATTCACGTGGAAGTCATGTTTTCTAAGCTTTCTGAAAAGCACACATTGGTATTGCAGGGCCCTGGTTCCTTTGGTTAGTGTGGAGAAAAGAGCAGGCGTGGCTGCTATCCTTGGAAAGCCTGCTGAAGTTGGCCCGTGGCCAACTGGGACCTTGGATCTCAGGAGGGTTTCTAGCACCCTCCCTGAGAAGAGTGGCGCATGGTGCTTAACCTGTACAAACAATATGGTTTATGCTGAACATCTGCTTCCCTTCTAGGAGTCTGGCGTTTTGTTATGTGTCAGGGAGAGGGTGTCTTCATGACCACAAGCCTGGGCACTGAGACTCTAAGGAGGTTCCCAGGTAGCCTACATTGCACACAGGTTGTAATAAATTGTTGCCGGGGGATTTGAATGCCTCCTGGGTGACTTCCCTGGGAGAAAACTCTTGGACACGTTTGCCATTTTCTGCTGACTGTGTCCTCCGCACCTCTTCCTGACATGACTTCGTGCCTTTTTGCTGTAATAAGTTGTAATGATGAGCTCATGAGTACAAATACGCTAAGTCTTATGGGTCCTCCTGGCCAATCACTGAATCTGGGGAAGGGCTTGAGGACTCCCTGACACTTACAAGCATTTTTACATAAATCAGCTTGCACAAAAATGGTTACAAATTCATCTTTTACACTTCTAACACGTTCTCGTAAAAAATTGGTTAGATCCTGTTTGATATAACCTTGATTTCGCGCCTAATGTCACTCAAGTGAAAATCTTGTATTTCCTCCCTGAAACCCAAATATTTGCAATCTACTCACTGGTGTCCTGGTATGAGCCATCGGGGCAGTGGGTAACACAGCTGTTGATTTCTTCGTTGAGGAAGTATCCATATTTACAGGACAGACACTGGTCACCATGGCTCCCAAAGCAGGACTCACAGTTGGGGGCACACTTCCTGCATCGCTTCTTGTCAGCATGGTAGTGGCCAGGGGGGCAGCTGGAGACACAGATCCTGCATCGTGGAATGATAAAAAGAAGGAGACCATCATCAGAGACTCAGTCCTAGCACTCTTAGAAGTGCTCGGCCAACAGCCGTCCTCAGTCTTTAAATCCTTTTGAAACCATTAGGGTAACACCATACCCAAAGAGCCAAATTCTGTGGGTTGAAGCTTTTTCCCGTGTAGGGTGCCGAAGTAGCAAGGCAATCACATAATACCAAGTCCGTCAAGTAGGGTATGTCTTCCAGTTCGGGTCTAGCTCTTTCAAAGGGATGATGGTTAGAAATGGAGTCTCCAGAGGAAGGTAGTAGCCTTGGGTTGAAGGGAAGCTAGGTGGCAACCCTGATTTTTTACAAAGAGGCTGCTAATAAGGGGTTACTTGTGGTTTTGTGCGGTTTTTTGTGTGTCATATGGATCCCGTGTGCTAGAGGGAGCGGTTGTATGCTATCGTCTAAACTAACGTAAATAACGCATAACCAACCGAGCCAACTCAGGAAGAATAGTTGAGAAAATGTTAACAGGGGTTTTCTTCTTTTCTGCCCATCTGCACTTTTTATCTTAAATGAACACAAATGAAAATTATGAATTTCAACTTAAAAAAAAAAGTAAATATATTTAAACTTGGTTATGATAAACTTTAAAAAATAACTTCTTCGTTTGCCCAGCGTCGAAGGACAGCGCTTTACTCCTTCAACAAATATTTACGGAGTTCCAAATCCAATGTCAGGCATTTTGCTGGTCTAGGCGATAATGAGAGGTGCTGAGGTGGCCAAGGGCCTTTCCTTTAAGGAATTTAAATTCCAGCAAGCATGTAAACAGGAACTGGAACGCGTCCCGCGTCCCGGTGTGTCAGCATAGCTGAAATGCAAGTCCCGGTTTTCCCTGAAGGAGGAGGGAGAAGGGGGCGGGGCTGAGAGGTGCCTGGAGGGCGTGGCTTCTGCTGGGCCGGCACCGTCATCTGCACAGCCTGAGGCAGAAGCCAAGGGCTTGCACAGTGGGGACCCCGGGAAAGCACCTGTTTGGTTGTATGCCAGCATTTTCGCATTTAGCTGTGGCGTCAGACATCCAGGGAATGGAAAGGTCTAAAGGGGAAGGCCAGTCCAGTGTAGAGCTAGTCCTTCCCCCCCCCCCGCCCCCCCGCCCCCCTTTCCAAATATGAGAAAAGGCACCTGCAGCTGGACAGCATACAGGTGCACTTTATGTTCTGTGGTGCAGTATCCGTTTCCGCATCTTGAATTTACACCAGGAGGTGGGGGCCGGTGTTCAGGCCCCGGTGGCCGAACATCACAGGTCCTGTTCAGGCGCTGCCCCCATGGGAACGCCCAGGGCATGCTGTGGGGGGGACCTCCGCGGCCTCTGTTCCTACCTGGTGTTGTTTTTCAGCTTGTAGTAGTAATGCAAGCAGTCACTGCAGTGGTCCGGGCCGGGGCCGTCACAGCCAACCTCGCTGCACTCAGGGTCGCAGGGACCTTTGCACAAAAATCGAAAACAACACTTGGAAACAGTGGTTTGAAAGCAGGTCTGTTTGCATGCGGTATAAAATGAGACTTGGGTGTCTTCCTCCTCCCGTGAGAGTTTCTTTACGACGGAGGAATAACGTGGATTACGGCTGTCGGCCCAGAGATGAACTCTTGGCTTTTGGCAGGGGGAGGGCGGGACCTCAATGACCTAAGTGTCGAGAATGTAAATCCAGTCACGGCCTGGTCTTTAAAACACATATGGCTGCCTTGTGGGAGATAACAAAAATCTCAGAATTCCAATGAGCCATGCCACTGGAGCAAGTGGAAAAGAACTGTTTGCAATGAAATATGCATAATGATAAAAACGTCGGATTTATAGAAAAATGAGAAGCTCCGCTGTTGACAGCCAAGAAAGCAAGTTTATTCTATTCAATGCCTGGACGAGATCGTCCGGCTTGCCCAAGGTCATCAAGACCACTGAATACCTCTGAGATACCGTAGCCAGCAAGAAACGTCATCATGGCATCTGGTGCAAGCTTATCGGTATCTGGTCTTGGATTATAAAGCAGGTACTTGAGGCACAGATTTAAAACTGCGTCCTACCCATAGGCCAGTGGGCAGCTCAACAAAAGAAAACTACACATCAATTTTAAACAACGCAAGCGAGCTTAAAGAATTCCAGACTCAGAATCACGGTTGCTGATCTCTCGCGACGTGTTCTTTGGTATAGAGTGAGAATGCCCAGGCAGGAGAAAAACCCCAGAAAGATGGAGATTTTTATAATTAATGAAAAGCTTTCTAATGACACGGGCTACATATCGGCCCGTTGCTTGCTTGAACTAACTCCCATTTTCCTTGTTCTCCGTATTTTAGGACATTTGGTCCCCTAATCTTCAAGCTCTTTCCTGCTGAAAAGTCACATGATTCTAACTAGCAACAAACATACTGCGTGCAGTGTACAAAGAGTAAGTGGATATGGCAGAAATGTCTGAACCATATTTATTTTAATCAAAAGGATTTACTGGTGAACCTTGATCTCCCTTAGTCATGATGGGACCGTGTTCTACAGTTACTGAGTTGAAACATAAACTGGTAGCAACCGGGAGGCATGACACAGAGAAAAATCTCTCATTTTTCTGGCGAGAAAACACCCTTTCCAAGAGCTAGGGTGGCTTGTCCAGGTCTTCTATGGAAGGGTAGAAAATGAGGTCCTAGAGATGACTTTTGAAATATACTTCTGATTAATCACAAGAGTCATTTAACAGTGCTGTTTATCTCTGTTTCCCCCAAGCCTTAAAACTGACCTCTAAATTAAATTCCACAGCTAGTACAACTTGGGACATTTCAGCTATCTGCTATGATACATGAGGAGATGGTGTCTCTGTTGTGTCGTATAAGGCTTGAGGTTCAGCCAGCTGTGGGTCCTACGGTCCCTGGAATTTGATGAAACGTTACAGGGATCTGGTTATGATAATGCCATCTGTGCCTCCAGGCAGGCTGACTTCTCCATGAAGGTGAAAATCACAGCTCTGAAGGAAAGGAACCCTGGGTGGCCCTAAATTTTCACCAGATGATTTCTGCAATTAAAAAAACACCCCCAAACTTACTCTTGATACGTGCCAAAGGGCTCTGTATGGCAAGTTCACATGCTGTGCTGTTTCTCTTATAATCTTAAACTGTCCCAGATGCAGTTTAGCATTTTAGTTTGCAGGGTAATAAAGAAATAATTGTCTTTGTTCTCTCCCAAGTGCCAATGTGGACGTTTTAGAGGTGTAAGGAGGAAAACCATGAAGATACGTAACTGTTCACAATTTTAACATTACCAACATTTGAATTGGAAGCCGAGCATAAGGCATATAGCAACGGGTTATTATTATGCTCAGTTTACATTTCTGGGTATCCTTTCTCCTATCAGAGAAGATGAAATGGTTTGCTAGTTAGAATGTGAGTAATGATGTTACAAGCTCAAAACAAAATAGGACGAAACCTAACACAATCGAGCTCTGGTCAGCTCAACTGGTCTGAGTTATTCAAACTTATGATGGACTCCGGGGTACTGCCTCTTTAGAATAAAAGGAACCACAGGCATACTGAAGATATTCTGTTAAGGTAATTCATGACGTACTTTTATCTTTAGTATCTCGAAAAAGAATCTCGAAGAACTCAAGAGAAAGAAAACAATTCTCGTCTAAAGGCACATTAAATTGCTATTTACAAACAGTTCTCTCTTAGGCGAAGCTTTGTTCATTAAGTATCATAGCCGGTCCCAGGAGAACTGAGTGCTCCTATAAATGGTCGTCAATGCAACAAGACAGAAATCAGAGATCTACCTTGAAGGAGGAAAAACAAATTGCAGATATGGCCACAATACCTAAACTGCCCCAGAGAAATGAACTCTAAAATATGTAAATTAATAAGAGAGTTGAGCAGGATGGTCAGATATAACTATGCAATAGCCACTAGGTTTCCTAGATGCTAGCATATCCTAGTTAGGAAAAAGGCATCTTTTCCATCATAATAGCAACAAGTCCGCAAAATACATAGGATAACACTAAGAAGAATAGTAATACATAAAATTAAATATTTTAGTAAACTGGGACATGGGGTGTGGTTTGGATGGAAAGACTGTATATTGTAAAAACATTTCGCCTTCCCCCAGCCCCCCCAAAAAAGCAACCAATTATGAGATCGCATATAAATTCAAATTAAATTCCAATGGGATCTTTATAGGTGGATTTAAGAATTGCCATGAAAACAAGGAGATGTTCGACAGATGATAAATCCTAGTGTGGATACAACTGGATTAAGAATTACTAGACTGAAAAATCAGAAAAAGGGACACCAGAAGAGACCCCAGTGTAAGAATTTCTTCTATAGTTATGAAGGAAGGGATCCTAAATGAGTAAAAGAAGGGATGATAACCCAGTCAATAATGTTTGTCTATATGGCAAATAAAGACACTTTTATTTCATACTATAGATCTTTTTTTTTTTTTTTAATTTTTTTTCAACGTTTATTTATTTTTGGGACAGAGAGAGACAGAGCATGAACGGGGGCGGGGCAGAGAGAGAGGGAGACACAGAATCGGAAACAGGCTCCAGGCTCCGAGCCATCAGCCCAGAGCCTGACGCGGGGCTCGAACTCACGGACTGCGAGATCGTGACCTGGCTGAAGTCGGACGCTTAACCGACTGCGCCACCCAGGCGCCCCTCATACTATAGATCTTAAGCCAGAATGAATTTCAGATGAATGCATGGCCAAGTGTTAAAATAAGAGATTAGAAAAAAAATGCGTGTGAATATTTTGTGGATTTCATTAAAAAAAATGTTAATGAAATGTTTGAGAGAGAGACAGAGAGTGGAGGGGTGGGAGCAGAGAGAGGAGTCACAGAATCTGAAGGGGGCTCCAGGCTCTGAGCTGTCAGCACAGAGCCCGATGTGAGGGTTGAACTCACAGAACGCACGATCATGACCTGAGCTGAAGTCAGACGCTCAACCGACTGAGCCACCCAGATGCTCCAATAAAGACTAAAGCTTCTTTTTAGAAAAAGCACAAGTGAGGTCTGAAGCTATAAACCCTACCCTCCAATTTTCTTCTGTCGAAACAACACAACACAAGAGCAACATTTTGGAAGCAAGCACTAACTGGGAAGATGTTTTCAGCAAATAGAGTAGTTCCTCCCCCAGTTTATCTGTGGAGAATACCATTCCAAGACCCCAGTGGATGCCGGAAGCCATGGAGAGTACCAAACCCTCCCTATACTGTTTTTCTCCTACACATACATATCTGTGATGACATTTCATTTACAAATACGGCACAGTAAGAAACTAACAATACAGAACAATTCTATCAATATACTGTGATAAAAGTATGTGAATGTAGTGTCTCAAAATATCTTGTGTGGTACTTACCCTCCTTCTTGTGACAAAGGGAGATGATAAAACACCTACAGGATGAGATGAAGTGAGGTGGTGTGGGCATGGTAATGTAGCGTTAAGCTCCTATAGCCCCGATGATAGATCAGATGAAGGGATCGTCTGCTTCCTGACCATGGATGAAACCACTGATAAGGGGTAACGACTGTATGAGACTATGTGAGGGACAATAACATACACAGAGTTCTTATAAATGGATCACAAAATTGCTGCCCCTTTGAATAGAAAAATGGGCAAAACACAGTTGTATTGAATTCCTAGAACTACAGAGGAAAAAATGTTTAGATTTACTAACAATCAAAGGTATAGAAATTTAAAAATGTCCTGTTCCTTTACTTTTTTTCTTTCCGCTCACTGTTGGCAGGAATGAGTGTAATAAACGCACAGCTGGTCACAGCGTAGACTGGTACATCTTGTCTGGAAAGGAATGTGACAAAATGTGTCCAAGTCCTCAAACTGATTATTCCCTTTGATGCAGTAATGCTCGGAACTCTATTCTAAACAAAGACTGATAAAACCAAGCCTTATTTCAAACAGTGCAAAACTCTAAGCAAACAGCACCTCCCAGATTACGTATTAAATATAGCGCAATCAGAGGCTGGGCTATTATGCTGTCTTTTAAATACTTCTTGTGAGGATATGTGACAACAGGGAAATATGCTCTTAATAACCACAAGAGGAAGAAAACAGATATGAAAACTATAGACAGTGTGCTTTTAGCTTTGAAGGAAAAAAAAAAACCCCAGCTATCTGAATATACACACATATTTGGGGGATAGAAAAGAAGATGGAAGAAAATACCAGAATATGGGTTGAAGCTTATTTCTGCATGGTGGGATGATGCATGAGATTTCTTCCCTTAGCCCATGTCTCTGTTGGAAGCCAACTCACCTGCATAATCCTCCGTACCATAGTCCTCGGTGGGGTCTTCGACTCGGGTATAACGGACACGTTCTACCTTAGGAAACTCGTTCGTTGGGGAGTAGGGCTGCACGGAGGTGCCATAGAGGACCAAAGACCATTCTTTCAACTTCCCTTGAGAAACAATAATGAAACCAGAGCATGATCACACATTCACGCTTTAGCTTTATAATTCCATTCCTTCTCCTCTAAGAGAAAGCAACAGTAGAAGAGCTGTGAAAAGCATATTCATATGAACATCGCATCGAGCGTACAGCTAGAAATACACATTTTCCATCAGTTGCAGATTTAGCCAATTCACATAGCACATTTTACTGAGCAGCAACTATGGAAGACGTCTTAATTTAATCAGCATTTATAAGAAGACTGAGAAATGAACACATTTTAGAGAGGCCTTTTTCTAAGTATGGATGTCTTATTTGAAATTAAAATTGTTTTATCTGGCTTGTTTATCAATAAGAAGGCAAAACCACGGCTTTGTTCCACCTGACTGAATTAGTCCTCTAATCTTAAGAATACATCACTATTCCTATTATGCTAGAGACCCTGAGCTGTTCAGTGACAGCCCGTAGACCCATTGGCTATTTAAATTAGCTAAAATTGAAAAGTTTAGTTCCTCAGTCATACCGCATTTCCAGTGCCCAAGAGGCACATGTGGCTAGTGGTCACTACTAGAGACCACTATAGGTGACCACAAATAGAGAACTTCCGCCCCCACAGAATGTTCTAGTAGACAGTTGGATAGTAAAGCATTTCACGGTCAAGGGTGCCTGGAGACCTAAGGCAAGTGTTTTACCTCCTTTGCATCAAGGCTCTCAAAGAACATTTTGTTTTGGTTTAGTCCTTACTGTTGATTTCTTACTTTTTTACTAAAAAAATACTAAATCGTCAAGTTTTATAATGCTAAAGAAAAAAAGAACTGCTTACAGGTCATTAAGCTTAAGAGTCGCCTAAAAAAAAAAAAGCATCAACCACAAGCAGAAATGATTAAGACAAAACAATTAAAAAACGTGCAAGTATGCAGGTAGGAAGCAGGACCTTCCTGAAGGTCCCTCCCCAACTTAGCCTAATACAGAGAATCTGGTCATGGTTCGCGTAAGGGTCCCACCACAGCCCTGACAGTGGTAAACTTCAGGGATCTGCCAGTCATCTATTAAGTTTTAATTCATTCGGGGTTTGCAACATTTGGGAGGTAGATACTTAAATTCCCAAAATATAGATGAGGCAACAGGCATAGAGAATGATAATTTTCCCAGAGGCAGCAAGCGTATGGACTGCTATTAAAACCCATCTGGGGCGTTCCAGGATAAGAAGACAATGTAGGAAGGTCCTGGACCCACCTCTTCCTATGGACTCACTGAATCTACAGCTACATAGGGAACAATTTCCTCTGAAAAAGAAAACAAAAACTAAAACTAGCTGAGTGGCTGCTACACGGGAGGCAAACAAAACAGTCACGTGAAAGCAGGTAAGAGTGGTTGAGACACAGTCTTGGAATAAGCCCCACCCCTGGCACTGTGACCCACAATCGGGACTCGAAGCCCCAGGTTTCTCCCCAAGAAGCAAAAGGTTTGAATCTCCTATCGGGTACCCCAATTTTTAAGACCTGCACCGGAGAAGAGCCCCCAAAACATATAGTGTATACAGGGCTTGAGACCCACAAGGCGATAGTCAACTGACTAGCTCACAAAGAGCTTGCGTATGTGGACCCACCCACTCCAAGTCTCAGTGCGGAAGCAGCAAATTGAAAAGCACTGACTTCCTCTTAAAGAGGCTTATTCGTTTACCTTAAAGTCAAAGCAAGATGCAGACATCCAATTTAACATACAGCCAAGGGCCTACTGAAATACTCTCCAAAGACAGACGCTGATGGGTGCCATCTTTGTCCCTCAGCCTTGCTCCAACTCACTCATGTCTCTCAGAAGGAACTTGTACTCTCATCTGGCGCCCAAATTTTTGTGGCTGCCTCCCAGGGGACACCTCTAGGTCGCTGGCACTGGTGGCTAGCAGTGCTTCCGTTTGCAGGTAACAGAGATTGTAAACAAAATCGACAGATCTATACTTAAGCTCGCCAAGAAGAAGAGAATCAAAAGCAGAAATGAACCAGGAGAGGTTATAACTAAAAGAAAAATAAAAACTGCAAAAATATGAAGGATCATAAAAGACTGTTATCCACAATCACACACCAACAAAGCGAACAACCTAGAAGAAATGGATACATTTCTAGACGTATACAACCCATCGAGAGTGAATCATGAAGAAATAGAAAATCTAAACAGACCAATTACTAGCAACGAGCTTGAATCAGTAATAAAAAGCCTCCCAGCAAAGAAATGGCCACAACTACATCTTCGCTGGTCAATTCTACCAAATATTTAAAGAATCCGAGTCTTTCTTAAACTCCAAAAGAAAAGGAACATTTCCAAACTCATTACATGAAGCTAGCATTACCCTGATCCCAAAACCAAACAAGGATGCCACAAGTAAATCCCTGATGAACACAGATGAAAAAGTCCTCAACAAAATATTAGCAAACTGAATTCAATATTACAGTCAAAGGGTCATACAGCATGAACAAGTGAAATTTATTCCAGGGATGCAAGAATGTTTCAACACTCACAAACCAATCAGTGTGATTCACAGCATTAACAAATTTAACGACAAAAATCATACGATCATCTCCATAAGTACAGAAAAAGCATTAGCATAATTCGACATCTATTTATGATAAAACTCTCAAAAAAGTGTGTGTAGGGGAAATACAGAGCATAATAAAGATCAGGAGTGAGACACTTGGCACTTTTAGTCCACATAGTATTGGAAGTCCTGGCCAGAACAATTAGACAAGAGAAAGAAAGGGAATTGAAATCGGAAAGGAAGAAGTATGTCACTGTTTGCACGTGACATGATACTGTATATGACAAACCATAGAGGCGCCACCAAAAAACTATTAGCACTAATCAACAAATTCACTCAGGTTGTAGGATTCAAAATCAATAAACACAAATCTTTTGCCTGTCTATACACTAATAATTGAACTATCAAAAAAAGAAACTGGGGCGCCTGGGTGGCTCAGTCGGTTAAGCGGCCGACTTCGGCTCAGGTCATGATCTCGCGGTCCGTGAGTTCGAGCCCCACGTCGGGCTCTGTGCTGACAGCTCAGAGCCTGGAGCCTGTTTCAGATTCTGTGTCTCCCTCTCTCTGACCCTCCCCTGTTCATGCTCTGTCTCTCTCTGTCTCAAAAATAAATAAACGTTCAAAAAAAAATTAAAAAAAAAGAAACTAAGAAAACCCTATGTACGATTGCATCAAAAAGAATAAAATGCTCAGAAATTTAACCAAGGGGGTAAAAGACCTATACACTGAAAACTATAGCACAATGTTGAAAAAAGCGAAGACAAAAATAAACAGAAAGATAATCTGGGCTCAGATGAGAAGAATAATATCGTTAAAATGTCCATACTACCCAAAGCAACCTATAAATTCAATGTAATCCATATCAACATCCCGTTAGCATTTTTATAGAAATAAAACAATCTTACAATTTTTATGGAACCATGAAAGGTCAAATCACTCTTGAGAAAGAAAAACGAAGGTGGAGGCATCATGCTTTCGGATTTCAAAATATATTACAAAGCTATGGTAATCAACACACTATGGTATTGCCATGAAACAGACACATACATCAATAGAGGAGAACAGAGAAACCAGAAATAAACTCATGCATATATGGCCAATTCATTTACAACAAGCAGCCAAGAATACACAATGGACAGAGGATTTCAATACACGGTGCTAGGAAAACTGGACAGCCATGTGAAAAATAATGACACTGAACCACTGTCTTGCATAATACCTAAAAACTAACTCAAAATGGATGAAAGATTTAGGGGCGCCTGGGTGGCTCAGTAGGTTAAGTGTCTGACTTCAGCTCAGGTCATGTGAATTCGAGCCCTGCTTCAGATCCTCTGTCTCCTTCTCTCTCTGCCCCTCTCTCCCTTGCATGCTTGCGCTTGCTCTCTCTCTCAAAAATAAATATTTTAAAAAATGGATTAAAGATTTGAACAGGGGGCGCCTGGGTGGCTCAGTCGGTTGGGTGTCCAGCTTTGACTCAGGTCATGATCTCGTGGTTTGTGAGTTCGAGCCCTGCATCGGTCTCTGTGCTGACAGCTCAGAGCTTCAAGCCTTGTTTCAGATCCTGTGTCTCCCTCTTGCTCTCTGTCCCTCACCCGCTCGCTCGCTCTCTTTCTCTCTCTCAAAAAGAATAAAATAAACATTAAAAAAAATTTAAAAATGGTATATGATCTCACTTGTATGTTGAATCTCAAAAGCAAACAACCAACCAAACTAAAAAAACCTGATCTCATAAACAACAGAGAATAAATTGGTGGTTGCCAGAGGTTGGGGTGTTCAGAGGTGGGTGAGATGGATAAAAGGGGTCAGAGAGTGCAAACTTCCAGTTATAAAACAACTAAGTTCTGGGAGTGTAATGTAAAACATGGTGACTGGAGTTAATGATCGTATACTGTAGATTTGAAAGCTGCTGAAAAAGTAGATCTTAAAATTTCTCACGATATGACAAGAATGTTTAAACTATGTGAGCTGATGGAAGTTAGCTTCCCAGTGGTGATCATTTTGCGATAGGTACGAACATCAAATCATTAGGTTGTATGCCTGAAACTAATAGAGTATTACATATCAATTACATCTCAAAAAAAAAAAAAAACACATCCATTCAGAAACCAAATGCTGTATCCCTAAGCCCTTATGTAATACTGCCCTTCTGTTTACTTCCAGGAGTTCAGAAACTTGAAGTTCAAAAAGGAACGCATTCTGTGCCACATTCATTGCTTTCTGACAACTACACTGGGCCAGCATGTTGATTTCTTTGTGGCTTGCCCTCTGCCAGCTTTTCTTTGGACTCACTTGTTAATGAGTATGCTTTTCATAATTAGGGTGCTGTTCAGTCTCAGAATTCCAAATAGTACACATGAAGTAGTGGCAAGAAATGAATGACCGACCCCCTGAAATCCATGACCCGATTGCCTTTACATAGCGACGCAAAACAGAACTCATTTTTCTTATGGCATCTCTCAGGTGTACCAATGGAGCATATAATGCAAGGACGCTATAAGAAATCCAACCCCTCAGTTACCCTATGGCCTGGCTCATTAACTTAAGATCAGTTTGGAGCTAAAATTTCTCCTTGTAAAGTACATGGAAGAATGCTGACTCATAACTGATTACTTCCATTTGTGTCATTTCTGAAGTATCTCCTAAGCCCGCGGGGGACATACTTGTTGGGCAATTTATCTCTTTCTGTTTCACTTATTATGTAATCTTATTTCCTTAGAATCTGCCACAAGTCACATCAAACGCTGCCGTATTTGGGCCATCATTTCTTCCTCTCCTACGACGTTTTCCAATTGTTAAATTACTTAGGAGATTTTGCAGTTGATGGTACAACATTCTGATAAGAAATAGCTGCGTAAATTCAGAAGGAGAAAAATCAGTTCTACACGTTGGTACACAAATGCCATCTGCTCAAGAAAGAAAACGCAAGATAGGTCTAATGTGTCACAAGATCAAAGACCACAATCGAGAAAGCCTTCAAAAGATCCTTACTGTGGACTTCTGGTCCACGATGATGACGTAGGAAGAACCTGAACTCATCTCGTCCACAGCCACACCAAATCTCCACCTGCTTACAGAGCAATTCTTCCTGAAACAGAATCAAGTGCTCACTGAATAGCTGCCGCACAAGAAAAGACACACTGTAGAGAATGACAAGAAAGACGCTTTCCAGGACACCCCTGATGCAAGGGGCCCTGGGATCTCCTGGCTTGTAGCCACTTCAGTTTCATGGGTCCTATAACAAGTGCTCCCTGCTCAGAGAGCGCCATGACCCCTGGCTTCCATCTCCTTCAGTTTCAGCTGCCTTGTCAGTGCACCTTCTGTGCAGAGAGAACCAGGCTGCCCCAGCCCACACCCATTTCAACTTGAGCTATCCTTCCAGGGTCCCCTCTGCCCAGAGAGTGCTGTGATGCCCTGGCTTGCGCCCACGTCAGTGTCAGCTGTCAGACTGTGATGCCCTCAGCACGGATGGCCTCAGGACCACCCCAGCACGTGCCTACTTTAGCTCAGGCCGTCTCACCAGGGTGGCTCCAGCACGGAGTGACCCGCGACCCCCAGTCAGCCCCCTAAAGCGACCAGGCACATACAGTCTACACAGGGGAGGACCAGACGCAAGAGCTTTCCTTCTAGTTTAGGAGAAGTAGCTGTTCTGCCTAATTCACAGAAAGAGACAAAGAAAATCAAGCAAAATGAGGAGACAACTGGAAAGAAAGAAAGAATAAGACAAACCTCAGAAAAAGAATTAAATGAAATATAAATAAGCAATATGCCTGATGAACAGTTCCAAATAATGGTCATGAACAGATGCTCACTGGACTGGAGAGAAGAATGGAAGAACTCAGAACTTCAAAAAAAGAGACAGAAAATATATAGAAAACCCAATCAGGGTTGAAGAACACATTAACTGAAATTGGAAATACGCTATAGGGAATCAACAGTGGGGTAGAAGATACAGAAGAATGGATCAGTGATCTGGAAGACAGGGTAAAGCACCTGAACTGAACAGAAAAAAAAAAAAAAATTAGGAATGAGGATAGGCTAAGAACAACGTAAAGTGAACAGCCATTGACATTATTCCCAGAGGGAAAAGAGAGACAGAGAGGGACAGAAAACCCATTGGAAGAAATCAAAGCTAGACACTTAACTAACCTTGGGAAGGAAACAGACATTCAGTTTCCGGCAGCAGAGAGAGTTCAAAACAAGATGAACTCAAGATGAGGTCCACACCGAGACATAATAATTAACACGGTAAAGATTAAAGATACAGATAAAAGCAGCAAGGGAGAAACTTACATACAAGGTAAACCCCACGAGGCTGATTTTTCAGCAGAAACTTTGCAGGCCAGAAGGAGTGGTATGATATATCTGACGTGTGTTAAAAAAAAAAAAAAAAGAAAGAGAGAAAACTACAACCAAAAATACTCTACCTAGCAAGATTATCATTCAGAATTGAAGGCGAGATCAAGAGTTTCCCCGTCAAGCAAAAGTTACAGAAGTACAGCATCACTAAACTAGCTTTATAAGAAATGTTAAAAGGGACTTCATTAGGTGAAAAGAAAAGGCCATAATTAGAAGAAAATTATGAAAGGAAAAAAAATTCATGAGTAAAAGAAAACATACAGTAAACAGCTGGTAGTAAAATGAATTATATGTAAAAAATTAAGGAGATTCACAAAATAAAGAGACATAACATATGACAACATACACCTAAAGGTGGAGGGCGTAGTAAAAATTAAGTTCTTTTAGAATGTGTTCAAACTTAAGTTAGCATTAACTTAATACAGACCACTATATCCTTCAAATGTTATACATGAACCCCATGGTAAACACCAACCAAAAACTTAAAGAGAAAAAAATAAAGAGAAAGAAAGCCAAGCATAACACTATGGAGTCATCAATCAAAAGAATAGAGAGCAAAAAGAAGAAATGAAAAAGAACTACAAAAACAACAAGACAACAAAATGGCAATGAAAACATACCCATTAATAATTACTTTGAATGTAAACGGTCTATATACTCCACTCAAAAGACAGGGTTGTGGAATGGATAAAAAAACAAAACCCATCTATACGCTGCTCACAAGAGACCTCAAGGCACATACAGACAAAGTGAAGGGACACAAAAAGATATTCTATGCGATTGGGAGCAGGAAAAAAGACAAAAACAAAAACAGCCAGGGTAGAAATGTTTGTATCAGACAAAACAGACTTTAAAACAAAGACTGTAACCAGAAACAAAGAAAGACATTACATAATTAGGAAGGGATCGATCCAACAAGAGGATGTAACAATTGTAAATATCTATGTACAACTTTGGAGCACTTAAATTCATAAAGCTAAATGACATAAAGGGAGAAATTGGCAGTAATACAATAATGGTAGGGGACTTCAACACCAGACTTATACCGATGGATAGAACATCTAAACAGAAAATTGATAAGGAAACAGAGGCCTTGAATGACACATTAGACTAGATGGACCTAACAGATATACCTAATAGTCTAGCCAAAACCAAGAGAATTTACATCCTTTTCAAGTGTACATGGAGCATTCTGTAGGACAGATCACAGGTCACTAAACATATCTCAATAAATTTAGGAAAACTGAAATAATATCAAGCATCTTTCAAATCACAACAGTATGTGACTAGAAACCAATTATGATTAAAAAAAAAAGGTGGAAAAAACCACAAACCCATGGAGGCTAAACAACATGCTACTAATCAACTAATGGGCTAACAGAGAAATCAAAGAGGCAATAAAAAAATACATAGAGACAAATGAAAATGGAAACACAATGGTCCCAAATCTTTGGGAAATGAAGAAAGCAGTCCTAAGAGGGAAGTTTATAGCAAAACAGGCCTACCTCAAGAAGAAAAAAAAAATTCAAATACACAATCTAAACTTACACCAAAAAGAAACATAAAAAGAACAAACAAAGCCCAAGTTAGTAGAAGGAAGGAAATAATAACGATCAGAATATAAACAAATGAAATGGAGACTCAATAAATGATAAAAGATCAATGAAACCAAGAGCTGGTTCTTTGAAATGATAAACAAAATCAATAAACCTTGAGCCAGACTCATTGAGAAAAAAGGAGAGAGGATCCAAATAAACAACATCTGAAATGAAAAAGAAGTAACAACTGACATCATGGAAGTACAAAGGGTTATAGGAGACTATTATGAAAAACTACATGCCAACAGATTGGAAAACTAGAAGAAATGGATAAATTCCTAGAAGCATACCATCTTTCAAAACTGAGTCAGGAAGAAATAGGAAATCTGAACAGACCAATTACTAGTAACGAAATTGAATCAGCAATAAAGAAAAAAGAAAAACAAAACAAAAACACCTCCCAACAACAAAAGTCCAGGACCAGATGGATTCACAGGTGAATTCCACCACACATTTAATCAAGAGTTAATACCCATTCTCCTCAAACTACCGCATAAAAAAGTAGAGGAAGGAGAGCTTCTAAATACATTCTACGAGACCAGCATTATCCTGATACCAAAACCAGACAAAGGCCCTACACACACAGAAACTTACAGGCCAGAATCCCTGATGAACACAGAGGCAAAAATCCTCAACAAAATATTAGCAAACTAAATTCAATGATGCATTAAAAGGACACTCACCATGATCAAGTAGGATTTATTCCAGGGATACAATGGAGGTTCAGTATTAGTAAATTAATTAGTGAAGGATAATTAATAAAGTGAAGGATAAGAATCATATGATTATTGTCTCAGCAGATGCAGAACAAGTATTTGACAAAATTCAACATCCATTCATGAAAACCCTTAACAAAGTGGGCTTAGAGGGAACATGCATCAACACAATAAAGGCCATAAATCAGAAACCCACACCTAACGTCACACCCAATAGGGAAGAACTGAGAGCTTTATCCTAAGATCAGGAACAAGACAGGGATGTCCACTCTCACTACTTTTCTCAACGTAGTACTGAAAGTCCTAGCCACGGCAATCAGACAACAAAAAGAAATAAAAGGCATCCACATTGTTAAGGAAGAAGTAAAACACTCACTATTTAGAGATAAAATAATATTATATACAGAAAACCTGAAAGACTCCACCAAAAAACTGTTAGAATAAATGAATTCATTAATGTTGCAGGCTACAAATTAATATTCAAAAATCGGTTGCATTTCTACACACTAATGATGAAATAGCAGAAAGGGAAATTAAGAAAACAATCCCATTTACAATTACACCAAAAAGAATAAAGTATCTAGGAATAAACTTAACCAAGGAGGTGAAAGACTTGGGGTCTAAAAACTATAAAACACTGATGAAAGAAATTGAAGAGGACCGAACAAATGGATTAGAAGAATTAACATTATTAAAATGTCCATACTACGAAAGCAATCTACAGAGTCATTACAGTCCCTATGAAAATATCAAGAGCATTTGGCACACAACTAGAACAAATCATACTAAAATTTGTATGAAACTACAGAAGACCCTGAATCGCCAAAGCAATCTTGAGAATGAAGACCAAAGCTAGAGGTATCACAATCCCAGATTTCAAGATACACTACCAAGCCATGGTAAAGTAGTATGGCACAAAAATGTACTCATAGATCAATGGAACAGAAGAGAGAACCCGGAAATATACCCACACTTATATGGTCAGTTCATCTGCAACAAAGGAGACAAGACTATACAATAGGGAAAAGACAGTCTCTTCAGTAAATGGTGCTGGGAAAACTGGACAGCTACATGCAAAGGCATAAAACTGGACCACTTTCTTCTACCACACAAAAAGAGCAACTCAACTCAGAATGGATTAAAATCAACTCAGAATGGATTAAAGACCTAAATGTGAGACCTAAAACCCTAAGACTCCTAAAAGAAAACAGAGGCAGTAATTTCTTAAATATCGCTCTTCAGGAAAAAGAAACAACAGCAAAAATACACTGGGGCTACACCAAAATAGAAAGCATCTGCACAGTAAAGGAAACCATCAATAAAACAAAAAGGCAGCCTAGTGAATGGGAGAAGATATTTGCAAATGATATACTGGATAAGGGGTTAATATCCAAAATGTATCAAGAACTTGTACAGCTCGACAGGAAAAAAAAAACAAAACAAAACAATCTGATGAAAAAATGGGCACAGAACCTGGACAGACGTTTTCCCAAAGACGTAGAGATGGCCCAGCGGACATATGAAAAGATGCTCACCCCCACTCATCATCAGGGAAATGCAAATCAAAGGCACAATGAGATATCACCTCACACCTGTCAGAATGGCTAAAACTAACAACACAGAAAACAACAGGTGTTGGCAAAGATGTGGAAAAAGGGGAACCCTCTTACGCTGTCGGTGGGAATGCAAACTGGTGCAGTCACTGTGGAAAACAGAACAGAGGTTCCTCAAAAAGTTAAAAGCTAAAAATAGAACTACCGTACGATCCAGAAATTGCACTACCGGGTATCTACCCCAAAACAAAACAGAAACAAAAACGCTGATTCAAAAAGATATACGCATCCCTATGTTGATCAAGGCAGTATTTACAATAGCCAAGATGTAGAAGGAACCCATGTGTCCACTGAGAGATGAATGGATAAAAAAGATATGGTGTGTGTGTGTGTGTGTGTGTGTGTGTGTGTGTGAAACATACACACACACACGGAGTATCACCCAGCCATAAAGATGAATGAGATCTTGTCCTCTGTAACAGCATGGATGGACCTAGAAGGGATTATGCTTAGTGAGATAAGTAAAACAGAGAAAGGCAAACACCATATGATTTCACTGATACAGACAGAGAACAAACTTGTTGCCAAAGGGGAAAGGGAGGGAAGGACAAGAAAAATCAGTGAAGGGAGGTGGGAGGTACAGGCTTGCGGTTATGGGATGAATAAGTCACAGGGATAAAAGGCACAGGGAATCTAGTCAACAGCAAGCTAATAGCGTTGCGTGGTGACAAGACACCAGTCACGCTTGCGGTGAGCACAACACAGCATACGGACTTGTTGAATCACCACGTTGTGCACCTGAAACTAATGTAACATTGTGTGTTAACCGTATCAATTAAAAACCCTTAATATGTATTTTAATAATACACAAATGGGAAGAAACAATAAAGAAATGTCAACTCAGTTTGGAATCAGGAACCTCTACATTTGGGAACGATTCTACCCTAACTGGGCTAGACAATTCTACATCTCCAACTGAAGTTCTATTAGCTTACTGCAGAAATACCTCATTAATTAGAGAGAGAAACCTTCCATAGGACTATATGCCATTGAAACAATGATGAAACCATTGAAACCAATGATGAAACCATTGACACACGGACACACACAGAAAAGCAGAAGTCCCTTTTCAACTTTGTAATTAATCCTAAACTCAAAGGTTGGTGGAAGGGAGGATATCCAACAACTGTGGGTACCTATGCAGGCCTCCACACCCCAGGCCAGTAGGAGCATTAGGGCATCTCTCTTCCGGCATAAAAGAACATCTGTAAAATGACTAGACGTGACGAGGATTACATGTGAACATTTAAATGGCATAAGGGGAAGCCAACGCTGTGGAAGAGACAACTCTAGATTATCTGGGTTACTGCTGAGAGCTTTTAACACAGACGATCATAATAAAATCTGGAGAGGCAGTGAACTCCTGGAGAGCAGAGAGATTTATATTCACAGCCCCTGACCCTTGCACATAAATACCTAGTCGACCATTAGTGAGCCCCCAGGGGTAGTCTGCTCCTGTGGGGGTGGGTAGCGTTTCATCACTGACATTCTTTAGAAATGCTGGTGCACGGTGATAGTAAAGAGCGGAGTCAGTTTTAGGTAGTTTTATCGCTGTCTTATATTCTCAGCAGATAACGTGTACCCCTTATGTCTGTCCCTTCGGCTGCACCCCACCCCCAGTTTTGTTCACAGCTACCACATTTGGACAGTGATTATATCCCTGGGACCTCTTGAGATGTAAGAGCCCTGACGTGGCACCTGCTGATAAATCAACTGGGGTCGGGCACCGCACCCACGTCACCATGCTGCCATTGCCCCTGGGTGCCACGACCCAGGGTATCTCTATTAAATGAGCAATGACCATGGCCAGGAACAGGAGATGGGGGGGGGGGGGCGGGGAGGAAGTTCCTGGGAACTAAGTAGATTATGAGCCAATGAAAGTGTCTAGAAACTAGGGTCTAGTTATTTTCACGTGTTCTATTCTGCCTTGTGGACAGACATTTGATTTCTCGATAAAGGTTTGGCCACCATTATATTCCCGGTGCATGCTGGAGACGAGCTGAATCTAGACACTGTTTAACAAATCTTTTATCCTGATTCACTGCGACCCTGCCACCCTTCTTGTTTTAGCTTCCCTGAATGTGGGTCCGCTGTGGCAACGCAGAGAGACCACATCACAGAATTAGGGGAAAGAGATCGCCCAATGCATGGCCAAAACCGATCTCTCAGAATGAGTAACTTTCCCTGCTTCATTCCTGCGTCCTGCTGTGTGCCTTCTCTGCCCTATGCAGCCCACAGTGTCTAAATAGCACACACCCTTACAGTTAATTACAGAACGTCTGGTTAATTTATTCTGCCGTCAGGGGAGGGCTAGAATTGGAGGTCAGTCCTAAAATGCCCTCAGGCCTGGATCTTCTACGGAGGGACTGTACGGAGAGAGTACTGAGAAACACGAGTTTATTAGATGGTTGAAGATGTGTCCACAGCTGGGTGGGAGGCTGGGGTGTCTGTCAAACAGATCACCTGCTACTGAGCCATGTAGGGCTCCATCACGGGCCACACAGGCCCCTGTGAAAAACTGTTCAATCCCCCCCACCCCCCCACCGCCGGCCAAGCTACCTTTGTAATTTCCCTTACTTCATGTTACAAACAAAAGCTTCCTAGATTAGCATGAGGAGGAGAGAGGCCCTATGCCTCTGTTAACATTGTAAGTTCCATGTTTTACTTAGCTGGAAAGTATTCCTTTCTCTTAGCTCTTAGGCTCCCGAGGGCCATTCATTTTCTTTACTGGTAACCACTTTAGCTGGCACAGGCCAAGCTCGATGTCTTGTGAACACTGAAAATTAATAGGAGAATAAACCCAGAGAAAAACCTAACTAAGGAAACTTATGACCGTGCAATTTAATTCACTGCAGGTGGACAAGGCTGGCATGCTTATGGGGGAAGGTGGTTAGAGATGTGGGTCCTATGTTCTGAAACATCAATCAGCAGATGCCATGTTTTATCCTGTACTTATATCTAGACATTTACTCTTCAGTTCTAATAATCCTTCAATTATTACTTCAAATGGTAACGCTGAGAACTGGAATATGTGCAGATAACTCAAAACACAGGATTATATGAAAAAGGATGATGTCGATATGTAAACGTAAATCACTTCTTGGCCAGAATACATTCCGTCACTTTGTTCTGCACAGTCAACCAAATTGTAGAAAAGGGAGTTCCTACCTGGGGTCTTGAAGTTCCTCAGCTGGGAGGGAGTATCGTAAACTTCAAGGATCCAGTCACCGGTGGCTCGTTCTCCCCAGCAATGAATGGTCATGAACTCCCAGTTTTTAAATCCTTCCATGGAATGATCAAAAAGCCTGAGAGAGACCCATAAAACATTGTTTTGTATGTTGTTTAGGATCCAGTGAAGGTCGAATCAAGACCATGATCAACAATCCTTTTGTCTCCATCAGCATATCCAGCTCAGTACTGGAGCCTGTCTTCCTCCTGGACCTTGACCGTTAGTAGACCCAAACACGTGTCATTGTTCTACCACAGGGAAACAGGCGCAGGGGTGGCCTTGTAATAGCACGTCAGGCAGGGGTAAACATTTCGGGATCGGGAAAACCAGGCTATGGCTCTACCCAAAAGACTGATAGAACCAAGTGTTGAAGACGTGGAGAAACTGAAACTCTCTTACACTGCTGATGGGAATGCCAAATGGTACAGTTTGGTACTTCTTACCGTGTCATCCACAATCCCTCGCCTAGATATTTACCTGAGCAATGAAGACATAATGTTCACACAAGGAACCTCACAGGAATGTTCACAGCAGCTTTATTCATGAGCACTGAGAACTGTTAACAACTCCGATGTCCATCAACTAGTGAATGGGGAAACCAGTTCTGGTATGTGCATACAACCAAATACTACCCAGTAATAAAAACTATTGAATGGCCAGCAGCCAGCACACGCAACTAAATGAATTAATTTCAAAAGCCTTTAAGCTAAATGAAAGAAGTCAGACACAAAAGACTATGTGCTGTATGATTCAATTTATGACATCTAGAAAAGGCAACAGAAACAGAAACAGAGTAGTGGTTGCCAGGGGCTGGGAGGGAGGAAGGGGCACAGTAGAAGTATTGGGTATGATAGAACCATTTTGTGTCAAAACGCATTATATTACACATATTAAAAAGTGAGTTGTACTTTATGTAAATTATGCCTCAATAAAAAGACCCTGCCCGCTAATCTTAACCAGTTCAGGGAGTCATGCCTGGCTCTACAACATAGATTCTGTTCTTCTAGCTCTTCCAACGATTTTCTAAGCTCCTAATTCCCTATGTGAAATCTTTGCCTCCTTGCAATAGCTAGACTTATTTGTTTCCTGTGATGTAATCCTGAGGGATATAGAATAGGAAGGGACATAAAAGAAGAAAACAGAATCCTCATCAAAAATAAAGAGATGTCGATAGATCATGTATAAAACTAGCACATAAAGAAAGAGTTCTATCATTTATATAGGCACATTGTAGAGCTTTGACCGTCCAAAGAAATATCCAAAAGATTTCTATGGGGTGGGGGGTTGGCTGGCTCAGTGAGTAGAGCATGCAACTCTTGATCTCGGGGTCATGAGTTCAAGCCCCACGTGAGTTGTAGCGCCTACTTAAAAAAAAAAAAAAAAGATTTCTATTGAGAAAGAACCTAGAAAGCAAAAAATTAAGCGCCAAGAGACAGATTTTTAGAGTACTTAAAAAATAACGTGCATCGATTATTTTTGTGGAAAAAAATAATAAAACAAGAGAGAGAATTTGAAAGCCAGATAGAGAGGGAAGAATATCTCTAGGATTGTCTTAGGAGTAACCATGTCCAATTACTGGGACATATCTGTCCTTCAGTGGAGGCAAAGTTCACAGCCAACTGGATGCCGATGGCTATTCAGAACATGCAATCAACTCTCCTTGCCTTAATTTCATGTTCACCAAGGAAACTGGTGGTTATAATTTGACATTCTATGTATATCTTGCCATTGGAAGAAAATGCGCCCTTCTAAAACCAAAAATAACCTGCGTAATCTCTCTGCAATTTAATATGCTAGAATTCTGATTCATTACGTACAAAAGCGTTCTATCAATATGTTTGAGGAGCCCTCTAAAACGCTCGATGGATTCTGAAGTCGCAGGGTTAAGGGGCACAACTGGAACGTATGAGGTCAATGGGTGACGTTCAGCATTTTTCCCTGGAGAAACGCAACAAACAGGAAAATCACCTCTACGTGTTCCTTAGCCCTTGGAAGAAGACAAAGGGAAAGTACTTACCAGCATTCTCAAAGTGTCCCATGGTCAGAAAGTTTGGGAAAATTTGAGAAAGGCTGAGTTAGAGTTGAACAGATCTCTTTACCGGAAAACATCTCAGATCTTTGGATGTTCAAATGCTTTGTTAATTTCCACCACGGGGCTAATGGTAGGGAGTGATTTTTCAAAGCTTGTATGAAGGAGAAGCCCTTTTTCTTTACTTGGAATATCTGTATGCTATCTATAAGGGTTAGTTCTGAACAGAGGAGTGTGGCATTTCAACGAGAACCATATTAGATGTGGTGGCTTTCCCTCACGGGTGGAAACAGTGACTCCTACACAAATGTCTTCCCAGCGTAAAAGATCTTCGATAAATCAGGGATGGTACATTTTATGGAGATCCTATAATTCATGCACAGGGCTTGTTTCACAAGCCTACGGCTTGAAATTGGACTTGACCAGGAAGCAATCGCTGGCTCATTATATAACTCACTTACATACATGGACTCCTTCACATAAACCCAGAGGGTGGGCATGCTGGATGAAAATGAGAAACAGCAGTGGGGAAGGAAGAGCCATTTCAAATCGCCCTTCGTCTCAGACAGATGTTACTAAAGGGAGTATGTTGATGCAGAATTGGGTGGAGGCAGAAACCAATCTAGAACCACTTCTTAGCCCAGAGAGTTCTGATTTAAGGCTCCAGTTCGTTGAAGCCACTGTGTCATCTGCGGGCACTGAGGCAACAAGTTGTCACATAATACCTTTCCAAGAGTGCCGAACTTAAAAGCAATTCCCAAACAGTTTAGACAGAACGTTTGGCTCATTGCCTCATGTCTCAAAACTACAAAGGAGACTTGAGGCTCCTCCATCACATGAGGGCAGTCTTGTTTCCATAACCCCAGCCAACTTCTAATTACTCACGGGTCAATTATTTGACTGCTGGATTAGTGGACCCTGGGTTTCTTCCCTTCCACCCTTTCCTGACCACCTTCGAAAATCATTCCATTGCGGCCAATCACTTTTAAATCACCTTTGGAACCAAAATTAAATATAAACGGGGTGCCAAGAAGAAATATCCATAATCGGCATTCAAGTAAGTGTTTCAAAGCCCGAATACAAATGGGCTTTGTCTATCTGGCTAAGCGGTTTCCCACCCTGGTCTCTTCCCTTTATGCAGAGCTGAATGCTCATTAATTTCATGTAGACATAAAAGTTGAGGAGAGGAATTAAAATGCAGCCAAACACGATCATTGCCTTTTGTTAAAAGAGTTGATGGGGAAAGAAATAGACACTGATTGCTGGTGTTGTTTCAACTAGCTGGGCATTCATGTTTCTAATCTCACCCTGTTCTTTATTTCATCCTGATGCAGCGCTTAAGCGATTCCCTATTTTTAGCATTGTAACATTTAAAACCCTGCCTCATCTGTAGATAACAAAAGGTAACGCTGGCAGTAGATTCCATTTGTGTTGCAGACAACATACTTGCTCCAGACAAGCAAGTGTCATATGGTCACCAGCTAAAGAGATTCTAAGTGTGTGGTCTCCGTCCATCAACTAAAAAGTCCAATGCCCGGTTAGCACGTCTCTGCTGTGCCAACAGTGAAGAAACCCGACACATTATTAGCCAACGTTATTAGCATGGATAAAATGCCAATAGAGCAGGGCCAGTGTGCGGAAAGCTGGAGTAATGAACTCCATGCCCGAATCACATCTTCCTTTTGCAGCGAAACCCTGTTCTGTCCAAGTTGACTTCATCATCATGTGCCCGATGAAATGATATGTGCATGTGGTAGCACAAATTATGCATCCAGTTATTAAAATGGTGCCCCACAGCCCTATCCCTGTGAGTGGTTTTCAAATAAATTACTTTGGATGAAGCCTGGTAGAAAAGATTGCCATTAAGTGTAGTACATCCTTTTGAGGAATTAACTCAGGAAATAACTCATATAATTAGTGCAAGCTTTGTCCCCCCCTTCCACTGAAAGAGTCTAGCCAATGTGTCAAGGCTACAACATTCTTCAACGATGTTATAGCAGCTAAATAACAAGACATTTTATAAGTACTGACAGCTATGTGTTATCATATAATTATTTCTAAAAGTGTAAACGGATCTTAATTTCTGAATCATCTACTACTACCCAAACAGTATTTATGTTCGCTACAGAATTAGACTCTAGATAGATATTTTTGGAAGTTTCCTTTTTTTTTCTTTCTCTGTCTTTTGAGATACTTTTTCTTTTTAGTGCTTTATCACAATTTAACGTACAACTTACGGAATGCTGGAAGCACTCATTTGGCTTAATTGTAATTGGGTTTTCGATTTTCCTTAGATGGCTGGCTTTTGCAAGTTTTAAATAATTTGCTTCTGAAACAGGGTATTTCAAACACACTATTCAGGTTTTTCTGTCTCTCGTAGTCTAAATTACTTCTTTATGAAAGGTTGTGAGAGAGAGGTACTAATTCTAGAGGTTTGGAATATGTAAAAAGATGAGTTTAAAAACAAAAACAAAAACAAAAACAAAACTTTCAACCTGTCTATTACGGACTCACCAAGCCCCGAATGCATTCCTTCTTGTGGATCTATGAGGTACGTATGTAATCTTGCAGATTTATTCCATTTAAGAGTGGCTGGCTTTTATCTCTAAGTATCTGTTTTCGATTACAGGCGCCTTTGTAAATTACTCGCACAGCACCCAGCAGTGCTCGGCTTGCAAGTCTTTTGAGGACATGAAAATAACAAGAATGTGTACGAAGAGCTGGGTGATCTTTTAAATCGCTGCCATTTAAAATGTGGTCTGTGGACAGGCAGCTTGAGCATCACCTGGGAGCTTCTTAGAAATGCAAATTCACAGACCTCATCCAGACCTACAGAATCAGACTCTGGGAAAGGGGCCGGCCATCTGTGTTTGATGGAGTCATTCACCAGGTGCTTTGAGAAGCACTGTGTAAATAAGGGTTAGCACTTAGGGAGTGCTCACCGTGTATTCTAGGAGCCCTGCTACGGACTTGCTGTCCGGGAGCTTCTTCAGAGCTTGTGACCACCCTGGGAGGTGGGTACTACGGCGTCTAGGTTCTAGATGAATCACTTTCAGAATCACTTTCCAAAGTCAAACCTAAACACTGGTGAAATCAAGGCAATCCCAGCTCTAACTCCAAAGGCTGTACCCTCTTCCGGATGAAGGAGGAGGGTTCTTACGGCGAGGCCTTCCTGGAATGCCAAACTTCCCCTCAGAACGGTAATTTTTTTTTTTTTAATTTTTTTTTCAACGTTTATTTATTTTTGGGACAGAGAGAGACAGAGCATGTACGGGGGAGGGGCAGAGAGAGAGGGAGACACAGAATCGGAAACAGGCTCCAGGCTCTGAGCCATCAGCCCAGAGCCCGACGCGGGGCTCGAACTCACGGAACGCGAGATCGTGACCTGGCTGAAGTCGGACGCTTAACCGACTGCGCCACCCAGGCGCCCCGTCAGAAGGGTAATTTTTACTGCAAGCCACAAATGCATTTATATAGCACGACACTTTGCAAATGTCAATAGTCTGTCATTCAACATTTGGGCAGCAACAAAAATGACTCAAATATAAACACCACATTTAAACACAGTTAATTATAGAAGCCTATAGGTTTTGCAGACTAGAAAGTGTACCTTCTCTCTACTTAAGACCATAATTAGAAGCAGAGATATTCATCTGTAATCAAATTTAGAAAGAAAGGCAAAGTTTCAGCTTTCAGTCAGAAGCCAAAATTTGGAACAGAGAGCCGATAGAACTAAACTAAATCTAAAACTCACTGACTTGGGGGAAGGGGAGTTTCAGGGGTGGTGGGGGTGGGGGGAAAGACAGCTTTTCATAATCCTAACCAATGCAGCTCAAGGAAGGATCGGCTGGGGCTGTTCTTTGAAGACTTGTACACGGGCAGACCCTGAATATGTGGGTAGCATAAAAAAGTCTTCAAGTCTAAAGTTGTTCTTGTCGAAAAGCATTTTAAAGGGACCCAAGCCCACCTAGGATCTCCCCCCCCCCCACCCCACCGCCCCGATGCAAGTAAATCCTTTGTGCTGATTAAAAAGTTGGGCTTTTTGTGAGGCAGGGTATACGGGCCAAGAGGAGGACCCAAAAGGTGGGAGGGCAGGGGAAAACAAAGGGATTAGAAGGAACGGACCAGTTGCCCACTCGAGGACTGCTGTGTGTCCTCAGTGCTCCCGCCCACTAAATGATCAACCTGGCTGGCCCCGGGGGAGCTCGCACGCTGGGCTGATGGGGCAGCTCGAGATGGACCCGCTCTGAATGCTGCTGAGCGCCTTCCAGGACGCAGCACCTGCAGATGCTTGGGTCAACTGTTCCTCCTCCCACAGCTGTTCTCCGCAGGAGTTCCAGCAAGTGCCCGTCAGCCCCGGGCAGGGAGGCACTGAGGGGTTCCAGACGGCCCACACAGGCCAAGTGTTCAGCGACCTCGCGGAAGGTGAGCTCCCAGCCAACTGCTGTGCTGTGGGGATACGCGACGGCGGCCGCCTCAGCTCTACCTCTTTGTCTCAAATGACCCCCCCCCACTAGGGTAACTTCAGGATGCAAGCCTGTCGGGCTTATCTTTTAACGGTATTCTTTGCTCTCACCGTGGTCCTCCTCTGGAAATCTTGACTTCTTTGAAGGAAAGACAAGCGTCCAACCGGGAACTGTTTGTTGCTCTCATTTATAATCTCTGACGCACAGTTTCCTTCCCGAACTTGACCTATTCTCCTTTTTTCCTGGAGGAAGTAATCTTGCCTTGCAGGCCGACCCGAAGGACACCAGGGGGGGAAGCAGGCCTTCCCCTCCCCGGGGCCCCACCCCTTTTCATGCTTCTTGGCCTCAGCTCCCAATCGAGGGAATGTGCCTGGAAACAGACCAACGTGAGGGGACACAAGGGCTCCTTGCCACCAGGTCAGGGACTAAAAGGTTTTGAGTAGATTTCCTCTCATAAAGGGAAAGCGTCCGAACACGCCAGGAAGAAAAAAAGAAAATGCCAGAAGAAACGGTCTTTCCTTAACCTTCAGTAGGAGGGATGCTCCCAGCACCAAGCAGAGCAAGGCCAGGGGAGCCTAGCCCTGGAGGCCATACGTGCTTTTGCGACTGGATGAGACTGTTTTGCATTTAAGGGCTCAGCCGCTCAGAGTGATGTTTTGCGGGGGGGATCTGTAGACAAATGAATTTATAACAGCCTTACATCTCTCGGTGTCCCCAGCCCTTTGCCACTCCAGTCCCTATGCCTTTTGGTGGCTACTTAATTTCCAGTGCTGAGAGGGAGTGTATACAGAAGAGCAGCGCTTTAAGAAAATGCTCCAGACAGAGGAGACCCGAGCTGGGTAGCAACTTTCTCTCTACGGGGTCTGGACGTGGGGAGACGGAGGTAAACTGCAGGACCGCTGCTCACTGAGCATCTGAAATGCACGTGTCTTTTCTCTGGCACGAGTCAAGCGGCACTGCTGGGTCCAGCACTTTGCAAAGAGCGAAGCAGACGTCCGCGGCTGCGGAATGCGTGCCAGACCGCAGCCAGGGTCAAAGCCATCCGGCAAATCCTCTCACGGAACCCACAGCTCCTCTGCGTGCAGGTTGCCTCGCTGAAGTCATTCGGCGTGGGGGGCGGGGACAACAAGGAATACCGAACTGTGCAGGAAAAGCCCAGAAAGCCCGAGGAGCCCGCGTTTTCCAGGCCAACGGCAAGAGGGAAGGGACTTTTCCCCTACGACAGAGGAGGCTCGAGGGACAACAGCCACACGTGCGTGAAGCAAACCTTTTGCGCCTCAGTGTTTCACCTGGATACGCTTTCAAGTTTAATGCAGACGAATCAAGGCAAAGAAGAAGAAACGGAGAACAGGAGGGAGAAAGGTCTTCCCTCACTTCGGTAGCAATGGCTGATGTGACCTCCCGATCACGCGATTATGCAGCTGAAGGCTTGGCCCGCCGGAGAGAAGCATCTGGCAGGTGGTGGCAATTACCCGGCAGGCAGCAGCTGAGACCCCTGTCTGCGGAGGGAGGACGGCAAGGGGAGCACGTCCAGCGATCTGATGCCACCGCAGCCTTTCCTTCTTCACACCTGTGCCCCCTTATCCTGGCAAAGCCGCGTGTCATAAAGCACTAAGCCCACATCTTCCCGTGCCTTGTTGGAGGACGTTAGGTTTTTAACTTTTTAAAAAATGTATTTATTTATTTTAAGAGAGAGCAAGGAGGGGAGGAGCAGAGACAGAGGGGGAGAGAGAGAGAGAGAGAGAGAGAGAGAGAGAGACAGAGAGAGAGAGAGAATTCCAAGCAGGCTCCGCGTTGTTGGCACAGAGCTTTTACACGGGGCTTGACCTGACAAACTGTGAGATCGCCGCCTGAGCCAAAACCGAGTCAGATGCTCAACCGACTGAGCCACCCAGGCATCCCGGAGGATGTTAGGTTGTAAAGAAGAATGCAAGTCTTCCAAGTACAGAAGTAAAAGATGGTTAAAGATTTCAGGTTCTGTATTCCTAGTCACTAGCATCCAGAATGCTCTTTTTCTCACAGTCCTAGAGGAGATGAAGGTGGGGATTCTGAAAACCAACTGGCTCTCGCTTAGCCTCATTTTTGGTTGTGCAGGCTTGGCCCCTGGCCTCTCAACTCCGCTGGCCTGTCGTCAGGCCAAACACAGTCCACAGGCCATAGTCACGTGGCCATGTGGGCAGGTGGCTGTGTCTACAGAAAAGGTTGACTTTCATTTGGACTATGTATGCCATTCACGATAAGACTTTTGCTCCCATCAAGTGATCTTCTTGGAGGAAAAAAAAGATCAAATCAAAGAAGCTTTGAGGCTTCTGGGTATGGTTTCTATTTTAGAGCCATAGAGGGAACGGAGAGTTTAAGACAACATGATACGTCCCCAGTCTGGTCCCTCTTGTTGACCAACACCTGCTGCCCATGCTCCCAACGGCTCAGACACCTATGAAGCAAAAGAAAACTTGTGCGAGAACGTTCTGGCCTCTCCGATCTTGGCAATACAATGACCCGCTGGATAAGTGTTTGGAGGGAGCAGGGAAAAGGCAAGAGGCTAGGAAGAAAAACTGAGCACCTTCCTGAGCAATAAAGACTAACGGGCCAACCTTTAAAACAGGAAATTACAGTCAGTCTTCAAGCCAAATACAGCCTGCTGCCTGTTTCTGTAAATAAAGTTTTATTGGAAAACAGCCATGCCCACGCACTCACATCGCCTAAGGGGACTTGTGCACTCTCAGGCCGAGTTGGACAGTTGCAGCAGAAACCCGGCCTGCAAGGCTCAAAACACTCACGGGCTCTTTGCAGGAAAAAAAAAAACAAAAAAACAACCTTTGCCAACACCTGTTTTGAAACACACACAGAATGTCCCTTCGCTTGGGAAGATGCCTGGGCAGGAGAATCCGGTTAATCTGCAACAAATGCAGACATTCAAGGGCAGGGGAGAGAATCGCAAAGGCCCAAGGAGGTGGTGCCCTGCATTTCTTTGTTAGGATGAAGGGGGCCTTCGCTTTTTCTGCGGCACCCTTTCACTGTTACTCAAGCATTCAATGTTACACCATTCCCCGCCTACAAGCCCAGGCGGTTTTGCACTCCCTCATTGACGTATGGGCAGGGAGAGCTAGGACTGTCCCGTCCTGACATGTAGGTGCCCCCTTAGTTTTAATGGTGGTAAGGAGCAGCTGACACTTTCTACCTTACATGACAGCTCAGTCTTGGTGTCACCTCTTACCCGCTGGTGACCCGAAGCCATCACGGTACCTGTTGGCCAAAAGCTGGGACCTGGTTCCCGAGGGCGAGGTCAGGTAGATGGCCAGGTCTCCCCTCCTCGGGTGAGTGATGGTTATGCGCACAACTACGTGCTCCAAGTAGTTGACGTGGTGGTTGGGGTTATCGGAACACCCCGAAGCTTTGTAGATGGAGCGCACGGCGCTGTTGGGGCGAATTGTCCTGCAACAGAGAGAGACGGAGCGTGAGCACAGGACGTGACTGACGACCGAGCCGGCTGAGTGAACCTTGCACGCTTGGCGAGGTTACACGATGGAATGCAAGCAGTTGGTCGCTGGATACTAACGGACGGACACAGTGCGATCACCCCAGGATCAACACCGGTGAGTCGGTGGGAAAGGTGTCAGTGAGAGGAAAGGAGGAATTAAGGGTCTTTTATCTTCGTGCTGGGAGTGGCTCTCGAGCTGGAGGGGATCACCTTGTTACAGAACACATGGGGCGGAGCCCCCGAGCTAGAATGTCTGAAACAGGAAGGCTGAGGTGGGCTTCCAAGAACCTGCGTTTCTCAGGCGACAGTGATGTTGCTGATCTATGGGATATACTTTCCGGACCGCTGATATAAGGCACTGTGGTCCGGGGGAGACGTGGGGATTACCACGACCTTGGTTCAAATCTCTGGTCTGCCACTGCCTTGCTCTATAACCCACGGACGCACTCCTCGACCTGCGTCCACGTTCCTGTCTTCTTCGCTGGCTTCCCCCTGTGTCACCGTCCCCTTGAACCTCAGCCCCCGTAACACCAATATCAGTTCCAGTTGCGGGGTGATTCGTTTCCCACCTCAGAGACTCTGCCTAAAGCATTTTTTTTTTTTTTTTTTTTTGCTGTTGTTCATATGGCTGACTCTTCCTCTCCCTTCATGGTCAAAACTTGAACGTCACTCTCTGAGATTGTCACTGAGCCACAGGAAAAACATGCCCCCTACTTCCTATTTTCTGTTTTATTTTCAACGTGTTGTTATTTTTATATAATAGGTTGAAAATATACTTTGTAATTATATGTTCTGTAGTGACGCTTCTGGAATAGAAGGGTTAGTTTCTTTGGAGTACATTGACTTACGGAGAAAACTTCTACCGTTAAATGGAAATTCTGGCTGAGGAGCAACCTTAAGAATGCCCATCTATAAGGCCCTCCAAATCCCCTAATAAGAGGTGCCCATGAGGCTCCTTGGTTTCTATTGCGTGGATTTAAGAGCTTAGCATCCTAGACGTTCTAGGAGACTTTTCTCATTACATTAGGAAGAAACCCCCCAAAACTACACAAGCGTCTGGCTCTCATATACAACAAAGGGCTTCCTGCGCACTTGAGCTGGTCCCATCTCTTTCAGGGCAGTGTTATGCTGTCTGCTTGCCGCGAACATTACTTGATTTGTCGGTCTGTGCTCTCCACACACACGTGCTGCTGGGGAACAGTGGTCCACTTCTCGGCTTCCATCACCATGGCTTCTGCGTCCATCAGTCCAAATCCATAGAGATGGCTCACTATGGAAGGCAAGAGGCTGGTCAGCTTCACGGAAGTTAGGATAAACCGACGCCATATACGCTCTGCTAGGATTTCACTCAGCAGAGGACCCGGGCCCATCCCCCCGGGGACCCCGGCTTTGTTCCCAGCAACGACTTAAAAGCCAAATGAAACAAAACAAATGAACAAACGCAACAAACCCAATACGTGCTCACTGAATAGTATGCATCCATTACAAACTCTCCTGGTGCGACAAGAACTTACATGCAAGAAATACCAATTTTCTGACATCTCTACAAGTTAGGCTGAATATTTCAGAAGACAAAAATTATTACCTTTCCTCTACCATATGAAAAATTGATTAAACTTTATGCATGAAATATTTGGAGGCCTCCAGACTTTTACGCCAGCTTCTTTGAATGTTGTAATCGTTTGGTTCTCGGTAAGAATGCCTATTGATCTAAATCTGAAATTGACATAACTGTCTCAGAAGTTTCATTACACACAGGGATATTTTCATAATGCTAGCAGCCATATCTACATGTGTAGTCCTTTTGAAAAAAATACTTGAAAATCCCAGCGAATACTTAAAATCTCCATCCTGTATTAAACTGTCTCATATCTTTATATTGAACAGAGTGTCCTAGTTCTACCAGATTTTTTGCCTAAAATATTTTCTTTACAACAGTATTTTGCGTGAAAATGTCTAGAGCTGCCCGTGCTTCTTGATCATTTAAATATCTCCGCTTGAAATCCAAGATGTTCTATGATATAGTCCCATGCTACTTGCAAAACAAGCTTCTCCCTAAAACTTTTGCTTTAGAGAGGTCATTTCTTTACAGTTCCCAGTCCTGTCTTGCTCTTTCTGCCTCGCTGCTTTTACTCATGCTGAGACCCTGGCCTGGAGTCCCCCCTCCCCCTCCCCCCCCCCCCCCCCACTCTGCAGACTCACATTCTACTCCTGAGTTCTGGAAGGCCTAGCTCGTCTGTCTTCTCCTTCTTGAAATATCCTCTGACCAATAAAAGTCAGGAGACATTTACTGAAACTCAGCCATCTGTCATGCACTTTTCTCTTTTCTAGTCCTGTAACTCTAATAAATTTGTCAGGCCGTCTTCTGCCCATCCAGCCATCCGCCCACACATCCATGCATTCATGCATCCATCCAGCATTTGAGTGTCTTCTGTATGCCAGGCACTATATTACTCACACCGCACTTTTTAATTACGTGCCATTCATTGAATCACTAATTCCATCAGCACGTGTCTTTGCCCAACTACATTATAAACTGCTTGATGGCAGGAACGAGGACTTAGATTTCTTCACGTGATTCATGTTTTTAGCAGAGCTTTGCACATACGGGGGGGGGGGGGAGAAATGATTGCCTATCAAAAGGGGAAATTGCGTGAGGATTCAGAAATACTGCTCTATTTTTGCTCTTTGCTAATTACATAATTCTTGGCAAACAAGCTAAAATAACCCACAATTTCCATGTTTGGGGATATTATTGTCTATCCCGTCCCCGTCACTAAGTTGATGAGGTCATGTTATGTGTCCCATGTGAGAACATCTTTGTCAAGACCTGCACAAATGTAAGGGCTCGTTATTAAATACCAGGTCCTCAGACAGGACATACTGAATAAAACTGAATAAACCTATTTAGGTATAGCAAGGATATATGTAGGATTCTTATACACAGACTTTTGCAACTTCTATTATGATTTTTCCTTGACTGAAAAGAAATGCATGTCCATTGCAAACACTTGTAAATACCTCCGGAAAAGAATGAAGACAGCAAAACTCATCAGTAACCTCATCACACATTGGTAACTGTATGTTAACAGGAATGTATCAACAACTCTGTATATTTAGTTTTAGTTACACGACACGACGCAAGGTGATTTCACCTCCTTAGTTAAAAAAAGAGGCAAGAGCGATCCACGTGTTACAGGAAAAATGTCAAGTTTGGGCTTAAGCAAACCAAGTCATAGCGATCTTTTTATTAAAGTTCATGTGAATCGCAGGTTATCACTTATCACTTCACCATCGATACGGGCAACGGTCTGTATCATCAGCATTAACATTCTTTTATTTTTTTACTTTTCAGAGAGAGAGGCAGGGCGAATGGGGGAGGGGGCAGAGAGAGGGAGGGAGGAAGAGAGAGAGAGAGAAAGAGGGAAAGAGAGGGAGAGAGAGAGGGAGAAAGAGAGACTCTAGAATGTGCTCCATGCTCAGCACGGAGTCCAACGTGGGGTCCGATCCCACGCACGACCCTGGTACCGTGACCTGAGCCGAAATCAAGAGTCGGACGCTCAACCAACTGAGCCCCCCGCCGGTGCTCCACGAACATTGTAAGGTTTTTTTTTTTTTTTCCCTAGAGGAATTGAAATTATTGCCATATATGCTACATTACGCCAGGCTCTCTAACTCTGCATGGTACCCAAATATCCCTATACTCGTGTCAGTTGGTTTTCAACCAGCACGACTTATCATTTTATCTCTGTTTAGGGAAATAAGACGAATGATTTGGTTAGTGGGTGGAGGCAGGAGGAGAGGGGGGAAGGAAGTCGGGGAGGGCAAGACTAGGGCTGACTGGACTCCGGCTCAGCCGCTCCTGTTGCTGCCCCGCCCCCATCCCAATAACCGTCAACCTAACGACCATTAGGCTGTAAGTGAACACTTAGAGTCACCAAACACAACAAACGCTTCATGCCTGTGCAACAGGCACTTGAGTCGAGTAGAAAAGCACCTCGAGTCTTCATGAAGGCCCTACGTTGGTTTCCTTTTTCTCAGTCAGCTCCTACCCGCCAGAGACAATGTCCATTCATGCAACACTCAAAGCAGATGTTCAGAAAAGAGGCTGGCTGGTTCCAGGTAAACTCCAAACTGGCAGGTCAATGGGAAAAACACTGTAGATTGAGGTATATGTGTATTAATATAATTTAATAAATGAAGAAATTACATTAGATGGGTAAAGACCATTAAGTCAGTATTGGAGATTCTTCGTAGTTGAAGATAGTGGAAACTGTGTATTTGTCCACAATCATGACACACAGCCTGAGAAAAAAAGAAAATACACTTGTATCCTCTCATGGGTGGTGGTGCCGTTGGCAATATATCACCTCCATGTATTCTTTTCTTTTTTTAATTTCATTTTTTTAATTTACATCCAAATTAGCATGGATTACGACAACGATTTCAGGAGTAGAACAACGTGTATTCTGATTGGCAGTTATGTGTTTGGTTTTGGGTAAATACTAATGAGAAAATAATGACACAATGAATGTGTTAGGCACATAAACTCTTTTGAAACAGGATGTCAACAGGGAAATGGCGGCGATGCGATCTGGAAGCATTCATATTCTTTTAAAGGCGTAGTTATAATTGACATGTAACGTATCTTTTTTTAAAATAAAATACAAAGTTTGCATAGTCTAACATAACTCTAAATTCAGAAACGAGTCTTTCTTTTGGTGACTGTCTGGGTCAAGTCGTCTTGTCCATCACGCTGTTACCATGATGGGCGATAGGAAGTATCACTACTCTCTAGTGGTTACGGGAGAGCGTCTGTACATATCTGGGAAGTAAATGAATGCAACTGATAGGAGGCATCTCATTAAATTCTCCAAATGGCATAAAGTGTTTACGTGAGAATTTCAAGAGGAATGACGAAGTCTCTTCTTTTTATTACAGACTTCTGCAAAGTCTTCAACATCCCCGATTCATTCACGCATAGAGCCAATATTCACTCTAAAAAATTATGATTGTAGCGCACATCCCATGCAAACAGCTACCTGTGCCACAGCCATCCCTACCTAAATAAGTTTTATTTATGCACATTTCTCGTGCCAGGCTCAGAGCAAGACCCGAACCTAAAAATAACTCTATGAGGGTCAAGTACAGCCCTCTCAGGGCAAGCCGTGTGCAAAAGGAAGAAATCTATGAAGTTAGATACTATAATGGTATGAGGCGGAATCTAAGCAGTTCAAACGGAAATTTTTCATTTCTAGGAGTGTGGGCAGCAAGCTTTCAATTAATAGTTTGACCGTTAATTAAGATCCAAAAATCAATGTTTAGAAAGGTATCAAGGGACCAAAGCATGTTTACAGAGTAATTAAAGATCTTGAGGCAAAGTGATTGAGGCAGGTGTCAGAAAGTGGAATGATGCCGGGCAAGCTTAAGAAAGAAAAGTGGAAATACTTGAATAACTATATTAGCCTCGTGTGGCTGCACGACTGCTCATGCAGATACAGCTCAGAAGAGTGGAACTGTCTTGTGCCAGAAGTATAGCCAGCTTTTATTCCGAGTCGTCTGAAGGCTTCTCTGCTTGGACCGGGAAAATAGATAATGTTCTCCAGCAGGTGTATTTCCATTTTCTGATGAGACCAGAAGTGCTGAAGGAAGCTAATCGTTCAGCACATAAGCAACTGACTGCGTGGTTGGGAACAGATACGGTTAACTTACGCAACATTCTACCTAGGAGGGCTTACAGACTCAATTCTAGAGAAAAGCTAGACAGCTCGGCGAGAAAAAAAAAAATAATAATTTAGAAGTTCCTGAGCATAGGAAGCTATAAGCAGGGAAATGTGGTATCCTGTTCTTTCTTTTAGCACAGTGCCCTTGCTGGAGCCAGCTATTCTATTCTATTCTATTCTATTCTATTCTATTCTATTCTATTCTATTCTATTCT
>NW_024412430.1:5247897-5318542 GCF_014898765.1 Herpailurus yagouaroundi
CTATTCTATTCTATTCTATTCTATTCTATTCTATTCTATTCTATTCTGCTCTGTTCTACTCTACCCTATTCTACTCTACTCTACTCTACTCTACTTTATTTTATTTTATTTTACTTTATTTTATTTTATTTTATTTTACTCTATTTGATTTTTTAATTTATTTTTAAATGTTTCTTTTCGAGAGACAGAAAGGGTGCACCTGTGCCCATGCAAGTCTGAGAAGAGCAGACAGAGAATGGGACAGAGGATTCAAAGTGGGGTCTGTGCTGATAGCAGAGAGCCTGATGCGGGGCTCGAACTCATGAACCATGAGATCATGAGCTGAGTCACCCACGTGCTCTGGAGCCAGCTCTTTTAAATCTTTTCTCCTTCTCCTGCTTTTTGACATCGCACTGAATGGGAAGTCAGTTTAAGTTCATGATTTTTTTTTTTTTAATTTTTTAACGTTTATTCCTCTTTGAGAGGCAGAAAGAGACAGAGCGTGAGCAGGGGAGGAGCAGAGAGAGAGGGAGACACAGAATGCAAAGCAGGCTCCGGGCTCTGAGCTGTCAGCACAGAGCCCTACGCGGGGCTCGATCCCACAAACCGTTAAGATCATGACCTGAGCCGAAGTCAGACACTTAACCGACTGAGCCACCCAGGTGTCCCTGTTCATGATGATTCTAAAATGACTATTAGTAAAGCACTCTCGACATAATAAAGGACTTGGCTGGTTTAAAAGTTTTTTTGTTGTTTAAGTTTCTGAGCTGCCACGTCTTTTAATGCCAATAATTGATCAACTAGAGGGTGTATAGGCATCTTGGATTTATGTTTGTATTTGTTACCATGTACACAATCTCCAATTTATGATACACGGTTGATAAATTAGGTTCCATTATTTGACTATCAGAAAGGGTCAGTTTCGATACACGCAAATAATGTATCTGATTCGTTATTGTATCACTCATGGGGTTGCGAGGCACCTGCTATATAGTCACCCCGGTGAGGGTCCCAAAGAAACAGAAAATGATATGTGTTCTTAGGCAGGGGCGAGATAAGAATAACTGAATGGTTTCGCTAGGAAACAATTAAGAGCACTCACCCCGTGGAAAACGACTTTCAAGCAGAAAGAAATCAGCCAAAAAGACAATGGATACGGAGGAACCTAATACAGCCTGGTGCCTAGAGAGTGCTCGCTAAATGTGAGCTGAAATTTCGAGTCAGGCAAGAAGACCCGAGAGGGGAAAGTGGTATCTGGATCGTGCTTTGGTGCGTGCCAAGTTTCCCATGAGGTGGGCAGAGAGGGAGGGCATTCCAGGGGCTGGGACGCAGCCTCCTGGTTAAATAATCACCAGGTCTGCATGTGGTTCACTGGGAGCAAAGAGGAAACCAGCAGCCCTCGAGTGGGCGGTGTGTGGGGTGAGCGGTCGGGAGGGGATGGGCATTAGTGGTAAACGCGGCAGGAAACAAGGGGGTGAGGACAGGCGGCCGGAGAGCTGAGTCCAACCGCGATTGCGGGGTGTCCTCGGCCATCAATCAGCCTGTTGCTATTTTCGTCTACCTGTAAGTAAACCGCCAGACTAAAAGGTAGTTATGCAAATTCCTGTCTTGAGTGGGGAGAGACTCCGACCCAAGATCAAAGAGGCCTCGCAGCTGCTGGAGGCCTCACACCTTTGGGTCCTTTGATCCTCGATGTCCTGAACCACCTGCTCCCACCGGGGACCCTGCGCCTCCCTCCACCCCAGCGCCACCGCCACACAGAGCCAAACGTGTGGAAGAGGAGGAGGGGGTGAAATCGGAGAGGGCCCGTGCCGCTTTCCTTAGGCTCGCCGTTTACTGCCCTTTTCAAGCAAAAATAAATAGCGAAATAGGAAAACAAAATGTAAGATTCATGAGGACGAAAAAGTGGAAAGTAATTCTTCCCAGTCCTCCTAGGTCAGCACTGCTACACCTAGACATCTCTGGAAGGCTGGGAGGAGGGTGCTTCCAGAATTACCCCTCTCTTCCCTTTCCTTAATCTCCTTCTCTGACATCCATCCCTTGCCTAGGTGCCCTTTTAGATTTTAGCGTGAAAGGCACTATATAAGCTTCTTAGAAAATCAGAACAACAGTTACAGTGCTGTCTTCTGTCGCCTGGTGCAAAAACACAGACTCCCCTGGGGGCAGGAAAATGGAGCCAACGCCTGCCTGCCTTATTCTGCACGGGTTGTTTTTACTTTTCCCTCGCTCTTCCTAAAATCTCAGGCTCTACTAACAGCTCCGGCCAGATCCAAACATGCCAGCCATCACCGGTGCTACTGAGGACGTGCCTGTGCAAACTTCCAGACACTGGTACCCGGCTGTCTGCAGGGTCTGGGCAAAGCAAAGCCCCCCTCGGGATGGGTTTGGTCAGCAGCTGCGGGTAGTGTGACAGGCTCATCATGACACAGACGAGGCAAGAAGCGTTTGCGAAAACACCGCTGAGCTCTTCTCCATGCACAACGTACCTCGTCTCATATGGCTGTATATATCCACAATTTATTACGTCTGCATATGGAAAAATACGTATTTATTAGGAGTCTTTTTTATTTACAGAGTTAAGAGAAGGAGATATGCCAGCCTTCTCTCAGGGGCCTCTATTTTAGGAAAAGAGGGAAGAACGTCGAATTATTTTCTTTTCTCTGCTCGTCCCTTTTTTATTTGCTTCCAACATGGTTATAATAAGCAAGTAATTTGCTTAAGGTAATTGACTAGCATTTCTTGAGTGGAGGTAGGAAAACATTTTATCAGCCTGGGGAGAGTTGCGCTTGTTTTTAGGAAGCTAAAGATTGTTTTGGCGGAGATGAACACAAGATCAAAGAGGTACTACCAGGGTCTTTGGGTAAAAGTTAACTGAAGATCAGACTGACCATATACCAGCTCTCCAGCCTAGATCTTGATGTGTAACTCAAGCAAACAATTACCGAGGCTGGGATCTTGACGAACCAGCAGGCAAAAGTCTTATTTGTGAATCATTTACACACCGTGTTTAGGCAACTCTTCATCGAATTTTCCTTTATGTTTGCTTTGTCCTTAAATTCTCATAAGAGAAACAAACAGAAAATTCTGGTTGATGTTTGTTTCCAGTGCGTGTGTTTTCACATGCAGTGGGTAACGTGGTGATTTCATCCATGGCTCCCTTGATAGGGAGCCATTACTCACACTTGATATGATGGTTGCGAAACACGCAGAGTGACCACAAAGAAGAAATTATGCCTTGGAGCTGGGAATGTCCCCATCTCATTGGGAAGAAAGCTAACACCCTTCTAAGTTTCAAGTGCTGTGTGTGCCTTCTCATGAACTTTCCTTTCCATTTACATAAAACTCAAATAATTTTTAAGCTTAAAGAACAATAATAAGGAAATTTCGGCAAACTCTCACAGGCCGTTAATGAGAACTGTGTATTCTCTTAGAAGAAAAAGACCTGAGACGGTTGTTAAATCCTTGAGTAAGATTTGAATTCGTGGAGGTGTATCTGGGGCTAGGTCATGGGACCAGGATATTTGGAACGGTGGCTTCCTCAAGAAAGCCGTGTGCGCCTGGAATCCCATGGATGGATTTCATCCTCAGGCAGTGAGTGGCCAATGATCAAGGAAATGACATAATTTAATTGATAGTCTCGGAGTGATCTGGTATTGGTATAAAGGATATACGAAGGTAGAAGGAAGAAAGCAGGGAACTGGTTATTTAAACGGTGTAGGCATGAGGGATCATAAGCCAGGTTATGGACGTGGTGAATGAGGTGAGAGGTCAGACAAGGAGGGGCAATGGAACACACAACGTGGGAGACGGAGGAGAGGGAGAAGGAAGAGGCAAAGTGAACAGGGGGATCTTGAGAAGTCTTCCCCCCCCCCCCCGCCATGACAGAGGTTTTGTAAAATATGACTGACAGATTCTGTTTGGAGAGTTCTGAGTTCGACATGACATCAGGGGGAGCCCTGTGCAGAGACTCAAGGTTGGTGATGGATGCAGACCACGTCGAAGACGCAGAACTGAAAAATCACAAGGAGGTGATACTCGTAATTGAAAGAAAGGCAGAGATGCAGGGAAGAAAGCTGAGGGACTGCAAGGCGGTGAGAGGGAAGGAGGCAGGGAGCTGGGCAGTGGGTGAGCGCTCCCTCCAGAACTCTCTAAGCAACACACCTTAGGGACTGGCTAAGGCGGAGGAAGGGAGAAAAAGGAATCCCTGAAGTGTCAGAGAACATGGGCTCTATTTTTTCATCGCAAAAGGCAAGGAAAGACAGATGTGGACTGGGTAGATCAAAAGCACGAAATCTTACAGAAAAACACGAGGCTTCTGATTTGGCAAGCAGGAGGCGGTTGAAAGTCTCACAGAGTAATTTCACTTCAAAGGTGTAAGTGGAAACAAGATTGCAGAGAATTACAGAGGGGCTGAACAGTAAGGAAGGGGAAGCAGCTAATTCAGACTTGCTGGCAGTTTTTAGTTGTATAAGGGAGGCTGCAACTAAGGCAACAGGGACAATGGAAACTTTTTTTTCCCCTCCATGACAGGGGGATGCAGAGTTTGAAAACAGAGGGTCATGGTCCAGCTGACAGAAAGGGGAACGAGTGTAGTGGGGTGCAAAGGGCCAAGCGACTGACAAGGGATGAGATGTTTTTTTAAATTTAAATTTTAATTATCATTTTTTAAGGGATGAGATGTGTTGAGGGCACCTTTCAGATTTGGGATTCCCTGTCCAAACTACAGAAAAAGAAATGATTTGAGACTTTATCTGTTCATTTCTTCTAAGGACGGTACTTGGTTAGCACCACTGAAACGCACAGGAAAGAAGTTAACTCACTACAGGCAGCGGAGGACGTGGGTCAGTGGTTTCCGGACTCGTTATGAGCGTTCAGAATCACCCAGAGGACTCGTGAAAGCACACCTGTTCGGTCTCACTGACTAGTGGTTTTAAAGGAAGTCCCAATATCGAGAACGTACACAACTCAACGCCCAAAACACCCAAACAATCTGATTAAAAAACGAACAGGGGATCTGAATAGACATTTTTCCAAAGAAGACGTCCAGATGGCCCACGGACACACGGAAAGATGCTTAACATCGTGCATCATCAGGGAAATGCAAACCAAAACCACAATGAGATATCGCTTTACACCTATCAGAGGGGCTAAAATAAAAAAGACAAGAAATAACAAGTGTTGGCGAGGATGTGGAGCAAAAGGAACCCCTGCACACTACTGGTGGGACTTTAAACTGGCGCAGCCACCGTGGAAAACAGTATGGAGGTACCTAAAAAAACTAACAAATAGAAATAACACCTGATGCAGTCATTCCACTAGTGTGGATTTACCCAGAGAAAACGAAAACACTAATTCGAAAAGATATATGCATCCCTATGTTTACTGCAGCATTATTTACAATAGCTAAGATATGGGAGCAACCTAAGTGTCCATCCGTAAATGAATGGATGAAGAACGCGCGCGCACACACACACACACACACACAAATATTACACAGCCATAGGTAAGGTAAGATCTTGCCATTTGTGACAACATGGATGGACCTAGTGGGTATTATGCTAAGTGAAACAAATCAGACTGGGAAAGACAAATATGATATGGTTTCACTCATACGTAGAATCTAAAAAAACAAACGTACGGACAAACAGAACGTAGAATCAGAACTGATGGCTGCCAGAGGGACGGAGAGCGGGGAGGGATGGGCAAAGTGGGTGAAGGGGACTGGGAGGTACGGGCTTCCGGTTATGGAATCAGTCACAGGAACAAAGGGCACCGTGTAGGGAATACAGTCAGTGATGCCGTTATCCTGTATGGTGACCGATACACTTGCGGTGAATGTAGAGAGAAGCTGTATATCTGAAACTATGTCATACTGTATGTCAACTATACTTAAATTAAAAACAAAACAAAACACCTAAGAAATTAAGGCCCAGGATTTCCTTCCTAACAGATGCTGATATGGTCGGTCCAGGGATCCCACCTTGAGAGCCACTTCCTGAGGGAAATAGGGTTGCATCTCTCCTGGAACCCCAATTGATAAAGCCTGGCTAATTAGGCTACTATCGCCAACCTGGGGCCTGAGTCTCTGGAGGCAGGATTCCTAAATCCCTTCCCTCATGCCAATGACATAAGAAATGAAAGGTGGCTATACCACACATTACGCTAAGATGCTATTTTCATATGGAGTAGCACACACATTTTTGCTTTCCTTTTAAAGATGTTTCAGGAAGGGGTGCTTGGGTGGCTCCGTTGGTTAAGCGTCTGGCTCTTGATGAAACAGTTGAGGTCATGATCTCACAGTTCGTGAGTTTGAGCCCCGCATCGGGCTCTGCACTGATGGCATGCGGCCTGCTTGGGATTCTCTCCCTCTTTCTCTGCCCTTCCCTTGATCATGCTCTCCCTCTCTCTCTCAAAACAAATAAATAAACATTAAAAACATATTTTGGGAAGAGAAATTCTCCTAATTAACCTATAGATATCCCTCACTGATCAAGCACCAGGTTAGTCTACAGATTTTCTTCTTTGGATACACATTACTCAGGGAGTTAAAGTCGAATCGCTGTTAGGACAAAATCAGGGTTTGACTGAGTTGAGACACAAAATCAAACTCAATTGCAATGCTGAAAAATAGGAAATGCATTGTAGGATCTGTTTAATGCATTTGAATCTATCTGTTTAATCTTACTGACTCTGTGGTTGAAGTGCATTAAATGTGGCAGGGCATGCTTCCCAAAATAAGATGCCCAGAAGAAATTTTATATGGGAGGCAAAAATAGTATTTTACATACACATGTTACTCTGTATTAGCTAATGAAATCTTTACAACAGTCCTATTGGCACAAGAGTATTATTCGTATTTTACAGCTGAAAAAAATAAGGCACGTACACATTAAAAGAACTCGTCCAGGGGCGCCTGGGTGGCGCAGTCGGTTAAGCGTCCGACTTCAGCCAGGTCACGATCTCGCGGTCCGGGAGTTCGAGCCCCGCGTCGGGCTCTGGGCTGACGGCTCGGAGCCTGGAGCCTGTTTCCGATTCTGTGTCTCCCTCTCTCTCTGCCCCTCCCCCGTTCATGCTCTGTCTCTCTCTGTCCCAAAAATAAATAAAAAACGTTGAAAAAAAAATTAAAAAAAAAAAAAAAGAACTCGTCCAAAGTCACGGGGACTCAATCCTAACTGTTCAGAATCCCTCTGCATCACGTATGTATCCATTGATTACTGTCACCTACAACATACACAGTATTTATTTCAACTACTTCCTCACATCAGTCATCATCCTCAGAATAACAAGGTGGCAAAAGGGGGTGGAAATATTTCAAAGATTCATCTATATACCCTAAATGGACCCTGGACCATTTTTCTGCCCTTTGCCTTTTGCAAATTAGCTGCATAAAAACGGCTCTCTTCTTCAAAGCTCATTAAAATATCGTGTGGAGAAAAAGATGGATGTGGGGCATGGATGGAAAGCTAGCATCTGGACCATAAGCCTTTCCCCTGTTCTTGCTGAGATTGACCTTCTTCAGCCATTTCCATCAGGGATTTTCTCTGAATGTGGAGACATTATTAATATGGAAAAGATCCTTTATTTTATATTCAAGTCGAGTCCATTTTTTTTTTTTATTAGAGCTAAGCAGGCACGTAAAGGTGGAAGAATGGTATTGAGCGGCAAACAACAACTTCCTGTTTGTTAACATCCAGCAGTGATCACAACGCCCTGGTCTTTTGGCTCTTTCAGAGATGACTCTGGAAACTTCAGGGCGTATTGCGGCTTCTGGTGTAACACCATAAAATGAAGCCTGTTGAAGCCATTATTGGGATGTGTGATAGAAGCTTAATTGCTTTGAAATGCCTGAGGCTAGCAAGATGTGAACATGTGTCAAAAGCCTGAATTGAGATTTTAACAGAAAAAAAAAAAAAAAAAGGTCTGGATCTATTTATTTCAGAGAGGATGTATCCAGATGAATTCTGCAAAGCGGTCGCCTGGCTTGCAACTGCACCTTGCTGGATGCAGTGGTCTTAGGAAGTTAAGCGTAGACCTGGGACAGGATTACTTTTCAGGCGTTCCTTTTGAATCTTTGGGTCTGGTTTATGTCATAGGCACTGGCACCAATATAAAGAAAGATCTCTCTGGAGGGAATAAAAGGACGAGCTACACCATCTTTACTAAAACTGTACTTTACAAAGGTTCATCAGAAGGCCCTTTTTTTCTTCTTGTTCATTTGGGACTCCTCCCCCCCTTTTTTTTTTAATGTTTATTTACTTATTTTGAGAGAGAGAGAGAGACAGAGCACGCAAACAAGCACGGGAGGGGCAGAAAGAGAGAAGGAGAGAGAGAATCCCAAGCAGGCTCTGTGCTGACAGCTGACGTGGGGCTCGATCCTACGAGCCATGAGATCATGACCTGAGCCAAAACCAAGAGTCAGACATTCAACCGACTGAGTCACCCAGGCTGCCCCATTTGGGATCTCTTATTGATCCTGAACCGGTTTTCACAGCTGAAGCAGCACCCACTTACCAGTGTCTCAGCGTGGCACGTAAGGTTGAGGCCTATGTGCCCGACCAAGGGCACGGAACGGGTGACCTCACTCAGGTATACTGATGTCTGAGTCCAAACAGGTAGGCACATCCAAATTCCAATCAGGGTTTCTCCAGTGCACCAAAACCACGTGTTTGCTTTCGTATTTCAATTTTTTTTTTAAATGTTTACTTATTTTTGAGAGAGAGGGACAGAGAAAGAGAGCATAAGCAGGGGAGAAGCAGAGAGAGAGGGCGACGTAGATTCCGAAGCAGGCTCCGGGCTCTGAGCCATCAGCCCCGAGTCCCATGCGGGGCTCGAACCCACGCACCGTGAGACCATGACCTGAATTGAAGTCAGAAGCGTAACCGACTGGGCCACCCAGGCACCCCTTCCTTTCATATTTAAGGCTCTGTTCCACAGACAGTAGAAACGCTGGTCTGTTGGGAGTACCTTCTCGGGACAGCTTGATGAGCACCACAGAAGCTTCCAATAAAGCCTTTCACCACTGCTTTATGTCTGTGCTCAGGCATCCCGCATAGGCCAATACTTACAAGGACCCTTTACCCCAAATATCAATCTTCTACAGGCCCCAGATGTATGATCATACATTTGAATTCATGAAGCATCAATCATTTCGGGTCACAAAAAAATGAGAGAACGTAAAAAAGGCTATGAAAAGAATAATCGAGGGGCGCCTGGGTGGCTCAGTCGGTTAAGCGGCCGACTTCGGCTCAGGTCACGATTTCGCGGTCCGTGAGTTCGAGCCCCGCATCGGGCTCTGGGCTGATGGCTCAGAGCCTGGAGCCTGCTTCCGATTCTGTGTCTCTCTCTCTCTCTGCCCCTCCCCCGTTCATGCTCTGTCTCTCTCTGTCTCAAAAATAAATAAAAAACGTTAAAAAAAAATTAAAAAAAAAAAAGAAGAATCGATTTGTACTCATGAGCACCCACACTCACTTAACATTCTAGGATATTCCTTCAAACTTTGTCCAGAGAGCTGGCACGAAAGACAGCGGTGAAATCCTCACAGACACTGGAAAACTCTATTTGACCCCAGTAACGCCGACCTTGTTTGCTAATGAAGGTTTTGGGAATGTCAAGGTTGAAGCAACAGGTGAAGGTTAAAGTGAACGAAACCATCCCAGGATAGGTGTTTTTTACAACATGTCATGCCTTTGACAGAGCAGAGAGAAATGACAACGGGGTTCAGTGCAACCGGGCTGGCATGTGGGATCTCCATGAGTTACAGAAAGGTCCCTCTTTCTCTAGGTGGACCTCAACCCCCTCTGGGGCGCATGGCTTAGTAAGTGGATCACAGGCTGGGGTTCGGGCTCCACCCAAACCCTCAGTTTAGCTCCCTAGTGCAGTCAATAACCTGCACAACCAACTACGGCAGCCCTAACATACAATCATGGCTAGTTCTTGCGTTTTTAGCTATTGTCTCTCATTCCTTCGTCAGTCATGGCTGGGATTCAGCAGGGGTTTTAGGGTTCTAAGATGTATAATATCAAATCCTAGAACAAAGCTGAACACATATCTTCTGTCCTGGCTCTGAGGATACTTCTGAGGATAAAACATGAAAAGCAGCAAATGATTTCCAGACAAAACCATCTTGCACGGTCCGTTAAGAAAGCATACAGCAGTAGCCTCTGGTGGGTTCAAATAAGCAATGCAGTTTCCCAGAATTCTAGACAGTTCTGAGTTCGCTTCATGGACAAGAAGAAAAAAAAATTAATGTAAACCTTAAGAAAGAGAAAAAGTCATTTATTAACTATAAATGCTTCTGTCACACAATCTGCCCTTGTCTCAGAGCAACTCAAGAGGCTAGCCCAGAATTACGGTCGCTTGCTTTCTTTAAATTTCTACAAAGCCACGTGGGAAATACAAAGGCTATAACTGCATATGAAAAATAATTCAAATATTGGAAGCTGAGTGGCTTTCTGAAGGTCATGGTGAATGATAATGACCGGCAAAAAGACTTTGGTCAAAGAGAATTTGTGAAGCCTTCTCGAAGCACAATTTCTGGCCTGACATTTTTCAAGGAGCAATCTTGTCCTCACACCTTTTGCCCTGGGTTTATTAAAGAGTGATTTCAAAAAGCATTTCTTGCCCTTCTTAAAAAAAAAAAAAAAAAAAAAAAAAAAGAAGAAGAAGAATTTAGCAAAGATGATTATATATCTCAACTCTAGAACTCTCCTCATGTAGAAGGAAGCCAAGAGATGATCAAAAATTTCCCTGAATGTCACAGCCCTTAAGGTCAGGAATATGCAATTGCATACTAAGATAATAAAAATGATCACCACAAGGGAATTCACATCCATTTCGGCCAGTTTCTTACCTACGTGTCATTTTGTAGGACACATCGTAAGACCAGTGGGTTTACACCATCAGCTTAAGAAATAAAATTCTTTCTGACATCACATAAGCAACTCGAATCGACTCGCTAGAAAGTCATTATTATTATCGACTAATTTCTCAAATCACTGCAGAGGCTCTAAAATGTTTTCAAACGAAATGAGAACCCCTAACTCTGGGATTCAAGTAGCTTTTCTGCCAATTTCTCTTAAATCCCTTTTTTTCCCCCAATGTTTATTTATGTATTTTGAAAGAGAGAGAGAGTGGGGGTGGGGTGGGGTGGGAGGGACAGAGAGATAGGAGAGAGAGAATCGCAAGCAGGCTCTGAGCTGTGAGCACAGGGCCCGACGCAGGGCTTGATCTCATAAGCCATGAGATCATGACCTGAGCTGAAATCAAGAGTTGGGTGCTTAACCGACTGAGTTACCCAGGCACCCCTGTGTCAGTTTCTTTTAAATTACTTTTCTGATCACACCACACCTGCCCTTTTTATACACTGAATTTCAACGGCCACGGCTCTATGCACATCCATACGTATACATGCTCAGTTTTCATTGTACAAAATCTTAACAGAATATTAACTGTTTGTGAATTCAATACTAAAGGTGAGTAGCATGGTGTGAATGAAGAGCCGTGCCAGACTCTGTATATGACGGTGTTCCTTCCTCTTCCCCTTTGCTACACACACCAGCCATCACGGCCCCCTCGCTCTTCCTTGACCAAATCTCTGTGTAAGCTGCAGGCCTTGTCTGATGCTCGACACATCTGGTTAGCCATCTGGGTTGCTCACCCACTCCTCAGGGTCTCTGTTTCAATTAGGCTTTTTCTGACTGTCTCATGTTCCAAAAAGTTGTGTTTGCCCACACCAAGACTCGTCCACGAGTACTCATACCAGCATAACTCACAACCCTGGACTGGAAACAACAAAATCGCCCATGAAAAAGTGAAGGATAGACTGTGGTATATCCCTATGCTGGAGTATCACTTAGCAATAAGGGACGGACCCCTCATATACCTAATGATTTAGAGGAAATTTAGAAATACTATTTGGAGAGGAAGAAGCCACTTTTCAATGAGTCTACTTATATAAAAGTCTGTAAGAGACAATATAATCTATAATGAAAGGAAGTAGATCAGTTGCATAGGGGGTAAGGGAAAAGAAAGGAACATGAAAGTCTATTTTGGGGTGACAGAAATATTCTATCCTCGCTTGTGGTGACGGTTACCTGGGTACCTACATTCGTACGATTAAAATGGTGCTTTTTTTATCATATGTAAACTTACTCCAATAATGTTGATTAAGGATGTGTATGTATTGGGGCATCTGGGTGGCTCGGTCGGTTAAGCGTCCCACTCTCGATTTTGGCTCAGGTCATGATCTCAGTTTTGTGAGTTCATGTCCCACATCGGGCTCTGTCCCACATCGGGCTCTGTGCCTGCTTGGGATTCCCTCTCTTCCTCTCTCTCTGCCCCTCTCCTTCTCACACTGTCTCTGTCTCTCTCAAAACAAACAAACAAACAAACAAACAAAAGAACGTGTCTTATATTACCAGATATCGTTTGTTTATCGAGCTAAGAATCAATCCCAAGCTGTTTGACTTTGGCACCCAGGCTCTCAACCACTCTGTTGAGTGAGTTGTTGTCGTTGTTTTTTTAAATAAACACAAAACCTCCCAAAAGAAAATGTCGAATTTTAAAAGCTTCTGTAAAAGAATGTGTCTGTAGGTGTGAGTGTACGTATTCTGAGAAGACGGTCTTGGCTTAAATCCTTTTTGGTTATCTTATTTTGCAACTGGATTCAGAACCCAATTATTGGTGCTACACAGAAATCCATTTCATTACTTTAGAGTCATAACACACTTTTGGCCTGAAATTAGCATTGGCCCTGGTTGATCATCCTTTGCAATCACCGGGTTTAGGGGTTGATGATGTTTATCTTTGCCTAAAATATCAACTGTAACCACAAACTATCAAGATTTGCTACCATTAATAGCCAAACCCATATGCTGAAGGAAGAGTCTGGAAGATACCTTGGCAACTACAGCCTGATTAGAATTAGTGGAATCAGTTTTCATCAGGCAATTACACAAAAAGAGACATCGATCCTCTCTTAAGTGTACAAGCTTTGGCATATTGCCAAAAAAAAAAAATATTTTATGCTCACAGCTTTCCTACCGTAGTAATGACTCAAGAGTCAACAGGACATTGATAGCTATAATCAGTTCAGATGTCTATCACTAGTTCCTATGGGGACTCAGCCTTCTCCTTATGTTTGGTATAAGTTACCCACATTCTAAAAAACCAAGATACAAAAGCTTTAATTGGCTTCCTCCAAGGCCACACAAAATATCAGTAACCGACCGTCTACTAGGATTTAAAGGTTCCTAAAATGGTGGCAAAGCCACAAAACTCCTCCGCACATAATTCCCGTCATTAACTAATTATATCTGGTACAGAGATAATAGTCACTTAGTGCAACCATCATTTTAATTCTGTTTTGAAGACGGATTTTAAGTGTGAAACCACATGCATTTAAAGCTTACGTACTTGGGGATGAAAAAGTAAAACGCAACAAAACAAAACACCCCCGAAGTCTAACAAAACCTAATGCTAGCATCCCGTCAAAGATCAGCACGGAGAAAACAACATTTCCCGTCAATAGAAAGGATTTTTAAATCTCACTTATTTAGTGAGGCATGCGTGGAATGCTCTGATGGGCAAGTGGATATTTTGGACATGAGACTCTAGATTAAGCAGTGATCAAGCACTTTGCTGTCAGGGGTTCCATATTATTGGTCTCAGCTAGATATTTAGGCAAATCACCCACCAGACAAAGGGATAAAAATAAAATCCCTAAATTTTGTGATTCTTTTTTTTTTTTTTTTTTTTTTTTGTAAATGAGCAAGAAGATAAGTTCCTGTATTCAATGGTCAGTACACAGAAAAATGAAAGGTTTTAAGTTAACACATATTAAACGAAATTGCCTACAGGGAGTACAATAGTATACAACACATGGAATCTTGAAAGAAACTCAGGGGGTATTTCCAATGAGTGCATTTTATTAGGTAGAATCAGATGTACCTACTTCCCTCTTTCTTTGGATTATAAAAAACTTATTTCTACAGCGAGGATGGGGGCTGGAATCGAGCATCTGATTCTAAACCACCTCTGACGCTGACCACATGAATAACATATCACTGACCTTTCGTCAAAAACATGTGCCGATGACCAATTAATGTGCATTATGTGGCTTTAATCCTAGCTACCAACATCACATCAGCATGCTAGGTGGCAAAGAAGAACTATTATTTGTGCAGTGAAATAATAAAATAAAATACGGCTTTACCCCTTTAGACAGTAATACATCAGATATCGCTTCACACACTAAGAAAAAAACACATTTCAAAACCTTTACTTTCAATTCAACACATGGCATGCTTCATGATTTCAGCACGTCTAATTCTTTTTAATAAGTGTTACAGACTGAAAGCAAGACAGGTAGGTATTAAAAATATATTGGAACATCTTAAAATTACCAGCCCTACCAGTGGAAACAAAATGATGGCAATTAAAGGTAATAAAGGTTATTAAAAGTTAGGGCCTTGGAGGCTAAGAAGTCATGTTAGACTGTCAATTGTTTTCCCATGGTGGGAAATCAGTTAGAAATTAAAAAAAAAAAATCTAGTAGTTTAGTTGTGGTCAAAGAAAGAAGTCAGTGGGGATGGGAAGGTTTCAGCAACATGCTGGTAAAAAAAGAGAGACTTACATAGTCTGGGAGGGCAGTGAAATGGAAGGCGTGGTAACCTCGCTCACTTAGTTGTCATTTTTGATTTTCAATGACATTTTTTTCATTCGTTCGCCTAGTAAAGATGACAGAAGGTCCTAATTTATTATCTGACGTCTATTCCTGTTCCTAAATTTAAGAGCGTTTAACTGTATACAGTCATATAATCCAAATACAGACACTTTGAAGAAAAAAAAAAAAACCTAAAGCATTGAGGTGGCATGCATTCGATTACACTTGTAACCGCAACCGTGAACCAAAGAGGTAAGAACTCGTAGGGGTCGGGGGTGGGGATCAGCGGACACAGCCCAAGTGACCGTGGATTTGCGAGTTCCTCAGGTTAAAGCAGTAGAACGGAGGGGATCGTCACAAAGAGCTAAGCTTCCTAAAACGGTAAGAGCCATGGATTCTAGAAGAATGCACAATTAAAGTTCTCCGCATGGCTGGTTTGGTCCGCATACCATCTATGCGCAAACAGAACTGTTCGAACTATCCGTGACATACCAGCCGAGATCGTCTCTACATCAGATGCCTTTTCCTGCTCGGGTTAGGCTGCATTTGAGATGACCGGGGAAGTTTGCATGGACACTTTTTTATAAACATGACCTGGCAGATCATGTGGGCTTGACAGAAGGGAAGACAAGTGTAGTGTAAATTTCTACGTGTGTATGTAAATCGTACCGTGGCCAGATCAGATTAGGCAATGCCAGGGGGCCCCCCGACATTTCCTCTCACTTCCCCTTTCTGGGTGCACATCAACACATGTCGGGCTGGCAAGGGGAAGGTGCTCGGGAAGTTTTTGTAAATAAATAAACAAAGAGATTTGCATAAATGAAGCTCTGTGAAGAAAACCACCCAAACGGCAAAAAGCCCTTGCTTCGATAGCTGATTTGTGCATTTTAAGGCGCATGAAGGGGGTATGAAAAAGCACAGAAAAGAAAAAAAAAAATAGAGAAGACTTTTCATAAGGAAGGCATCAAAGGAGAAGGAAATAACACTGGAAAAAACCCCAAATAAATGATTTAATGCCAAAGTCATCTCCTAGCATTACAAATGCTGAGCAGTAGCGAAACACAGGAATTTGGGAGTTCAGTTCTCTAGTGGCAAATATCACATCTGTTCATCTGGTCTCCTACAAATACTTTTCCTATTCTCATGAACCACCTCCAGGAGAGTTTTTGGTAAGGGCATGGTGTTTCTTCCACTTGTTTTTAAAGAAACTATCTCTGGAGGAAGTTTAGAGTCAAAAGGTATATGACATTTAGCCAAAATTATTCACACAACGAACAATCCAAGTAACGGTTAGTCAGTTTCCATAGGTAGGTACTCATTGGCCTACGTTTATTTCGAAGAACGGATCTTCTGCAAAAGACTCTGAACTACACTATAAACGATCGTTATTGTTACTTAAGAAGGAGCAGGACAGGGTAATCTTAGTTCGATTAACATTGTGAAAAATTACGCTACCATTAGCCTAAAAATATCGATGAACAGCTTCCGGCTTTGGGGCTCCCTTCGCTGTGAGTTTACTCTTACTACCCCGATTGTTTATAGCGTGCTATTCTGATGAGAACACAGAAAAAGAAGCAAGGAAATTTCTGTGCACCCAGCTCATCCGCATGCAACCCCAGGGTAATCCCACTCTCAGAGGAACACACACGAGTCAGCAGAGAGCCACGTTCTCGGCTTCTCCAGGCCGACCTCCTTGCCTGAATGAGAGCCTCGCCGTGCCAGGCAACAGGAAGCCAGCAGCTGCTGCTGGAGGGAATGTCTTGCATCTGCCAGGTCCCTAACACATGCGGATTAGAATGGATTGGGTCTGCCTCGCGGCGAGGCCCACAGCCGCCTAGCTCCGAGATCACCTGGTTCTACTCTCGGCCTGTGACGTACTACATACGGGTATGTCTGAAGAAATGTAAGGACTTGGCAGTGTCTGGTGACAGCTTGTTTGGAGGGTGTTGGCCTCTCTGAAGCGATCAGTGATGACTATCAAGTCCACGGATGACAAGACCCCAATACCGCACTGGTTGCTACTCTCAGCTGCTTGCGCTTGCCCCGAGGAGAAGGAAACGCTGAGGTTGACATTGACGTCATCAGGGCAGACGAGCACCTACTAGGCAATATGTCAAGTTAGCCTCAGGTGTCTTATTTTTTCGTGTTTTTTTTTTTTTTCCAACACATTAAATTGCTTCCAACAGGTTACGTCGCTCAACCTCAGGGCACAAAGGCCAGCCCAGGGGAGCACAGATGTTTTCGGATTTGTTTCAGGCACACCCCTCGCTCAGCATTAGGACTAAGTTGCACAGGAGAGAGAGAGGGGGCAGCCGCGGCCACACGCTCCCATTTGCAGGTGACTTCCGCCTTCTCCTAAGGAGAAGCGTGCGGCTATGCGTTCCCGCGAAGCTAGGCCTGCAAACGCTGGCTGACCTAATTTAAAATACGAGCTCTCGCTGAGCTCCCTTTGCATGAAGTTCTTCCAAGCATTAGCTATTTCTTTGTTTGCTCACTTCTCATTTCATAAAAAGTCACCCATCTTTGTCCAGGCCCGGTGACCTCCATTCTCTCCCTCCCCAAAGCACGTTTCGTCTCCTGCTAGCCTCTGCCTTAATCACTTTTATTTGTGGGACACTAGGGAGGGGATGGTAATGCTTAGAGTCGGGAAGAATATCAGTCTTTAAAAAATTATTCTTATTACGATCATGTTTAGATGAAATATGGGGCTTGCCATCAACAAAATTACAAAACAATTCCACCGGGAGTCCAGACCGTTCAGGGCAATTCATCTACGAAAAGGCGAACTTTAATTGTTACTCTTGGCAGCAGTCTAAGAGAAGAGTGGAATATGATACTAAATATTGCCACGTGCAATAGTAAAATGCTCTTTCCTCCTTGCCAGAGCACCGTACGGCCCCCTTCGGACTCAGGTTTGGATCTGGGGAGTTATTCGAAATCCTCTGTTTCCCCCTCTCCAAAACCAACAGAGGTTTTCAAAAGAGTTGCATTTTTTATTAGAACCATTCGCTCTTTTTAACTTGCCAAAAAGGGATAAGTAAAACTAAGGCTTTTATTTGGGTTAAAGTTGATTCCTCAGCTTCATGGAGGTCAATGTACTTGGTCTGTGAACCCTCTACCAAAACGTTCATCGCAGCACTGACCCCGCCAAGGTTGTATTTTGGACCCTTCTAACCCCTCCCCAAACCCACCTCCCAGCCTCGTGGATTTATATAGGAAGAGCTGGCAGGGTGTGGAGGCTAATCAAAATGAAACGTACCCCTATGGCAAAGTACGTCCTGGATTTTCTATGACAGACAGCTGACATTTCAAATATTTTTAATGCTGCACATCACAATGGCTGTTTGGGGATCGAGTGCCTTGATTTGGGCTTCAGACAACGTGATCCCAGCACGTATTTACAGCTCTTTAGATTACAAGTTCATTGAACACGGCTGCACCATATAGGTTATGAGTATGGAGAGGTCCTTGATAATACTGAAAAGCAGAGGGATATTTTTCTTTTTCTAAAAATGGAGTGAAGTCTTCGGTGAAGATGTTAACCAAAGACATATTGTATATGGCACAGGTTATCTGATACATTTACAGGTTTGGGCTAAGCATGAGACTATAATAAGCCATTTGCAAGTAGTTTTTTTAAAATTACATTTTACATTTCCAGCATGGATATATGCATACATTGGGTATAATTTCACTAAAGACATATTAAAACCATATTTAAGAAATCATAGGTAGATAATATTATTCAGCTTCTAAAATGTTTAAGTTGGGGAAGTTAGGGCCCAAAAAAGTAAACGGCTCGCCCAGGATTATTCAACATGTTACCGATGATCCGAGGACCAGAATCTCAATTTTGAACTAGACATTCCCTATGGTATGGGATGCTCTTTTTCACCCATAGGGAAAGATAAGGATACCAAGACCATTTGGGAGTAAATTTAAGTCTGCAGATATAACCAAGAGTAGTCTTTGTTGTAACTTAACTTAATGGGTTAAAACTGAGGTCATGTGAATGAAGCTTTAGGACAGCTGCTTTATGTAATTATTTTCTTTCTATTATAACATACGTTATGGATGACGACGAGCAAAATGGCTACCATGAGTAAGAGAGTTTGAGGGAACTATAATCCTCAGCCGTGAGAAAAATAGCACTTATTACATATTGTACATAAATGTATACAGACTGCGTGTTATAAAGCTTCCTAAGAACTTCTCATTTATATAAAGTGATGTCTTAGAGTTAGCTGTTGTGGCAGCTTAAAAAGAAACAAAAACAAAATGTAGAGAAAGCATGGCCTACCAACTAATAGTGAAAATAAACCAGTGAGTCTTTAAGTGGAAGCAATCCCTACAGAAGATGAGGAATTTTTAAATACATTGGTACAAATACCACTCAGATAACCAACGACAGTGATAATAAACGAATTAAAAGCCCCATAGGTCGACTATACTTGGATGGTTGTCTTTTAAGAGATTGACCTATGATGTGGGAAGCCAAGGAAATCTGCCTTCTATGTGTTGTTTGAATTGAAAAAAAAAAAAAAATGAACCTGCCTTTTCTTTACTAAAAGGGCAAGCTCCTTGTGTGTCGGCACACAATTTCAAGTTTCTTTTCAGGGATTCTATTTCCTGCTCTCCATTTAAAATGGGGGGGGGGGAGGGGCGGAAATAAAAATGTTTTGCCTGTGACAGAATATGAAAGAAGTTCTCACCCTTAAAACCCGCAGCATTGGTTTTCCAGTCATTAGCGTTCAAATGTCCTGCACGGGAAGTCCTGACAATAACATGCTGCACGTCTCTCCAGGTCAGAAACGGACTGGGGAAAGACAAGGTAAGAATCATTGTACCAAAAAAAAAAAAAAAGATGGGGGAAGCAGAGGGTCACAAGCAAATTAAAAAAGCAAATGCAGAATGGCGAAGTACTAAAAACAAAGGCTCAGTGATTCGGGGTTGGGGTGAACAAATGCGGCTCTGGGTCTCAACGTGGAGAGGTGACGTTAGTCTGAGGGAGGCAGAAAACGTAACCTTAAATTTAGGAAATACTGTGGTATTGGTCGGTTGTAACTCGGTGTTTAAAAGGGTGAGGATTTCCAGTTTTCCTCAGCAAAATGGCTCCCGGTTCGGGCCCGGCCATCCTTTGTGTAAAAGCTTGCGTCGGAACCTGAAAATTACCGTAAGCTAAAGCCAAAACTGAAGTCTTCTGGGACATTCCTTGTCCAGCTACATAGCCAGACAATCGCTTGCGTAATTTAACAAAGAACTAGCAAGGGTTAGCATTTCGCGTGTACGTACAGGATAAGGAGAAAGCCTCAAATGAACCGAGTCCCTGTCGTCCGTGTTTTCAAAGAAAGAGAATTTAGCGCGGAGCCCAAAGCTGGGCCCGAGACATAGGTATGGGAGTATCCTTAACTTGCCATGAGTGATTATCATATTAAATTGCTGGATACCTATTTCTTGCGACTGTTAGCACTGAAGGCACAGAGTCACTGAGTAGAGAAGAAGTTTCTTTCATTGGAGAACCTCGACACCACTCATAAACCTACAGAAAACCAATCCCAGTACATGTGCGCAAAGAGCATCTATCTACTGGAAAGTGTCTGACTCCACGCACGCGTGAAGTTCTGATCAAGATGCTTATTATTTCCGTCTTGACTGTCAGGTGTGCCAGTCTTTTACTTAATTGGGAAACGTGGCCATGATCAGGCAGCTTGGGTACTTATTTGTCACCTGCCACCTTCATTTTAGAAGGATACTTGCCGAGGATGGGCCAGAGCATGGAGGAGAGGGGGACAACGATCTGAGGTGTGACAGGAGCAAGTGGCAGTCCCTTTGGCCCCTCGTATGCAGCCCACGGACGCTGGCCTCTCCCAGGCAGAGGAAAAACTGGTGTCTTAATTCCAGCTAACTCCACGATGGAGGTGCACACGCGGCTTCACTTCCTACTACGTGTTCCCATCACCCTTGCCGCATACACGTTTTTGAGAGTGGCCGCCCAACAAAGGGGGCCCAGGGATCAGATCCTGGCTCTTTCATTTTCCACTTCTGTGAAATTAACTTCTCGAGGTTTCAGTGTCCACATTTAGCATGTGGACGCTAAGATCTATTCCACTTCATTATACTGGTGGAATCAAAGTGATGCCAAGTACTTATTTTGGTGCAAGATAAGCCATCAAGAGGTGGCAGACAATACATTCTGCTACGTGTTGAGCCACGGCTCTCATTTGGTGGCTTGAACATGAAGGAGATGGGGAGAAAAAGGTACTGTAGAGTCCTGACACCTTTTTGCTATGCCTTCAGATGAAACCTAAAACACATAGTACTGCCATTTCCAAAGTTTTCAGAGGGGGCAGGATTGGATGTAGACGATTTTGCAAGGTTGCGTTAACAAAATAACTACTAACGAAACGAAAACCTAACCTCATGAATTTGAAAAATATAAGAACACTGAAAAACGACTTAGTTCTGTTTTGTTTTACCCAACACTTGCTAGGGACCAATTTTAGAACCCGATAACGCATGAAACCCTGGAGGAAGGGAGGGAGTCGGTTTGAGGGGGAGCCCAGGAGGCAGGGAAGTTTCACTTCTAAAACAAATAGCACGATCTGGCCCTTTGCTGACTGATACCGAATCCACCGTAAGAATTCAGTAAACTCATTGTGCCATGGTCAAGAAAACTAGGAAAAGGGTCAAGGGATAATTCTACTTCTGAACGCGAAGGTCGACATAAGATGTTTTTCCTGATCTGCCTGATACAATGTTAATCTCCTTTCAACTTTCCCAGTGTCGTGATTTGAGTGAGGGGCAAACGCAACAACAACAAAAGCTCAGTCTGGCAAACCTTTCCAGACGCTTCTTTGTGGTTCAGCATAATCCTCTCAAATGGGCATGCTTGCTTCGCTTTTCTCCATGAGCAAACAGCAAGATATATGCAGGTGTACTCGGATTTGATAAGTATGTCTAAATCAACCTAGGGATTTTAAAATAACATTTAACACGCAGCTAAAACTTCCACACTTTACATATTACTCTTTATGGGGGGAGAAAAGAAAAGACGAGAAAAGACGAGAAAAGACAAGAAAGGAAAGGAAAGGAAAAGAAAAAGAAATGAAACCACTTTCCTATGTTACTTATCACCAGGGCAAGATTCTTTTGGAAACATCAAACACAAGGTTCTGACCATTGGGAGGCCATTTCCCTAGTGGCCCTTAGCACTAAAAATATAATAATGATGATGATGATGATGGGGATGATAAAGGCAGCATGGGGAACATTTATCTTGTGACTTAAGCGGTTGTATTCAGGCAGATTCAGGAAGCCTCCTGCATTCAATTCAGCCTGAAGAAGTAAGAGTTACTTGCTCTCACGCTGAGTTGTAAAAACTAATTCTTCTTAGAGTACTTGTAATTAGAAGGAAGGAATTAGCTTCAGGAAATTGAAACTACGCATGGAAAGAAGGAGGCGTTGAGATAATTTTACTCTGGCATTTGATAATACGCAACTTCAGAAATCATTTAATTTCAAAATGTCCTGTATTTCACCAAAGTAAAGTGAGGAAGTTAGTACGGGAAACCGATGGATTTTCCATCAGTGGCATTGCTACCCGTGGGAGGGGAACTAATTAGCTCAGGAAATAGCCATAGGTTAATTTGCTGGTATCCGGAGAAGACTTGGGTTTACAGGGACATCTGATTCGCATTTTGGGACTTATTTGTATTTATGCTCTCAGGGATGTTGCAGATGTGAAGGGATCGGCCTATGAAGCTTCTGGGATGCCACACACAGATCGAAAGAGACGGGAAGGCTGCAGGCCCTGAGCTGGGAAGGTCACAGTCCACGGCGCTGAAAGTAGGGCCCCCTGAAACTTACCCCTTCCGCCAATGACCCTGGCCCCACATTCCACTGGCTTCTGAACGTCAAGACCCCTCTCACCTCCAAGAATAGAAGATGGAGCACTAAGAACTTTGGGGCAAACGATAATCAAGAGGCCACAAGTATAACTGACCTGGAGGCAAAGAGCAGTTTCTCTCCATTCTGAGCCTGGGGACCACGGACCCCATAAAAAGCCACAAGGATTTAGGCCACACACACCCCTTAGGTTTCTTCCTGGAACAACTGGCAGTCACCTTTAAACGACAGTATGCGGTAAAAGGGCGACATTTCCAAATCCCTGCAACATGTAGCTAGCTACCTATGAGCTTTCAAGGCAATAAAATACAATTGACTTTCTGGAGACTTCTGTATATGTAATCTTTTCCTGGTAGGAAGCTTTGCATCGTTCAAGGACCTCGAATTACTAGCCAACATTAAATGAGCCCTCGGCCACGGCCAGGTACTACATGTTGAGCGTGATTGATTGATTGATTGATTGATTGATTTGAGGGAGAGGGAGAAGGAGAGGGGCAGAGGGAGATGAACAGAAGGAGAGAATATCTTAGGCAGGCTCCACGCTCAGCGTGAGATCACAACCTGCGCTGAAATCAAGAGTCGGAGGCTCAACCGACTGAGCCACCCAAGCGCCCCTGTACGTGCATTATTACTGTGGGATCTTAAACATCTTATGAATATAAGTAACATTTTTATTCCCATTTCACAGACGACAAAACTGAGACACGGAGCTACATAAAGTCACTCTAGTATATACAGGTACTTAGTGAGTGGCAGGATGACAATTCCAACCAGCTGCCCCTGGCTGGCGGTGGCTTCTATGCTGTCACATACTATTTAAAAGCACCTCCAGGTGGACCCCCAGAAGGCAGAATGAACGGACGCATGTTGGTTCGCTCGGTAGTTCTTCGACAATTGGATCAGGAAGCAACGTGTGGCATGCCATGTCCTCGTGGTCACGCTATTTTCACACCTGCACTCTCTCTCTCTCAGCTCAGTTGAATTTTGATTCTCTGGCTGAATTCTGATTACCACAGAATGCAGGAGAGTCTCGAGCCTTAATCTGGGTCTTAGGTTCCAAAGGCTTAACTTTGGCATACTCCCTCGAAGGTAAATAGAAAGATACCAAACTAGGAAATATATGATTTTTATAATAAAATACAATATTATATGCCTGTACCGGAGAGCGGAACGTGATTATATTATTTAACTTTATGGTCATGAAGTTGCCACCTTGCTTGACACGCTCACACTTTAATGTGGTTTATAGTTTGGCTATTCCAGTCCGGGAGCTGCGCCTGAACCCCAGCACGAACACTTCTCGTTTCTAGCAGCAAAAAACAGGATAATTAGTGACACTGTCACTACCTGGTATCTGTATTCTGTTTTTGTTCTGAGCAGTTCAAAGTGTTTGGTGGCCTCAACAGTAGGTTCAGAAGAAGCAGGACTGGGGCACCTGGGTGGCTCAGTCAGTTAAGTGTTCAACTATGGCTCAACTTACGAAATCATGGTTTGTGGGTTCGAGCCCCGCCTCGGGCTCTGTGCTGACAGCTCGAAGCCTGGAGCCTCTGCTTCGGATTCTGTGTCTCCCTCTCTCCCTGCCCCTCCCCTGCTTGTACTCTGTCTCTGTCTCTCAAAAAATAAATAATAAAAACAATTAAAAAAAAAAAGTAGGATGTACCCCAAGAAAGACATTTTTTTCTAGTGCCTTTTGCTGGACCCCTAAATTCTACTGCTAATACTTAAAGTAACAAATCAAAACAAGAGTTTTCTTGGCTAATTATGCACATGTGAACGTCCAACATCGATCTGTACTTGGTGGTCCTTAAAAAACAAGGACCTTGAATCTTGAGTGACTGACTGACTCACTTTCATTTATTAAAAAGAAAAAAGGGGCGCCTGGGTGGCTCAGTCGGCTAAGCGTCTGACTTCGGCTCAGGTCATGATCTCCCCGCTTTGCGAGTTCGAGCCCCGCGTGGGGGGGGTCTGTGCTGACAGCTTGGAGCCTGGAGCCTGCTTCAGATTGTGTCTCCTTCTCTCTCTGCCCCTTTCCCGCTCACCTCTCTCTCTCTTTCAAGAATAAATACACATTAAAAAAGAAAAAAAGAAGTAACCTTCCCTTGGTCCCCTCCGACAGATCTATCATCACAGGCAACCGATAATAGGCACAACACGTACACATCTTGATGCGGAAAGAGAATTGATCAATGAGAGTAGCAAAGCAAAACCAGAGAATGGAAACTGTTCCCTAACTGGGCAATCTTCTCAACATACAAGACCGATTCTGTCTTATACGATGATGGAGTAATTTCACGAACCAGTCCAGTGGGGAAACTACACGACCGGTCAGCAATCATCCAGTTACCTAGACATTCAACAAAAAATCCAACACAAGACCAGTCTTGTTTTATGATCCTTAAGACCATGGAAAATTGAAATGGGAGCAAGTAGCCCCAAAATTCACGCCGTCGTGCGGACGCTAAATCAATCAGCGATTGTGGGAGGAGATTCACGGCGAGCTGAAGCAACAAAGATGAGACAGAAAATGTCTAGAGCCTACTGAGATTGGTGCAAACGTTATCCTGACTGTACCCAGTGCATGCCGACGGTGACTCAAGAATAAAACAAAGGAAACCGATATTCTTTTGTCAGGTTAATGAAGCCACAGAAAGGATCATCAGGTTGTCAACCCCACGGCACACAGGAGGATATACTGCTCCTGGGAGTGCGTTTGGTTTGTTCTGTTTTGTTGTGTTGTATCGTGTGCTCTACAGTAATTCCAAAGTTCCAGGCGGGGCACCTGGGTGGCTCAGTCGGTTAAGCGTCCGACTTCGGCTCAGGTCACGATCTCGCGGTTTACGGGTTTGAGCCCCGCGTCGGGCTCTGTGCCGACAGCTCGGAGCCTGGAGCCGGCTTCGGGTCCTGTGTCTCCCTCTCTCTCTGCCCCTCCCTCACTTGTGTTCTGGCTCTCAAAAATAAATAAATGTAAAAAAAAAAAAAAAAAACCACAAAAGAAAAAAAAAAGTTCTGGGCCAAAAACTGGGTGTCCTAACAGAAAACACAGTTAATTGTTCCTCCAGGTTTGGAAATGTGACTTGTATTGGCATCATCGGGACACCTACTTATGATCCATCCATACCCGAACCAAAGCAGGAAAGATAAAGAAAATTGGTTCAGGACCACCCACGTCAAATTTTTATTATATTCTCTTGTACACACCAGCCATTGATCACCTGAATTGAGCATACACCAAAGGTCTAGAAACTGGGTCTCTAAACACACTTAAGATAGCCCCTGATTTACAAAGAGAAATTCTGCCATTTAAACTGAAGTGTCTTCTTTTCCTTTATAAATCCTGGCTTCTGCCCAGGCTTTGTCACTATACCCAAAGCACATCAATTAAGTTTTGTGCAGCTTTACAAACAAACGGCATTTTGTCTGTAAGCTCAATAGTCATTCCCTCGAAACACTTTGCTACATCAACTCTTAGGGAATACAGTTTGATCAACGGTCAGGCAAGGGTACACTAACCAAGAGATCACACGCACCGACGTCAATTCACCATAAATGAAACTTTGTGCAAGTTCTCCGTATACACTCAATTCCCTCCAGCATTATGACCCGGAGACCGTAAATTCTGGCCAAGGTAAAGGCCTCTCTCTCTTCATGCGCCCCACAACCTGGAATCGAGGCCTGACCCTCATTTTTCGTTCCAGACTCTGCGATCTCTTGAAGTAGACGAGATATGACAGTATGAGAGCTCCCTCCCTACGCTTATCCCAGTCAAGCTGTGAGAAACCCACGTGGCGGCAAGGAAGCCGGAGAACATCTCTCCCTTCCCCTTTTTTTGCTAACTTTGCCGGCCGTCCTGCGCTCAGCGTGAATAAATACGCAGTTCCAAGTGAACTGACTTAGTCCGGCGGGAAGACATTGCTATCCCCATTAGTTCTATTTCTAATTTAAACTTATTCTCAGCAATAATGATAAACATAGCCGCTAATCACATGAGCACGACGAAGGTATGGTCGGGAAGACGTAGGTAAATCGTGACCTGCTACCGAATGCTTCTGCAACGCTAGACAATTAACTGCGCCTCCCTGGGACTCCGTTTTCTCAGCTGAAATGTGGAAATGGTTAACACACACACCGCAGGGTGGTTGCAAGAACTCCAGGTAACGGACGTCGAGTGCCTGGCACATGACAGACTCCCAGAGACAGCAGTCATTACGATTTGTCGAGACGCACAACCTATCATCCCGAAACAAGCCAGGACAACTTTGAGTCTATGCTAGCATTTGATGACTCTCCAGTTAATTAAGCTCTTTTCCCCTATGCCTAGATTTTGACAGTATGTTTTTTAGTTCCTGTAACAAATGAGCAAAATAGCATTTTCGACACGTTGGTACATTTGTGCTTAGTGAAGTAATAATGCCACCGAGATCTGTCAAGAGGATCCGGTTTTAACAAGCCAATGGCGGAGGCAGCAAGCTGACTGGTTGGGGAAACAACCATCGGCCCCGCTGTGATGGTAAGAAATCCTATTTGTGGGAATATCTTCCCTCTTGACAGTGGCCGCTGATGGGATGTAGAGGAAGGTGAGATGTTCTCTGGGTTGACGTCGAAGTTGCCATTTGGTACCGAATATTAGGACGCAGACACAGGGGCACATACTTATTCACTTAACTGGACTGCTGGACTGCAGTGCTTTTGAAACTTTTCTACCAGACTTCAGGGATCTGCAGGGTTTCCACCTCAAAAGCCAGCAGCTGAACCCTTGGACGGGCAGCAAAAATACTTGGCCGCAGCTCTGTTATTACTATTATTGTAAATTACAGCATTTTCTCTCATTTTCTCCCCCCTGTTGAATACAAAGAATTCAAGGGATGCTCTTCTACGTGCTTATCAAAGAAGCGTATTTTTACACAGGGATTTTCAAGGTTCACCTTTGTTTTAAACTTCAGTGAAAATCAGTAAGCATTTGAGATTCTAGAGTCTTAAGTAAATGTTATTCTATTTTAGAAACTCCTGGTTTACGATGTCAAGTCCTAGCCGTCTTTCTAATTATTAGATGTCAACCATAACAAAGAATATTTTGAAAAGGCCTTATACACTGCGCACACACATGCACCAGGGGAAAGATCAACTAAGATTAACAGAAACCTGTAACAAAAATTTTGGAGGGATTTCCAAATCCCTGATGTGACTGGAATAAGAAAAGTCACGTTTAACGTTTCCATACTTTAAGAAAACAAAGGTGGCTTGGCACCTAAAGGAAAGTAGAAGGGGGGAAGAAGTGACAAAAGGCCCCCCCCCCCCAAAAGCTAAGCCTTGTTTCCCCATCTACCTCCTGAATGAAAGACCCAGGATATCTATCCATCGCCCAAAAGCATATGTGTGTGATTCTCTACTCTCTTTTTCTTTTTTTCTTTTCAAGGCAGCCCAACCATGAAACCCTGCTCTCTCCTATCCCGATTTTCAGAGTCTCAATTCTTAGAAACTATGGCAGGAATTAGGGGGTAATTTCCAACTTTCTTCTTTACTGCCACCCTTACCCTACACGTGAGATGCCAAAATTGTGTCCCCCAGATGCCCCACGAGTGACAGGTGCACATGAGACAGAGTCTGGAGTAAGGAAGTGGAAGAGGCAGTCTGCGGGGCGTTTCCGAGAAAGCCCTGCTTTCCTGCTACAGCCATCCCCTCAATTCTCTGTCACTCTCTCCTTCCTTTTACCTGAACGTGGGTGTGATGGCTGGAGCTGCAGCAGCCATGGGGAAAAGATTAAGAGGGTAACACAGACGCTGGTCTTGGTAGCTTTGAAATTTTTTTTAAAGTTTTATTTATTTATTTTTGAGCGGGAGCGGGGGAAGGAGGGAGAGTAAGTGGGGAAGGGGCAGAGGGAGAGGGGGACAGAAGATCCGGCAGGCTCCAAGCTGTAAGCACAGAGCCCGACATGGGGCTCGAACTCACGAACCATGAGATCGTGGCCTGAGCTGAAGTCGGACACGCTATTAATCTACTGAGCCGCCAGGTGCCCCGGTAGCTTAGAATTTCCTAACCGACGTCTTGACGTGTGGATTTCTTGCTCTATCAGCTAGACTTTCCTGGTACTGAATGTAATTCCTAACAGATGGATCTCCAAAAGTGCAGAGAATTGGATGGCATTTATGGAGTGCTCACAGCGAGCCAGGTGCACTGTGAGAAGTATTATATTCATTATTTCATTGATTGCTCACGGCAACCCTGAGAGACAGATAATATTATCATTGTTACCACCTAAAGAAGGGCACAGAAGCAGAGAGAGCGTCAGGATCCTGCTCAGGGTCACGTGATTGGCAAGAGCTAAACCTGGCCACAAACAGGCTGACTCTGGAGTCTGGCTCTGATCTATTTCACCACCACTGTCTTTGACTGGAGGAGGGACCACGAGAGGAAGAGCCAGGAGCAGTGCTTGTAGGGACTGGCTGGTAAAGCTGGTTTTGACAGAAGGGTTGATAAATGATCATCTCCTCACCTAGCATTCCTCACTTTGGATGGATCTCTGCCGGGATCTCAGAATTGACCAAGGGGTTTCGTCAGTCATCTGATCCTTCAAGGGCAAGTTTGAGCAGGTCTGTGCTTAGATGCTAAGCAGGGCAGGGACAGCATCACACCTTTTCTGAAGCCAGAATTGAGGATACGCTCATTGAGAATCAAAAAAAAAAAAAAAAAAAAAAAAAAAGAAAGAAAAAGAAAGAAGAAATAGGAACATAGGAAGAAAGAAAGGAAGGAGAAAGAACAAGTAAGGGAAATCTAAGAGGGTAGTGCAAGGGACAGGAAAAAGAAGAAAAGAGAAAAAAGAGAGAAAAGAACAGAGAAGAAAAATAATATGGGGCCTGTGAAAAAGACAGTGAACAAAAAGGGAATACGCCGATAAACGAGGCAAGCTGAGACGTCAAAACGGAAGCTGAGAGAAAGCCTACAAGCAGCACAAAGTGGTATTAGCAAAAGGAAAGTTTGCATTAGAGGGGGTCCACTGATGGGGATATGGTATCGTGGAATCGGTATCACGGAAAGGTGAGTCAGTCATATCAAATACAATTGTGAGAACCTCCCACCATTAAAAAAAAATTTTTTTAACGTTTTTATTTATTCTTTTTGAGAGACAGAACATGAGCAGGGGAGGGGCAGAGAGAGGGGGAGACACAGAATCCGAAGCAGGCTCCGGGCTCTGAGCGGTCAGCGCAGAGCCCGACGCGGGGCTCGAACCCACGGACCGTGAGATCGTGACCTGAGCAGAAGTGGTACGCTTGACCTACTGAGTGACCCAGGCGCTCCCGCCACCATTCTGTTTTTGTTTCTGTTTTAAGGAGAATCATCAAGAGAGGACAAGGAAAGACAAGGTGACAGATACGGAGGCCAGGAAACAGAAAGTCACTTCAGGATAGAAGCTTTGTCTGCCTCTGAGGACCAACACGTACTGAGTCTTAACTATTTACTTATCAGGTTTCTACTGGCGCTTTACGGCACAGTTCTTCACATAACGTAGGCGAAACAAGCCATCAGGCGGATGATGTCATTATTCCCTTTTTACAGATGTGGAAACTAAGGCTTAGAAAGGTTACATCTCTTTCCTAACATCATGCGAGGAGAACAAGAACCGGGCTTTGCATCCAGGCCTCTCAGACTCCAGGGCTCCAGCGTGGAAGCCCACGGTAGGCTTTGTGAGTCACCAAAATCCCACCTGATTAAAAACGCCCAAGGTAGGCTCGAAGGACTCAGTGTGCTTCAGGAAATACTAAGGATTGCATCCCCTACGCTCTTCCTGATATGTGTATGTAAGTGTGTGTGTGTATGTGTGTGTGTGTGTGTATGTATATATATATATATACATATATATATATATATATATATATAAATTCAAACACAAATAAAAAATATCTTATAAGCTGCTATTTAGGAATTCAAACAAAACCAAACAAAACAGAATTTCTGCCTGGAGTCTCTCTGCAAAGCTAATTTCAGGAGACAATGAAAGGAGAGTTAGGACCACTGACAGGAGAGGCACCTGGGTGGCTCAGTCAATTAAGCTTCTGACTCTTGACTTCTGCTCAGGTCCTGATCTCACAGTTTGAGCCCTGCAGCCCACGTCAGGCTTTGCAGTGAGAGCGCGAGGAGTCCGCTTGGGATTCTCTCTCTTTCTGCCCCTCCCCCACTGGTGTGCGCTCTCATGCGCTCGCTCTCAAAAGAAATAAACTGAAAGACAAAAACAGAAACACTGAAAGGAAACAAGCCCAAGAATTGTATACTAAGCTCCTGTCCTTCATGAGTAAATGCAGAAGCCACATGTTTGTAGGAGCAACAAGGTAAACCAACCTACCCTCACTGCAAGCACACACTCTGAAAACCAAAATAAAGCAAACAAAGAGCTTGAAGATCTATTTCAGCTGATGCATAAAGAGGTCAAAATGAAAAAGCCTAGAATGGGTAGTTGGTATGAAAGACCTACTGATCGCTCAAAAATAAAACAAACGTAGAAGGAAGACTTAAGAAGTCTTTGGAAAAGACAATTCTTTGGAAAAGAAAAATAATGGCAAGAAATAAATTAAATTGTTGCAGATTATGACATTAAACGTGAAGAAATAAGCATGGGGGAACACTAAATAAATGTAAGCCAAGTTCATACAGCAAGGAGTCAAGGGGGAGAACCCCTACTACAAGATATATTTATTTTTAAATATCAGCTTTATTTAAAAAATGAGATTTGAAGAACTATTAAAATTATTTTAAAATCCTTTTTTTACCTAAAAAATGAAATATAGAAACTAAAAATTAAAGGGCAGCGATTTTTCCACAACACACACACACACACACACACACACACACACACACACACACATCTGGATGACAAAATTAGTTGCAAACAATACAACATTTGAGACATAAAAACACTGAAAAGCACAAGGAAGTACAATGTAGCTGAAAGATGAGGCACTGTCTATAATGAATATCTAACAGCATGAAACATTTCCATTGAAAGATGTGGATCAAAGACTGTACAAAAAAGTCACTGGGAGACCCACACTCCTGAGGTAATTCAATCCACTTATTTCAGGAGAAGTACTATAAAGGGTTTGTGTACATAATGGATATAATTTAATCACATTAAAACTTATCTCCTACAAAGAGTAATTTCTTTTTCTTAAGAATCCATGGATCAACTACAGAGTTTTGAAAGAAAAGTTGCAGACCTACCGAGCCAAAAGGAAATCTCGGTTGCCTTAAGGAAAAACAATACCTCACAAACCGCTAGTGTGGTTGGTTATCTAACCTCATTATCTGACCACAACACACTGGAAAGAAAGGTCAATAATAAATCTCCGTAGAAACAAAGTTTGTTAAACATTTAAAAGTATTATTCTCAATTGTCGTTCTATCAGAGAGGAAGCCCAAACATCATTAGAAAGTAATGGCAGTCAGCCAAAAGTGTGTTCAGAGGTAAATGTAGAGCTTAAAAAAAACATACTAATGTAAAAGGAAAAACAGACGAACCATGATTCAACCAATAAGATTAATAAAAGAATGAAGAGTGTTCTGAAGGAAAGCAGGATAGATATTAAAGCGATAAAAAAAAGACAAAGGAAAAACAGGAAAAATTTGTTACTGATTAACAAATCCAAGAACTGACTTTTTGAAAAACAATAGCAACAAAACATCTAACAAAGAAGATAATATATAATATATGTATCTTATATTAATACCAGATATATATTATGTTATATATAACATAAAATATGCAATTATATTACAGTTCTATATAGAACTGGATGTAATCATTGGTTAATAAATTTGAAAATCTTATGAAATGGACATGGTTTGGGAGAATATAGATAAAAAAATGAAAAATTTATCAAAGAATTATTTTTTAGAAAAGGCTTTAGGGACAGATTGTTTCCTTCAAACTTGTAACAACAGTGATCACAAATGTCTCCAGAGAAGAGAAAAGATGCAAAATTTCACAATTTATTTTGTGACTTTAACATCACTTGATCAAAAAACAAAAACAAAAAAAACAAAAAACAAAAAAAACAAAAACCAAAAACTAAAAACCAAAAACTGGCAGAGATAGAGGCAGTATTTATCGGTCAAACCAAACTGGGGTGAGAAGCTTAATTCTTCCTTTAATATCTATGCTACCATATTCTTGAGGGATAAATGGGGGACAATAAAGAAAGAATACTTTAAAAGATTCTCTTTATATTCCGTAAGTGCACAATTAATATTTTCCAGTTGCTATAACAATATAGAACACACACACACACACACACACACACACACACACGTTATTCAGTAAAAGAAACTATAAATCTCACTCAGGAAAATAAACACAAAGGCATATATAAAATATCCTAATACTAAACCAAAAGCATACTAAAGAACCAAATTTCATTCATAATATAAGCAGAAATAATATTTAAAAAACTATTATCCTAATAAATCACATAAATAATTACAATATGAGAAACTAGATGCTAAAAATCTCAACGGATACTGAGAAAACACCCAAGTTCTATTTTTAACAAAACATTTGTAAAACCAAAAATGCTGTACAGCCACATGAAGAAAAGCAGACATCTGCAAAAATGAAACAACAGTTCAAAAAAAGAAGAAGAAAGAAAAGAAAAAAAGAGAATCCAGAGAAAATCTGGAGCTAGACATGAAAGCTTATTGTCATTCTCGGTACTTAGCATTTTAAATGGTAGCTAATATAATAGAAATACTATTTATGATTATATCAGCTTCTGTATTTGTAATACTTTCCACATGCCCGCATGTATTTAATCCTGGCAACAATCTGGTGATCCTGGGTTATTATTACCCCAACTTTCAGATGAAGAAACTAAATTTAACAAGGATAAAAAACACCATTTTCCCTTGTTCAAGGCAACTCAGGTAGTAACGGGGTAGAGGTAGGATCGGAATTGAAAAGTCAGCCTGACTGCAAAACCTGAATTCATAATAACCAGTTTGGGGATAATAAAAACAAACATAGAAAAAACTCAAATGAACAGAGGTAAGTGTTACTATAGTCAGAATCTGTGTATATATCCACCCGGTCACAAAAAAAAAAACAAGGTAATGAGTTACAACATAATGTGAATTAAAGGGCCAGAGAAAAGAAAAACATTTAAAAAAAAAAACCAGTATCTCTCTTAAAAAAGAGCAATAACTAGTTAAAGGCATAATGGTAACAGCAAAGCATACAAATATTTACTATTCCAAAAAATAAATCTAAATCTAAAAGTATGGAATTAACTACAAGCCCAAGATGTTATGTTGCCAATAAAAGATCTGAATAATTCAGAGGCAGATTTTCTTGAACGGGAAAACCAATGGTTATAAAGAAGCCAAGATTCATACAGTTGTCAAACACTGTCCCTGGGATTGTTTTTGGAAGCACGGCAAAATGGTTCTAAGTTTTTCCTGGAAAAGCAAACAGGTAAAAAGGCTTAAGAAAATGTTTAAAAATTGGAGTGATACAGTAATGTCAAAAGAATCGACAGAATAATACACAGAAAACTCTACAACAGACCTTAATAAATTCAATGACTTGAGCGTAACACAAATTGTGTTTGGAGACAGATTTACTTAACACATGGCATTGAGTAAATAGATCTCTATAAAAGTTCAACTTAGAGCTTCATGCCGAATGCCAAAATAAATCCTATTTGGTCAGACATTAATGCTGAAAAACGCAATGAGAAAACCCTAGATGAAAGTGGAATTGGTAATTAAGACTTAGAGATAGGACTCTGAGATAGGAAAGGACTATCTAACCTGAGCTCTTAACTTGGGGCCCATGGATTACTCTGGGGGTACGGCAAATGCCCTGCCATCTGTGTGTTTGGGCTCATTTTAGGGGGAAAACATACATAGCTTTCATAAGCATACATAAGTTCTCCAGAAGTTACCAAAAGATGAGTCATGGCTAACGGACAAATGTATAAAGGGCACAGATAATTGACTAAATAATAACGAGGGGCATCTCAGTGGCTGCGTCGGTTGAGCATTCAACTCTCGATCTCAGTTCAGATGATGATCTCACAGTCTGTAGGATCGAGCTCCGCATAGGGCTCCGTGGTGACAGCACGGGACCTGCTTGGGTTTCTCTCTCTCCCTCTCTCTCTCTCTCTCTCTCTCTCTGCCCTCCCCCACCCCGCCGCTCACGCACAAATGCACTTTCTTTCCCTCTCAAAATAAATAAACTTAAAAAAATAATAATGAAATAATGAAGGAAAAAAGTTCCCTATATCAGAACAATCTGAAGCAAACCCAAAAGCAATGACAAATTGATAAAATATTTGTAATAACTATGGCCAGAGGTAATATATGGAGCATAGAGTGATAAGAAAAATTAATAACATAAAAGATTAGTAGTTTGTAGAGGATCCACAGCATTACTGCCTTTTTGAGTGACTTGGAAGATGTCTCTGAAGCTCAATTTGAATATTAGTTTCTAGAATTCAGGAATTTCTCAATACCCGATTTCCAACAAGGGGACAAAGATAGCACCCACAAAGACCTAAGACCTTCTTTGATCTAATCTTGCTTGGCTGCAGGTTAGAGAAAGCATTATGTGGTTAAAATAGATAACGAGAGGGGCACCCAGGTGGCTCAGTTGGTTGAGTCTGACCAGCTCAGGTCATGATTGCAGTGTTCCTGAGTTCGAGCCCCGTGTAGGTTCTGTGCTGACAGCTCAGAGCTTGGAACCTGTTTAAGATTCTGTGTCTCCCTCTCTCTCTCCACACCCTTCCCTTGCTCATGCTCTACTCTCTCTCTCTCTCTCTCTCTCTCTCTCTCTCAAAAATAAGTAAACATTAAAAACATTTTTTTAAGTGGATGACAAAAAATAATGGAGGAAAGAAGAGAGAATGAACAATAGATCTGAAGGGAAAGCGACATGCAGATTGAAGACAATAAAACAAAATATTTTCAAAATAAATACATTGTATATGTCAAGAATATTTGGAACCAGCATCATGGTATTAGGATTTATTGTTTATTCAAGCATAAAACAGTTGCCGAGTTGCTGAAAGTCAACTGTGTAGAGAGATTTTTGATTTTTGTTTCTATATTTCTATGTGATTTGTATTTTTTTTTTTTTACAAAGAGTTTGTATTACTTGAGTGGTAATAATCTGATTTTAATATGGTCCTATTGAAAACACTATTGGTGGTTATAGGATTGCTCTTCTGCGATCTTTCAGTGTTAAATATTTAGTGCAAATGGAATCAGTGAAAGACTGGCAACCTAATTTTGCCAAAGGACGGCATCATTTCAGACAAGTAAGGCTTTATACCAAAATGGTGCATAATTTCCAAATAAGTCACTTAAAATAAAGAAACAACAACTTTATTTTCAAAATACCCTACATTACATTATCAATATTATTTTCCTGTGCCCCGTGATCCTTGAACACTCTCACTAAATAGCAACTCTACAGACCAGATGGTCTCTGGGCAACCTTCCAACGTTATGATTTCTCAGAAAAACCGATCGCAAGTATTTGATATGCCAGGTATGGTATAGCCTATAATAGAGAGTTTTAGCACAATGAAAATTATACAATTGAATACATCTGCTATGGCAATGAGGCTATTAGATGTCAAATCCAATGACACCTAAATTCAGAGCAATGAATAAGAAATACAGCATGACTAATATGATCACTCCCAGATCATGCTCTCTCCAGGAAGCTCCCTCTTACATTCTTTCAAGTTGGGTAGAAAGGTTTCCAATAGCCAAATAACAAGCAGACTCCTCTGAGAGCCTGTGTTAAATTTCGCTCAATTCTCTTCCCTCCCTCCCAACCTTCCCTGGTTGTGTACTGAGTTTTTCAGATAAACCAGCGTGTCTATCAAAAATGGAAAATTAAGGCTTTCACTGGATTCTGGATGAACAACTTTAAACTTTGAAGTGATGCCTAGCTTTCAATCATGTATGGGCATGTTTCTAAATATTGGCAGAAATGTAACAAATATGGATTATTTCTCCTCATCGTTTGGCCTGCTGTTATCTAAGGCTTGGCCATGGTGACAAGCATTATTGGATAAAAAAGGGTTAAACTCAGTTAATGCTGCAAACAATAACTCAGTAATAACTCATAAAAACCATGTATAAATTGGGTCACCCTTATGACTCTTGTTTCAGCAAAAATGCTATCATCTCATTGGTGGCCTTGCCTAATCCTTTTCTTATTGGCCATTATTCACTCCTCCCTACCCTTAGTAGCCATCGCTTTCTATCACAATATCACCCTTTGTTTTCTTTTCTTTCTTTCTTCCTTCCTTTGTTTTTTTTTTTTTACTTTTTAATGTTTATTTTGAGAGAGAGAGAGCATGCGTGCGTGCGCCCGCGTGCAAGTGGGGGAGGGCAGAGAGAGTGAGAGAGAGAGACAGAGAGAGAGAGAGAGAGGGAGTCACGCTCTGAAGCAGGCTCCAGGCTCTCCAGCTGTCAGCACAGAGCCCGATGTGGGGCTCGAACCCACGAGCCATGAGGTCATGACCTGAGCCGAAGTCGGACTCAACCGACTGAGCCACCCAGGCGCCCCAGATGTATTTTAGATCTAAGCACGGTGCCGGGCGCACACACGGAGTTACATCAGAATGATGATGCTAACGATTGCAGCAATGACTGTAAGAGGTATTGCAATTTCCCAGATGGGGAAAACATGTTTCTTTCAAAATACAGAAATGATGATAACAAGCATGACTCAGTAAGTATTTCTCGAATGAATCAATCGACGTTCAGAGTGAAGACTACATTTGTTGGCATTTATACCCCACTACCAACAGCTACCCGGATACTTATTCATACTTCGAAATAACTAAAGGGAGACTTCCGTCTCTCCATTTATTCATTTACGCGTTACACAGATTATTTGGTTGCTACTATGTGCCCAGCATTGTTCTTGGTGCTGCTGGGTCTACTGCAGCAACCTAACTTTCAAGACAGCTTACAGTCTAGGGGGGGTTTTCTTACTGTGATCTGCGGGCCACTTGCAATGGAATCACCCAAACTATTTTGAGAGCTTCAAAATCTACATTTTTAAACAAGATTCTGTATGACTCATACACACTCAAGCTGAAAAAAGAATCTTCAGAGTAGAGCTCGAATCCGTTTTCTATAAAGTCCTCCTAAATCACTCCTATTGAAGGTTTTGTCACCCTGCTCCAAACCCATGGCGCTTATGCTTCACGGCCGCCATTTGCAATGAACCACGTCTTGTGATCGCTCTTAAAACAGAAAGGAGATGTGGTTCTGTCATCACATCACCTTGATTTCAACGTCCAGATCTACCGCTTACCACCTGGATACCATTCTAAGCCTCTTTCCACATCTGAAACAGGGAGATAATGCCTACCTTAGAGCAGTGCTTTGAGGACTCACTGAGATAACCGATAAAAGCCCTCAGCTCAGTATCTGGCATAGAGTAAGCATTCGGTGAAAGCTGCCTGCTGTTTGTATTTTTCATCGCCTCAGTTTTTGATTGTACCTTTTTTTTGCACTCCCATGCACTATGTCCACACTCAGTTGAGGCCAACGGCAGGAAGACTCCTTTGTCTCATCTATAGCAGATTGTGGTCAGGTGCACTGTGACTTTATGGGCTAGAATGACACTAACATTATTTTTTCTGGGATATGCAAAGCACATAGAACTTTACTTCACTTGGGTCACACATATGGTTACTCAGTAAGGTTGAGAATCATCGTAAATAGAGAAATGAAAATCCAAGATGTTAAGAAATAAGCCAATCTTCTCACCACAAAGTGTCTTTCTTCCTTTTTTTTTTTTTTTTTTGTACAGGTTCTCTTCCAGGTATCACACTTTATTTCACTATGAATTTGTTGCTTTGAGCTTTTGACAAATCAAAGGCCATAATCAGCTTGTTGGGGTCAGAATGAATAAAGCTTCATGCTAGTGAAATGACACGCTTGTCAGTCTGTCATTTCTGCTTCTCTTATTTACGTTTCCATCATCCCAACGGCAAAAGGTATCATGATTAAGATTCTACCAAACCAGAGAAACAAGAATGCTGGAATCAGCAAAATACAAAAAATAATAGCGTCACTAGGAACAATTATCCTCTTCTGGACTAATGAAACAAAAATATCCTAGAAGTAAGAAATTATAGGTGAAGACAATGTGGTTTATATGCAAGACTGATTCAACACTCAGCTGAAGAACACCTGCCACACGAATAGGGTTGAGGGGCCCCTGGGTGACTCAGTCGGTTGAGCAACCGACTCTTGATTTCTGCTCACGTTGGTCTCACATTTTGTGAGATCGAGCCCCGCGTCGGGCTCTGCGCTGACAGCAGGTAGGCTGCTTGGGATTCTCTCTCCCCCTCTCTCTCTGCCCCTCTCCTGCGTGCATGGGTGTGTACTCTGTCTCTCTCAAAATAAGTAAGTTTTCAAAAAATAGGGTTGAGTTTTAACTGGGTTTCAAAACAGAGTTGAGAAATATATCTGAGAATGCCCAAATACAAAGAGAGGGATATTTGATGAAGCCATACAGGAAGTCATTTTGCAGAAAGTACTGAAATATGCCTTGATGAAAGTGATTAAATTAGCAAACCATTAGGTGAAACTGTACCGGACCCGGAAAAAAAAAGCAGCTTCTCGTATTCTCAGCAAGAAAAATTATATTTGATAGTATTTGGGGTGTTACCATAGACACTATCAAGAACAAAAATTTCCTGGCAATGAATAACATCCACAAACCTTCAAGAGATTCAATTTAAATACTCAATTTTACATACTTCTTGAAAACCCACTAATTCATTAGATTTTCTAAGCCATCTTTTGGGGTAAGTGAATAAAAGTCAATTTGCTATTAACACACTATTTAAATTACAGCACATGGCAGTAGACGAGCAATTTACAATGTAAATAAATCCTTATTCTTTATTTTCTCTCCCTTTTTAAAAATGTAAATTGTCTCAGCCATTTACAGCAAGCATGATCTTAGTGAACAGCACTTGCTAAGGATTAATTAATTAGTTAATTCTAAGGCTAAATTAATAAGTAATTAATACATTGCTGGAGGAGCCAGTGCGCCCAAACACAGGTCTTATTATAAAACCTGTCGGCCCAGGGATCTGGTCCCATGGGTCTTTATGCTTCTTTCAATTCTCAGAAGCCCATGGAAAGAAAAAAGGGTATCTATTTCAATAAATGGTGCACAATCCACCCAAGAGCTCAGCTAAGAAACTAGAACTCAGCCTTGAGGTTTTCTTCCCCCGCCCCAAAGCACATTATCTAATTCATTCCCTGGTTGCTGTACCTGCTAAACAAACATCAGATTGATCCACTTGTTTCTGTCTCCATTATTGTCGCGCTGACCAAGCTACCCTAATCTTTCCTGAACTATGGCACTAGCTTCCAAAATGGCGCTTGCTTTGCTCTCACACCAACAGCTCTCCAAGGAGAAGTTGGAATAATCTTTACAAATTTTAATCAAATCTTCTCCTTTACAGACTCCACAGACCTCTATCATGTTTACTTACTATGACACCTTATGTGACCTGAACTTTTCCAAATCTCCAGCTCACACTAGTCCTGCATATCTTCCTAGTTCTCAAAGCCAATAACCATATTCCAATTATGTGGTCTTCCCAACTTACTCCTCCCTCTCCCTGGAATGCTCAGTCCAGTTCTCTACAAGGGAGCCTTCTTATATTTCAGGTCTCAGAAAAATGTCACCTCCTCCAAGAGGTCTCTCCATTGCCACTCTAGACAAAATGGTTCCTTTCATCAAATTACTCTCCAGTATTCTACTCTGTTTATGTTCTTCTTAGTACTTATCATTTGGTTTCCTAAAGACTGCCTCGCCAAATAGGGCCAAAGTTCCAGGTATGTCAACCCATTGTTCAATGCACAATGTCTAGCATAGATATTGACAACTAGTAGACCATTAATACATGTCTACTGAATGAATGAATGATTCCATCTAAGCTCTATGTTACCAACACCACATTTTCTCTACACACCTTTCAGAGATGAGAAAAACAAGATTAGAAATTTCTTTCCAAAATCGCTTCTCACAACTTAACTCTTTTCTCCCCCTTGGGCTTAAACTATTTTCTCAGAGTGGTATCATTGTTTATAGAATTTTTAGGCATCGTGTCCTTTGAGACGGAATTCTTGTCAAGGTGGTGGGGTGGATGACATAGCATAGATAATGATATAATTACTATAAAATGAGTCAAATCCCAGAGGACAGGTCTTTCCCATTTTCAATCTTAAATAGTGTTACCGCTTAGGTTAAATCATAAATCAGGTATTTATAACATGAGACATTTCTAATATAGCATATGACCTTGAAAATGATGTATATAAGCAAAAACTCTGGGGACTGTAACCAAATTAAGAACTACTCTTCTTAAGAAATGATCTTTAGTGTTACAGTAATAAAAGGAAAATACGTTCAGTGAATACTCCATTTTTCTAAAATAAAGCTAAGCAAAAGAAGCAGGCAACAGTCACCTAATCACGTCTCTGTCTTCAGTTCAGTCTCTGGGCAACTCAACTATCCATCCACCCCTTCTTAGCTTCCTCATCTCAGGAAGGGGATGGAAAACACAGGCTGAATCTCAAGATAACACAAAGTGAATGAACCTATTGACTCGGGCTTTTCTAGCAATAAAGGACACCTTTGGAAGCTGCAATGCTTTAAACCATTAACTACTAGTTAGGTACAAAGTTGAGTCCAGTGAAAACTGGCTTCCACATAATTTGAACTTGAAAAGTGCTAGGGGACACAGTGTATTGTCTGTGTGTATGTAGACATAACAAAGCTATTTTCATGCACAGTCCTGGCAGCAGGCCCGTGGTAACTGCTCTGTGGGTCTGGTTACAATTATTTCACTATAGGGAATAGCCCAGGACAGTACATCCCTTCTCTGTCCGCTCGGCCTCAAGTGGCAATGTGTGCTGTTTTTTACCTCACGAACCTCCTTTTTCAGCGCTCCTCCCTGATTACAGTTTAAGTCTCCCCACCCTCCTCATGCTATATATCCCAACCCTCCATGCCAGAAATCTCAGCTAAGTTCTAAGCCCAAACTACAACATTCTAGAAGCTTCTACAATACCCTAAAAGCTCTAAGAGCATGGGGGAAAAGGGAGTGTGTGTTAACTCCATCCTCGCTCTTGTAATTACAGAGAATCTGGGCAAATATACATGTATTGTGCATGTGCTTCTGAAGTCCTCCTTGAAATCAGAGCAACACTCTCCTACAAGGAAAGAGTGGATATATTCTCTGCTATTTTACCTCAACAACCATTTGTCTCCCCGCCCACTGCAGCATTTCGTACGGGGGAATGTGGCCTTTGGGAGTATTTTTAATGGAACGTTTTTACTGAAATGTGTTTTTAATTACAACAAAACAAAGAAGATAAGAAGAGTGTACAAGATATCAGGCCTAAGATGCTAACCCCAATATTTAGAAATGTTTACGTCTATCGAATCCTTCTTATGTGGTCTCCTCCCTGCAAGACGGTCAGGTCTAGATCTTTGAAGCCCCTCAATTAGTTACTTTAACTCAACTTGCTAAAAACTTCAGGCCCCATCTCAACTGTCCCAGGTATTAATTTCTCACAATCACTGAATCTCAAATATTTGGAGCATTTCCTCATATTTTTTTCCCCTGCACTGGAAACATACTTGGTAAGACAGAGATTATCATGAAAGGTAGAGCATACGCATAAAGTGGTTGACCATTGGTAAGTGCATAACATTTATATAGATGGACTTTTAGGTTTATAAGAAATACAGATGGTAAGTTTAATTTCCTGAGAAAAGAATTTCCAGGATGGTTCTTCTGAAATCAACAGCATATGGTGTGAATCATCTTGTAGCGCAACACGTCTTTAATTCTTCACACATTGACCTTTCCATGTCTCACGTTATCCCTTCCACTAAAGATCAAAGGTGGAGGGGCTTCTCTTGGAAGCTAAGGGAGGGAATAACATCATGTCTTTATTCTCCCCAAGTTAAGCCCAGTTCTAAGGGATCATAAGTAAACTGGGTAAGGAATGAGCTGAGGTCACGTGGGGAGAAGTCACTAATCGCTACCCGCTAGAGGAACTAAGAGGTAAAAATAACGAATATACGAAATTGAACACTTCTGTTCATTTCATTTCCCTCGCACAAAAAATGAGAAGGTTGGACTAGATGGACTGATCTAATGTTTGTATGGAATTGACCTTCTGCAAAACATTGTGCTTAGATGTCATGAAGGATGTAAGAGTATCACGGCGCCAATGTTCCAAGCTGGATCATGGAGGTGGGCCATTTCTATTTTCAGCCAAATCCGGCACACTCCACAACCTTTCCCCCCAAACTGATTTCATTGGCTTTCTTAAATAGCTTGTGCATCCATGTTAGTGTACATTTGCCTCCCTTTGAAGGCAAGTGACATGTTTTACAAATATTTCAAATATGCCCTGCTTAATTCACTTAGCATCTAGCATGATGCTTTAGACTATTTTTTTTTTAGCGTGCACTAGATATTTGTTATATACAAATATAAAGGCAGGAATGTACAATCCTTAGTCTCCAGGAGTTTCGGCCTCACACGACAACAATAAATTAGCTAGTGCTACATTCTGTCTATATAGGTCCTATAATCTGTATTCTACAAATACTTATAGGATATGTTCCGACAGGACATTTGAAATAGGAGAGAACAGGGAGATAATAAAATAAAATAGATGAGCCTACCTAGAGATGTGTGTATTGTATGCCCATCAAGTTGGCTAGGAAGCATACCAGAAGCAGGTGACATCCTGGGTACATTTTTAGCACCCAATGACAGCCCCCCCTTCAATTTGTTTATTTTCTGAGTTTAGGTGTAGCTCTGTTAGACGTTCTCAAAGGAAGGTATCCCTGAGGCTCCTGAGATACGAAACTGGAGGCAAATGCTCCCAGGTCACTTCAACCAAGGATTGTGTGGAAGATTCTTTGCATCAACACCCTCCTTTCTCAAAGTCCTAAACACTTTTCAAAGTTTCTATCTGACTCAGTCCCTTTCACTGACCGTTCGCTGTACAACATTTCTTGATTGCTAACCATATGTTACTCGGTTTACCAGTGAGAAACCATTTGCAACTCAAGGCCGAAAGGTGTCTTCGGTAAACTTAAATTTTGAATGTCCTGAGCTAATGCTGGTATTTAAACATAGGGAAGACTCTACTAAATTAGTTTCCCTTTGCTAACGCTTACAGCCTCCGGTCAGGGAAACTTCAGTAAAACAGAGTTTAAAAATCTGAAGAGTGTATTCTTATGAACGTCAGTTATTGCCATTTTTATTTACTAAACCATTTTATAGGCAACGTCATTTGCTGGCAACTTTCTTTTCTCTTCCCAACAGGGCTATGGTAACTGGCAATACATCCCGGCATTGAGATTGCGATGCCAAGCTCTTTCGTTCTCCTGTGCTGCTCACCTAAAACTGTTAGTCATGTTTCACTCTTTTCTTTAGGTAAGAAACCTGCTCCCGGGACGCGCATTTTACTTGAACTTGCTGAATTATGCCACACAAAAGGACACCACTTTCAGCAGCAACGGCCCAAATGAGAATTAGTTCACTTATAATCACTGATTACACAGTCCCTGTTCACCCAGCTGAAAAAACCAGAAAATGACTTCCAGATCCACAAAATCCACCTAATTGAAATATTAGAAACCTCTGAACTAATACATACAAAGAGTACCCCAGCACAAAAACAGTGTCCTCTCCTGTGTTTTAAGATGACAGGATTTTCTCCTATTCTGAAATTGCTCCCGGTTTTTAGAAGGGTAAAACACTGACAGCTTTCTGCACCCAGGTGATATCTTTGGGAACAGGAGGAAACTGCCTTATTTACTAGAAAGGCAAAGTTTGTGATCCGACTGTCAGAAGCGCCTGTAGCGATGACGAGGCTCAAACTGAGGAAGAATAGGAAAAGGAGGCAGATTTTCGAGGGACTGGGAATCCTTCCAGTCTTGGGTGCAGTGTGCTTTTACCCGAGGGTCTGGGGTATGCTACAGTGTCCTCTGTGGTAACACCTGTTCTTACACACCCTTACGAAAAGGATGGCCTGGGGGGTCTGTCCTATGAGCTCTCGCAGCAGTTAACTCAGGACCAAGCTTTGCTTGAGCTCCGATAAGAAATCTGCACACTTTGAGCTGATCTGTTTCTATGTTTTGTATCGTTTTTTTTTTGTTTGTTTGTTTGTTTTGTTTTTTTTCTTTTCTCTTAGATTCCACCTGCGATGCATCGAAAGCAGGCTGCCGGGGAGGGAGGCCAGGAAGTGGCAGTTTTCCCTGAGTGACTGTAATCTAGATGGAATTGAATTGATTGATTGAATCTAGATTGACTGAATTGAATTGAATTGAATTGATTCAATCTAGATTGAAATCTGCCATTAGGAGAAATGACAATACCCCCTAGAGCACGGGGACAGTTGGGGCATGCTGGGAAATGGGGACGGCAGTCCCCACTGGCAGCTTTTTACCCCCAACACTCAGCCTCACCCTACTCCCTGACCTGAGAGTGCTGGCTGTGCCCCGGGGCAATGCTGCCCGCTTTGTCTTCTCCCTCCTTAGATCAGGCTTTTCAGCTTGTGAGAGGAAAGGTTGAATCTCCAAATACCCAGCTCCAAGACTTGTTGAAAAGCACTAGATGAGGACATCCCTGGGGGGGGGGGGAGGCTGCTGAGTGGGTGAGGTGTGTTTGCAAGGCTTCGGCTTAGCTTTCGAACAACTGAAGCCTTGGCTTACTGTCATCCGAGCTCTGTGCTGTCATTTCTTAGTCCCAGATACTTTTGACGCCATGCTGGAGGCCCACAGCTTATTGATCCAGGTGTATCATCAACGTCTGACCCACTCTTGGAATACTGATGTCCCCCTCCTAACCTCCAGCTTCACTTACGGGAAAAGATTGGCCCACCGAACGAGTTACGTGGAGTTACGTGGAGTTACAAGGCACGGTTTATCCTTTCTCATTTTATCTATCAGTCTATTTACCATCTACTTTTGGCTCCATGATCAGACCGTACTGCTGACAGTCTTCAATTAACAGTGGCTCTTTCCACGTAGAGGCTGTCTGGCCCCCTGCCTTCCATCCATCACAGTTGCGGCAAAAATTAATCTTTAAAAATGCTCAGAAGGCAAAGAGCACGAAAACAGATGGAAGGCTTTCAGGGTGTTCCCAGCCCCAAGGCAAACTTAGCCAACCGAGTGCGCTGCTTGAGGCATAAAAGTGAGGATTCTCCACCTGAACTTAAATAGTGGTTACGAGAACTGTTGAAATATTAGTGGTACGGTAATATCCCAAGGAACGGAGTATCATGTATATCTGTAGCCACCGATATGGCGCTTAATTACCAAGGGTGAGAATGACAACCATTTCTGGAGGGGAATTAGGAAGTGCTTGATCAATTCCTGACTTTTTTCTAATTTACTATTTTGTGGGCAAATACCCCAGAATTGCAGGATGAAGCCAATATGCTTTTCAAAGATCCAATCAGCAGTCACCAACTTAAAAACAGATACTTAGGGGCGCCTGGGGGGGCTCACTCAGTTAAGCATCTGACCTCGGCTCAGGTCATGATCTCGCGGTTCGTGGGTTCGAGCCCCGCATCAGGCTCTGTGCTGACAGCTCAGAGCCTGGAGCCTCCTTCGGATTCTGTCTCTGTCTCTGCTTCTGTCTGTCTGTCTCTCTCTCTCTCTGCCCTCCCCTGCTTACACACTTGCTCTCTCAAAAATAAATAAATAAAACATTAGAGAAATAGATACCTAACAGACACTTCTGTGGCCAGAACTGCCCAGTGAAAAGTTGTCAGGTGAGAATTTAATAAGGTAAGTGCAAGTTCTTTGCTCCACCCCAATTTTTAACACTTTAAAAGATACAACACATTGCAACGATTATTAATTAACCTCATCAAAAAGAAAGCGATACAGACATTCGTGTGAACTTGGAGATCTCTCCACGTCAATTTTTGGCAAGGGGTCAACAAAAGGTGTGGCACCCACTGTATGTTCTGAATGTTGGTGTCCCCACGAAATTCGTATGTTGAAACCTAATGCCCAGTGTGATGGCGTTAGGAGGTGCGGCCTTTGGGAGGTGTTTAGGTCATGAGGGTGGTGCCGTCACAAAGAGGAGACCTCTTAAGAGACCCCAGAGAGCTCCCTTGCCCCTTTTTTTTCTGCCATGGGACCCGCCTAGGAAGTGGACCTTCCCCGGACACCCGATGGGCCAGTGTCTCGATTTTAGGCTTCCCAGCCTCCAGAAAAACGAGAAATAATTTTTGTTGTTTATGAGCTACTTCATTTGCGGTATTTTGTTCTAGTGGTCTCAACAGACGAAGACAGCCCACATCTGAAGCTGTGTCCTTCTGCCCGTCTCGGGCTTTCCATGCCTTATATTTCACTCTTTCCATATGACACGAGGGCCCGACTGCCTTAACACAGGCTCTCTGCCTTAAAGAATGGGCAGCTACAAACGTACTGAGACTGAGCGAGTACTGTTCTTACTGAAGGTCTCGTCATCATTCTTGTGTTCTTCTCCTGTCATCGGCTATTTCTCTCCGTTTGGGTACAACTAAATGGAAACATCATTCTATTCCTCCCTGGGACAGGGGTGCAAGGCTATTTCTGGAAAAACACTTACGTTCTTACTTCAGTTGCTTTTATGATCCTCTTGTAGGAGGGCATCAGAGTGCAGGCCCACAGTCCCTTTTCTAAAATTCTTGGACCTGATGTATTTGGAATTCGACATTTTTTCAGATATGGCATCCGGAGCATAGATTATACAAAACTTCCGGGGCGGGGTGCGGGGGTGGGGGGGGGAGGCTCTGAGCCAGCACGTCAGAATCACATACGTTAATATTTGTATGGATTCGCACGATAAAGACAAACCACCTCAAGTCAGTTCAGGGCTTTGCCATCAAATGAGTTTTTGTGCCAAATTTGCAAAAGAGCTTCCAGTTTTCTTGGCATTTTGGGTTTTGACATTGAGGGTAAGAGCGTGTAGATCTGTACGAGGTTTTGAAAGAATTAAGATCCAGGATTCCCAAGAGTGGAGACAAATTGACGTTGGTTAAGACAGCAAAATCTGTTGGTGTTTCACAGACAGAGAGTGAGGCCTACAGCACGGAATCTAAGGGGCCTTTCAAGGGATCTCTCAGACACAGAATTTGACCACGCGCAACAGGGCTGAAGGTGGGTGGGTTGTTCTTGACCCTGAGCTTCAGTCAAATGACCTTGACATAGTCTGTCCCCCAGAGGGAGCGCTATTGTCCTGGAATCCGAGCTGCCTGGCTGTTCTGCAGGGAAAGGGCCCCTGACTGTTCTGAGACCCACAGGAACATTCCCAGACTAGAATAAAAACCTCAACAAGGCAACAGGGTTGGAGCCAACTGGCATGCCTACACCATGACTCCATAATAAAGTAATTACACAGTTTGATTTTTTAAGGATATAAAAACCAAAAAAAAAAAAAAAAAGAAATGAATTGGTTTTTTTTTTTTTTTCTTGATATCGGGGAAAAAAAATTCTTTTTAAAATCCTAGTCTTTGGCGTTTGAAAGGTCGCATTTGGAAGATTCTGCTCTGGGTTGTTGTGCTAGGGATCATATAGTAGGGAATGGGTAAGTTGTCCTTGAGATGAGGGGTTGTCGCCAGCGGAGACAATAGGAAGCTAAAAGCTTACTTGGCTTCCAGGGCGAGGGCGATGATGCCCGCAGCCATGGGGGCCGAGGCCGAGGTCCCGGTGTGGTTGTCTGTACAGCGTTGCCTCAGATCTGTGGTAATCTGGAAGACAGCAATGAAACATTTAGGGAGCTGGGGTCAATGTGAGTCACGCGCAAGTCGAAAGAAATTTACTCATAAAAGTGGAACGGAGGGGTGTCGAAACAGTTGTTTTAAGTGCCTTGTTTTGCACTCCTGACCATATCACTTCCAGAAGAGTCGCCTGTGTAAATCGACTTTGCAAAGGGAAGCCTGTGGAAATCGGACTCCGCTTCCGTGAAAACCAGGGTCGGGACTACGGTGAGTCTTTGGCTCGGGACGCGGGGGTTATGCAAGTGTCCCCTTAAATTTTACCCCCAAATGCTCGCTTGCCTCACCCCCAGACCCAGCTCTAGTTAAGAATAAAGCTCTTTCATTACCCCAGCACTTTCATAAGCAGGTTATGTTGAACCGACAACCAAACACCGAGTTAGGCACTGGGAGCATAAAAGCACACGATCTGACCCTTGTCCTCCCAGAACTGATGCTTTGGGTGAGCTGCAGGTTTTCTGTCTTGTTTTGTTGTTTTTTTTTTTAATTTTGGTTTTAACGGTTATTTATTTTTGAGAGACAGACCATGAGTGGGGGAGGGGCAGAGAGAGAGAGAGGGAGAATCCGAAGCAGGCTCCAGGCTCTGAGCTGGCAGCACAGAGCCCAACTCGGGGCTCGAACTCACAGACCGTGAGATCATGACCTGGGCCGAAGTCGGATGCTCAACGGACTGAGCCACCCGGGCGCCCCGAGCTGCAGGTTTTAAGCAAAGCCGAGCCCTGTCATGCAAGGAACACTGGTTTAAGACCTCCTCAGAGATTTCACGTGAATACTAAAAACACGGTTGAAGCCCGGGTGCTTGATGGGACAGCACTAAGCGCCTGCCTGTATGTCACAGAAGGGGATTAGCCATTTCTCCATTTTTAAAAGCAGAATGTGAGACCTAGATCATTGTTTTCCCCTTGGTTTGAATCCGGTTCACTTGAGCTGTGGCTGAATAGCACGCCCACCAGCGAGAGCAGAGGTCCTCAACCTCCGTTTCAGGATCATCTCACTAAGGGGGAAAACCGTTAAACTGAGAGTCTCCGCGACAAGACAAATTAAACACTACAAGGTACAGATTCTGCAAACCACCGAAATATCTACGATTTAAAAAATCCTCCCTCCCCCACGAGCATCCACTTCTGCCTCCTTGGGTCTCATATCACTCCTGCTGGGAACACACAAGGCTCACGAGATGAGCTGGCGATCTCCTTGCAGTTTTGGAGGACGGGGGTTAAGCTCTGGCATCCAGACGAGGGTATTGCCCCTATTTTACAGATGGGGAAACTGAGGAGGAAGGTCATCAGAAAGGTGTGGCGGGATAAACGCGGCTGAAAACCAAGTCCTGCTTTTCTGATTGGCTGATTTGGAAAGAAATTTGATCTTCACAGGAAGGAAGTGCCGTGTAACTCCTTAGACATGAGCCCTCCCCTAGATATTTCCTCAGGGTCCCATGCGGATGTCTGTATGGACCATTTAATTATCTGGTATGGCTCTAGACTGACACGCGGGCTGAACTAGCTTCATCCAGGGTCATCGGTTCTCATGGTCTTTCCTTTGTTGCTTTTGACACTTTTAAGGTCGCCAGATGATCCATGCCAACAGGCACTGATACACAAAAAATGGCAGAATGAACAAAAATAATAGAACCGTAGAGATGTGGTGGTGGAAGACAGGAGGCGAGCTTTTGCCCTCTTTTCCTGAAAAGAGGTCTAGACTCCTGACAGTCTATCTGGCAAGAAGGCAAGGTTTTCTCTCGATTAACAGACTTGATTAACCAGCCACCTTCCAAACCTCCACACCAGTCGCTTAGCGGATGTTTGGGTAAACAGAGCCCTTGCCCACTTCTGCCGAAGAAACTTTCTGGATTTTTAATTGTTGACTCTGTTATTGTTTACAAAATGTTTGTTTATTTACTTTGAGAGAGAGAGCGAGCGAGCGAGCGAGAGAGAGAGGGAGACAGAAAATCCCAAGCAGGCTCCATGCTGGCAGCACAGGGCACGACTTGGGGCTCGAAGTCATGAACCATGAGATCGTGACCTGTGCTAGAAGCCAGAGTCGGATGCTTGACTGACTAAGCCGCACAGGCGCCCCTAATTGTTGGCTTTAAAATGTATTTCTTTGGCTTTTTGTTGGGGTAACAGACACATAACACCAATTTACCCTTTTAACAACTTTCAAGTGTCCAGTACAATATTGTTAACTATCCGCACGCTGTCTTACGACACATCTCTAGAACGTTATCGTGTATGAATAAAACTCCACCCGTTAAACAACTCCCCTTTGTCCCCTCCTCCAAGCCTGTGGTAACCACCGTCCTACTTTCTGTGTCTATGAGTTTAACTACTCTAGGCACCTCCTATAAATGTAATTACACAGTATTTGTCTTTTTGCGTGTGCGTGACGGGCGTATCTCACGAAGAATAACGTCCTCGAGTCTCATCCATGTTGTCGTATCTGGCAGGATTTCCTTCGTTTCAGGCTGCACAATATTTCATTGTATGTATTTGCCGCATTTTATTCATCCATCCATCAGTGGACATCTGGGCGGCTTCCGTCTCTCGGCTATTGTGCCCATGGGGCTGCAAATATCTCTTCACAATCCTGTTTTCAATTCTCTTGAATGTACAAGGAGAAGTGGGACTGCTGGATCATTGCAAAGGTATTTCTAATTTTTTTTTAATGTTTATTTATTTTTGACAGAGAGAGAGAAGAGAGGGCGAGCGAGGGAGGGGCAGGGAGACAGGGAGACACAGAGTCCGAAGCAGGCTCCAGGCTCTGAGCTGTCAGCCCAGAGCCCGACGCGGGGCTCGAACCCACGAACCGTGAGATCATGACCCGAGCTGAAGCCTGGCTCTTAACCGACTGAGCCACCTAGGTGCCCAGCAAAGGTATTTCTAATTCATTTGAAATCGTGGGTAAATTTGCAGCCTGGTTTATCAAACACACTAAGTCAAGGCATAAGGACCCCGGAGCAGTCTGTTTCCGAGTCTCCAGACATTCCGTTGTTGAGAGATGGCCCTGTGTTCTGCTCACTTCGCCTCCCCTTCATGGCCACGCTCCTTTGCCAGGTTTTCTTTTTTTCAATGGCTTGTGCCTGGATTCAGGATTTTTCACGATGTCTTCCCACTTGGCTCATCTTGCTTATTCCTCAGCTGGATCAGACACTTTCGATGCACAGAAACAAATCCAGAATAAACACTCCAAGTGTGTGCAATGCTTTTCGGGCAGATAAAGAACCATCTCCGGCCAACCTCAAACGTGAACAATAAAAACTTGATGACGTCGGGTCTGCCGTAGGAATATGCCTCATCCACACACGGTCACCAGGTATGGACATACACGTTGCGTGCTTAAATGAAAAGCTGCTCCGTACTTTTCTACGCAAACACCAACCAAGCGCTAAACGCTCTCGGTGTGGGCAAGCGTGTGGAATATTCCAAGTCGGCATTGTGCTTTTATTCATTTAGGTTTTGCAATCACCTTAACTAAGTGAAACTTGAGTGGTGAGAGACAGCGAAAAGGGATGGAGCAGGGAGGTGACGGGGAGGAAGGGTAAAAGGAGTGGAGAGAAAAAGAAACGAAAACAGCCTCACTCCTTCGCATCCCCGCTTTAGGGAGAAATTCCAGCTGGGTCATTTCAAGAGGAAGTGACTGTCAGTGGTGGAAATATTTAGGTGTAAATTACCACAAAGATCTGAGGCAGGGTTTTCGTCATGAGGAGAAGCCAGAGTATCAGGGAATTTTTGTGTCTATCTTTGGAAAGAAAAGGCAAGGACCACCAAGGAGCATGCAATCTCGAAGAAAAATGATGTCCCGAAAACTGGAACCACACGGGGCAACCCCGTTAATCACAACACACGCACGCAAGATCTGACGGTGTGATTTCAAGGAAGCGTGGCGTGGAACAGTAGGCCCGCATCACAGAGCAAGGAGTCCAGAGGTTCCCGTATGTGAAAACGGAACAAGAAAGCTCTGTCAGTTTGGGCTCCGTTTTAAAAACTGCCTCAAAATTGGGTTTCAATCCCGGTGGCCCATCTTGCACACTCCAAGCTCTCTCAGTTCGCTACCCAAATCAGAAACAGAATTTTCCTCCACGGAACTTCTCTGATCGCTCACGAAAATATCCTTTCTGTCCGTCAGAGTGAAGCAAACAGAAGACGACACCAGGCCTCGAGCCAGATCGAAGCTGTCCCGGTCAGCAAATTAGATGTGCAGCCTGTCTCATGGATGAGTTGCAGATGGTTTTTTGGACCCCGCCAAGCTGGGGATGTCATCTTTATTTGGTGCGAAGGGGTGGGTGTTGTTCAGGTCCAGTCACGCTTCCTCCGAGCAGAACCACGACTTTTTCTCATCATAAGCTCTTACTTCCTATTATTTCACATTTCATTAGTTGGGCTGATTGGATCTTTTATTCCAGCCTGTTGAGGAAATTCTCCAGGGAATCTCAGTTCTGATTGACTTTGGCCATGAGTGACAAGCCTTAATAACAGCCCTGCAGTTAAGAGTTTCTATCTCCCTGAGATCTCGCGATCTGTTTTATTCTGAAGGTGCCATATTGTCTCCTATCTGGGAAAAGAGTAACCGAACAGATATTTTTGAAACACGAAATGATTCTACTGTCTGTTAGGTTGAATTTGTGTCTGGTGTGGATTTTGATTTGGATTAGAAACGCGCCAGAAAAGCTGTTTCAAACACAGCCATGGGGGGAAGAAAGGCAGAAAATAAATCTTCAACGTGTCAATGAATGAAATAGAAGAAGCTGATTTATTAAGCGCAGCAAAATACAAGGGAATTGAGGACCAATTAGTGCTTTCTGTGTTCACCAAAGTCTGGTGTAAAATTCGATCCTGATTGACGAGCCCACACAAAATTCCAGTCCTGTGTTGCCACGGGAATCTGTAAATGGAAGTGCAAACGTGAGGCTTTGCCTACAAACGTGAGGTTGCTATCACTGGAGGAAGATGCCATCTTCGATGATTTTTTACGCCTCCCAAGTGTTCAGCTCGGTTCTAGGTATAGAGCGGTAGCACAGTACTTATTGGCCAAGTTGAATCACTAACATCAAGCTCCCGTATACTCGTTTTGTTCTATAAACTCCCCCAATTATCAGGAAAGACTTCAAGATTGCTCCTTTGTCTCCTCTCCAGATAAAAACTCACGTAAGCTCACGAGCAACCTACAAAGGTCATGAGTGTATATGCGTATATATAGCCCGGGGGCTAAAAGTACAGCTGTTCCTGACAAGTACTGTCGCCGCCACAGGCTGGACTGCTTCTCAAACGACCGCCTCAAGCAGCTTGCGACACGTGAGACAACACACAATAGGCGTTTCTGGGTGTGCACGCTCGCGTGTGTGCATACAGCTACGTCGAAACCCACAGGAACTCTGCACGCAAGAGACGCTATTAACTAAGGAAATGAAGGCTCAGGCTAACCTGCCTAAGGACATGTAGCAGCTATTACAGAGCGGGGGGTAAGCGGTGACGGTTAAATCCTGAAATGGCAGCAAAAGAAAAAAGCTGAGTTATCGGGTATAGTCATCCGCGAGAGCCAAGGTGGCCCTTCGAGGCCACCACCGGCCATGGCAGCAGACTTGGCCCTGAGATCCAGCCCAAGTCGGCAAGTGGGTATCGACCTTCTCCTTCCGGCCACCATCGAGATCGGAACTTTTCAGGAGCAAATTTCATTTCCTCTTTTTAACATTCTCAAGAGACTATGTATCAAGCTTCCCAACAAACTAAACACATCTGGATTTGCCAGTCTTCTGCTTGAAAAAGAATGCCATTTCTCAAGCCAAAAGAAGAAACAGGGAGATGACAGAAATCAACTCCATTGTGAATGGTGACTGTACCTGAATAACGATTTGGGTGGCGGGGGAGGGTGGGGGTGGGGAGCAGGATGTTTCCGTAAGAAGAGAAAATCTGTAGCTGCTTAGGAACATGAAAAGCAATAAGACAATTTTTCCACGTGGAATTGGTCACTCAGTCCAACCTGAGATACCCTGGGGGGGGGGGGCGCAAGTTTGTTGGGAACACAAATAAATAACATGACATCAGGAATGGGCTGAGCAGAGCCTATGTACTCTAACCCTTGGCTCACAAGACCCCTCCCAGGAGGAACAGGATCAAGGCCATATTCCAATCTCTAAGACAAATGACCAGAGGAAAAAGGGCAAAGGTTGAACGAGTCCCAAAAGAAGGAGATCATTTAACGATGGGAGGGACTGGGGAGAGAGGGAAGCTTTATTTCCAAATCAGAACTTGGGAGACATTTCAGGAGGCAGTGAAGGGTTTTAGATGGGATCTTTAGTGCCCTTGGACACTAAGAAAGGTAGCACGCAGGCCTTTACGGCAAGATTCCTGTGGGCAATTTCAGATGCGAAATACATTATTGCCAAATGCCTTTGCCTTTTACCAACCTACCAGAAGGAGTTTTTCTTAAAGAAACAGAGCATTTCCCTGTCTTCCTGTGGCTGCGTAAACAATCCATGCGGCTCCCATCCTTCCCAGCGTCTGATAGTGATTTATGCATGCATATTTACTAAGCTCAGGCTCTGGGAAGGAACAAGACAAAATCTTCGACCTCACGTAGTTTCCAATCTACTGCAAAACAGGCAGTCAGTAAGAAAAAGTGTAATACATTAAGCAGCTTTACGGACTCGAGGAAGAAAATTGAACAAGATAAAAGGGACTGGGGGAGGGGAACAAGAAAAACCCTCCCTGGGGTGAAATTCATTAGCACAAATGAAGTGCTATCTGGCGGTACCGGGCCTTAACAGAGGACACTTGTGACAAGAGGGAGAGCCCTAGCTTGAACGTCACGCAGAAAGCATATTCTGGACGAGCTCCGGGCTGACACAGGGGACCAGCGACTCGGATTGACAAAGAGCTTTAGGTTTTTGCAAGAGTACTGATTGTTTTAGGGGATTATCAGGAGGTCTTAGGACGTGAAAATCAAAATAAATCACCGGGAGTGAAAAATAATGGATACCTATGTGTTCTAAAGATACATATATATATATATATTTTTTTTTTTTTATCACTAAGAAAAGAACCCCAAACAGCTGAGAGCAGCACCGTGCTTTCAGACAGCCCCATGGTGGGTGTCCTTGAGAAGTCTCCAGAGCGTGACAGCACCCTGGTTACAAGATGGCGTCCATCCCCACTTTGGTGGGAATCCAGGCTCCATCACGTACTGCCTAAGTTTCTTTCAACCTTTCAAGCATTAGTTTTCTCATCTGTAAAGTGAGGACGGTTCCTGGTGCTCCTGTGTAGAGTTCTGAGGGTACTATGAGACCATGCATTTAATGCATGCCCAGTACCTGGTACTAATTAGAAGGATAAAGAAAAAATGCCATATTTATGGCATGTTACCATAACTGTGAACGTATTACGTATTTGGCACGGAATAAGAAGCATGCAATATTGTTAATAAAAACGTATTAGTTGATAATGTGGCTTTATAATAATCAGTCATTTCAACTGATTTCTGTTGAGCTTACAGGGGAGTTTCTTACTATAGTAATCTTGCTATTCTGGACGTTTCACGTGCTGTATTAAGATATAAGACCATTACCGATCTGAATCGATTAAAGCATGAATGAAATACCGAGGTCCACAACTGTACCAACAGTCGTGGTGGGAAACCAAGGGACAGAGATGTGGCCGATCTGACACCCAGGGCCAGGTTCTCCTGCTTGCAAACAATTCTGTTGGGGACAAGTCAAATTTATTGAACAAAAGTGCTTTTCCTGAAGCAGAGCGATCCTTCCTCTCTCCTGAATCCTTAGCATCTGCCTGGTTCAAAGCACAATGGGGCTCTACAGACAAGAAATGACAACAGTGCTCTCCTGAAGAAGCCACAAATGGCACAAGGAAATGAATGGTCCAGGGAGGGGAGGCCCAGAACAAAGGGGGGACAGTCACCACCATTCTTGCAACACTCAATCACAATGCCATTGACAGGAAGTGGGCACCTCTGAGGGCCCACCAGCGTTTGGTTCAAAGCCTGGTAAAGAAAAGGTCCCAGGCACGTCGCAGGATTATTTGTCATTCTGACATCTAGAAGGAAAAGGGGTCAGCTGGACCATAAAAGGCCGGTGTTGTTGCTAACTCTACTCATGTTCAAACTGTTCACACGTTCACGATCAAAGTGCCTTTCTTCGGGGGGTGGGGGGTACAGATTGCAGTGTTGAGGGTCACTGAGCCACTGAGAGATGGGTCTAAGGCTGGAGACTCTAACTTGAAACAGCTCCCAAATTCCTCTGCAGTTTACGGTAATTTGCAGATTCGGGCAATATAAAGAGATTCTAAGAACGGGATGGAGAAAAATTACTAATAAATTGTTGCTACGAAAATGGGAGAAAGAGATTCAACAGAAGTGAGAAACAAATAGGTTGCATATATCAAGTGAGTCAGCAAAGGTTTTGGTATCAGAAGCAGCAGTTAGGGAGAAAGTGTAGTCTATGGCTGAATGAATCCATCCAGTGAACGGATCATTCTGTCCGTCCCTGGGAGAATCCTAAATGATTGCCTGTTGTTGGGGGCGGGGGGTGGTCACAGCATCCACCATAGCATCACAGCATGATGAGGGGCTAGGAAGGTCAAGTCTAGGGAGTAAATCTCACGTAGAGGTTTTGAGGTCTGTCCATCTTGCCTTCTCCCATCCAGGACCCAGAAAACCTTTTCTTCTCCTTTGATATTTTGCCCACTGGGTTGTACATTTCTCTTAAGAAAGGCATTTATGGAACTTCATGGTACCCTCTCCATGGCAATCACCACACAAGGAAAACAGGAGTCGACGGGCATATTCACTTTGAAGCAATGGCAAATTTGCCTTCAGACTCGAGAGGTACAGAAAGAGAACTCTTATTCCAGAGAGTTCCATCAGGATTTTTATGGTGCAGAACTGACGGATGCCACTTAGTTTTAGTGGACCTTGACCGCGAGTTCTGAGAGACAAGCAAATTTGAGAGCAAAAGGGGCACTCCTGGATTATAACATTTTCATAATGAAGGTAAAAAATCACGGAACATCACTTTCCCATTAAGAAAGCCAGGAAACTGTGGTGCTTGTCATCTCTGGGTTTTCTCCTTTTATATTTTACTTTGTATTGCAGGGTTATGTTTACTGATGAATGTTGGAGGTGCTTAAAGGTAGATTCATGTACATATTTTTTAACCCAGTTATTGTGGAGGAATTAAGGAAAGCTAGGGGCAGAGGGGATATGGATATGGGTAGGCAATTTTTATTTAAATCAATCTGAAAAATGTAACTAAAGAAGGTAGTGAAAAGTAGCTAAGGAATCACACATGAAAATTATATGATAACCAGGATAATCAAGAAGACCCAAACGGATGTGGATGGAGAATTCCACGAAGGGAGTGCTGTGTTTCCTCCCTGTGTAATCAGATGCGACCCAAATTTGCATGAATCTACAAGACCTGAGAGAAGGGTCTCCGCTAAATGCTAAAAAATGTCAAGTGAAGCAGCTTAGATTCACTTTAGAGAGACAAATCCTGAGATGGTTTACAAAACTGTCATCAAGAAAAGAGCAAAATGCAAAGGTGTTTGAAATTTAGAACCAGAGGCACGGCGCTGGGCACCCCAGAAGTCAGAACTTCCTTGGGCATCAGTGGTTCAAGGCGTATGCAGAGCCCTTTTTATTTACTTCTTCATCATCTTTGTAATAATAATGCCATAAACCATGCAATATTAAATGCTCACCTTTTACAGATGAGGCTTGTTGAGACAGAAAAATTAAGTAATGTGTCTAACGTTACCCAGCTATAGTAAATGGTTCAACAGTGAACAAAACCCAAGCAGGCTGGTCCTGCAACCTGAACTCTCAATCAGTTCTCTGTCTGCACGGAGAGCAGGGCACGCGGGTAAGCGGGCGATCATGTAGGACTTCTGTGCTCTTCATTCAGGCGAGCTGGTGCCTCAGTAGTAGAAAAGCACCTTTTGATCGGTTTAGTTCCCACGGATTTAGTCAGACCCACTTTGAAACCGAAGCGCTGAAGGTAAGTTTCAAAGGCAGTATGGGGACAGAGGGATAAGGGAAGTAGGCTGAGTGTCGGAACTGGTCTCTTCCCTACCACTAACTCGCAAGGTCAAAGTGGACTGCTCATTTGTCTTCAATAAAACTAAAGCTTACTCATGTCTAAGACCACATCAAATGCTGGAATAGAATGGCCCAGATAAGCACTTCCAATAACAGAACGACGAAACTTACAAATACTTGTATTGCATCAGCAGCTAATTTCCATATATTACTTGCCTATTTCCATGTATTACTTTTGCATCTAAGTTTATGGTTCTTCCTTTGTATTTCTTTTTATTTTTATGTTTATTTAGAGAGAGAGAGACAGAGAGACGCAGAATGTGAGCAGGGGAGGGGCAGACAGAGAGGGAGACACAGAATCTGAAGCAGGCTCTGGGCTCTGAGCTGTCAGCACAGAGCCCGACGCGGGGCTCAAACTCATGAACCGCAGCATCATGACCTGAGCCAAAGTCAGACGCTTACCCGACTGGGCCACCCAGGTGCCCCTTTCCTTTGTATTTCGTAGTGAAAGATAAATGAATAAATCATGACATGCAAATGCCACGTACTATTTTCTTATCGTAGGACTCTCCACTGCTGTAGGTGGTGGCCAACGTGGACGAACACTCTTCCAGGTACCAAGGCTTCTTCCCACTCTCAGCTGTGCTGCTGATGGAGATTGTGTAGATGCTGTTGGTGTAGCCGTCACAGGAACAGTGGTCTTTGCTCCTTCCACCATTTCCTGAGGCCCAGACAAAAACAGAGCCGAGGCCTCTCCGCCCCTGTTCACAAACAGAAAAAGTTACATGATGGAAAATACAGATCACAGACTCTACATGGAGAGAAGGTCAAAATCAACAGGCACCATCAAATATCTGCAGGAGGGCTGTGATACTCTTTTCATAATATGCTGGATTTAAGCTGTTTCTTGAGGTGAGAGGAGTTGCTTTTGGGAACTAAAATAATGTGTATGTAATGTCTACCTTGGTGACTGACTACAGAGAATAATCCTGTATTGCTTATTTGAAAGTTGCTAAGAGGGTAGATCTTAAAAGTTCTCATTACTAGGACAAAAAAAAAAATGTAGCTATGCCTGGTGATGGATGTTAACGAGACTCACTGTGGTGCTCATTTTACAATATATACAAATATCAAAGCATTATTTTGTACACTTGAAACTAATACAATGTTATAGGTCAATTACACCCCAATAAAAAAAAAATCTAACATAATCCCTTTCAGAAAGCCAACTGGTGCAGCCACTCTGGAAAACAGTATGGAGTTTCCTCAAAAAATTAACAATAGAGTTACACTATGACCCAGCAACTGTGCTACTAGGTATTTATCCAAAGGATACAGAAATGCTGGTTCGAAGGGGCACATGCACCCCCATGTTTATAGCAGCACTATCAACAATAGCCAAAGTATGGAAAGAGCCCAAATGTCCAGTGACTGACGAATCGAGAAAGATGTGGTATATACGTCCAATGGAATATTACTTGGGGATCAAAAAGAATGAAATCTTGTCATTGGCAACAACACGGATGGAACTAGAATGTATTACGCTAAGCAAAATAAGTCAGTCAGAGAAAGATAAATACCATATGATCTCATTCATACGTGAATGTAAGATACAAAACAGATGAACATGGGGGAAGGGAAGGAAAGGAAAAATAAGATACAAACAGAGAGGGAGACAAATCATAAGAGGCTCCTGAACACAGAGAACAAACTGAGGGGTGGTGGAGGGGAGGTGGTGGGGGGTTGAGCTAAATGGGGGATGGGCATTAAGGAGGGCACTTGTTAGGATGAGCACTGGGTGTTCTATGTAAGTGATGAATCACTAAATCCTACTCCTGAAACTTTTATGACACTATATGTTAACTAACTTGGATTTAAATTGAAATAAATAAAATAATCCGTTTCACGTGATACACTCACAGACGTAACAAGAGCACCAATGATGACAATAACACGGCTAACGTTCATTAGGTACCCACCACGGACCAGGCACATTTATAATTGTTTTACGTGAATCAGACCAAACTCTTCCAACAACACTGTGAGAATGGTACAATCTTTGTCCCCATTGGATAGATGAAGAATTGAGCTACAGAAGTTAAGAAATGTTCCCAAGGTCAGGAAGCGGAGGGACAAAATTGGAACCCAAAGAGCCAGACCCCAGAGTTGGAATACTGTTAGTCGTAACTACCACAGACATGTAATAGTGCTATAAATCTTCACCCACGTGAAATGGGTGCCATTATGCTCCCTCAGTTGACATCCGAGCGATATGACGTGTGAAGAAGTTTTGGATTTACACTGAGATCACGTCGCCAGTGAGCAGCAGAATTAGGGACTATGTGCCTTCCAGAGCTGTGCCTCCCCTATGTACGGCATGGGCGTTAATTATGGAGGATGTTAACGCATACTACCAGAAATAAAAGAACTCCAAGGTTAAGAATGTTTGGAAAGTCTAAGGTAAGCAAAATAAAACAGGTTCCCCTATTGCAGAACTTAGTAAGTGATCATCCATTGCAAAACTCTAAGGGGGGTGTGGAACCAATCTGATGTTTTTTCCAAACATATTTGCTTATAGATACCTTTCTTCAACCAGATCCATGAATTCTTTCTTACAAGGCTAGGAGATAGGGATACAGTCTTTAGGCCAAAACTTGGCATGTACTTGAAGATTTTCCTAAGGTTGTGAAATAAATAAAGAGAAGAACCAAAGTAGAACATAGATGTACCGAAGCATAATGGCGATTTGGTTCCATAAGGGGAGATCTGCAGAAGAGGCAGAAATAAGCCAAAGTGAAGAGCAGTTCTCTGAACTGTCAGAGCTGAAACCCTCAGAAATTTTACCTTTTTAAAACTAGAAATCACACTGGCGGACACAGAGGCCAAAATCTATCATTTGGTCATGAGAGAGTGGTAACCAAAGTCACATAGCTGTTGACGGCTGAACCTCTTCCTTGCTTCGAGGCCCTAGCTTTTATGGTCTCAGGTGGAGGGAAAGCATTTGGGCTGCTATTTTGGAATTTCTGGTAAAAGAGCCAAGGAAAGAGAGACGACGGAGAATTTGAAATATCCTTGATAAACTGTCTGTGACCTTGAAACCTCAAGGAACAGAATATTTATGACACGACTTGACTGACCTGCACATAGATTTCTTTTTGTCCTTCAGTGTGGAAAAATGCAATATGATCAGACAGGAATGGGAAATATTCATGAAGAGAGAGGGAGAGAAAGTTCTGGATGCTACTGCCACAAGACAGCTGGGTCTGGTTTATCAACTTTCAGTTTCCCATCAAAATATTCATGAAATGTACAGAAGGATACAAAAAGCACCAAGCCATCATAAACGAAGGATTTTGTTCAATGCTTTGAAAATCTCCAGAAGGAATTAACTCCTCACTATGGTGTAGATGGCCAGGTTGAGAAACCCCGGTGCCTCATCTCCTTACCTCAGAGACAGAACATCATAGCTAGAGAAGGAAGGGTCAAATTCATCATCAATACGTGCCCTCTCTCTAACTGAGAGGCTGTGCTGTGGCGAAAAGTACGATTACATTGGAGCTTTATCTGACAGGTCAACAGAACACATGACATAATGCCAAAACACTCCGGGTTTAAATACCACTGTAACCGATAATAGATTAAGAACCACAAAACTATGAAAAGGCACATATAGCACAATCACATTTGTATACCTGTATAAAATTATGACTGTGTGCCTATGATGCACACAGAAATGCAATGAAAAGATCTTTAAAAACGTACTTGATTTTTTAAAATGTTTATTTATTTATTTTTGAGATAGAGCACAAGCCGGGAGCAAGAGACAGAGAGGGAGACAAAGAATCTGAAGCAGGTTCCAGGCTCTCAGCTGTCGGCACAGAGCCCAAGGCGGGGCTCGAACTCACAAACCATGAGATCATGACCTGAGCTGAAGTCGGTCACTCAACCGACTGAACCACCCAGGCGCCGCCCAAATTTGTTTGATTGAAAAAAAAAAAAAATTAACAAGAAAATATTTAGCAGGTATTTTTATGTTCACAATGTAATTACAAATGGAGGATACAAAATGATATAATATGATCTCAGTTTAAAGAAATGTACTTGTGTGTGTGTGTGTGTGTGTGTGTGTGTGTGCAGATGCGTGTGCATGTGTAAAGAAGTTAATGTTTATAAATTTATATGCATACAGCTGCCATAAAGTGATAATGTAACAGAACTTATTCTGTTTGGTAAGAATAGGAAAGAGTTTTCTTTTTCACACCATCCTTCCATGACCATGTAGGATTTTTATAAATAGAAACAAACACATTTCCACATTAAGAGGGAAAACACAGGGCCAATTCTTTTTTTTTTTTTTAAGTTTATTTATTTATTTTTGAGAGAGAGAAAGAGAGAGCGAGCACAAGCGGGGACAGACAGAGAGAAGGAGAGACAGAATCCCAAGCAGGTTCCATGCTATCAGCAGAGAGCCCGGTGTGAGGCTCGAACCCACGATCTATGAGATCATGGCCTGAGCAGAAACCAAGAGTCGGATGCTCAACTGACTGCACCACCCCGGCACCCCTCAGAGGGCCAGTTCTTAAGAGGTAGTTTTTATTTTATGAGCAAGAGGGGTTTTACGCACTATGCACTAAAAACAATAGAGGCTAACATTTGTACAAACTTACTATGCACCAAACATCATACAAACATTATTCTGTGTAATTCAAATCTATATCACCATTTTACAGATGGTCAAACTGGGGCTCAGAAATGCTCATGAATGCCAGAGCCAGAGCTTGAAATCCAAGTGGAGCTAAAGCCTGTGCCCTTAACCCTTAACAACAATCTTCTTTTGGGCAAAGAGAAGGCTAGTGGTTGCTGTAGTGTTTTTAGCCAAGTCTCCAGTGTCTTTATTGAAGTTTGGCAGTAGAACCAAAGACAGACCAGTCTCCAGATTCTCTCCAGACTTGGTAGCAGCAGGATTCAAACGAGAAGGAAAGGATGCATACATGGTCCTGAGCATTCTCAGGGGGAAGAACATAGGTTCAGATGCAAAAGGGCACCCAGAAATCCCCGCCTGAGCAGGACTCCCTTAGAAGTAGGACCCCAAGTCATTCTATTATGGCAGCGTCCAGAGGTGACACCGCTGTGAAGGAGCGATGATGTCATCATGGAGTCCTTTGGAGATGCTCTTGGTTTCTAGAACAGTGGTTTGCCCCGGCTCTGGAAATGTGCCTTCCAGACAGAGGTGACATCCTTCCATCAAGCATAATTTGAAGGAATCATGTTACGGTTGGGCATGATGAAGGGAAACTTCAAAGGACAGTATGAGGTCAATAATCACCCCTAACCCCCTCATGAAGAAAGGAAGCTGAGGAGTGGGGGTCACTGGAATTGGAAACAGAGGGGCTAGTAGAAGTTGAGAACTGATAGGGGACATGCCAACCCATGTTGGTCCTGCACAGAAGGGGGTCAAGGGAATATGTACTGAGACCCCAGTCTCTTTCTCCTTCTCTCCCATTTCTTGCCAGTGTATCCCACTGGCTGACCCCCACCAGAAGCCGGAGGAACTGGGAGCGCATACAGATCAGTACCCCTGAGCACGGAGCTTATGGACAGAAGGGGGAAAGGGATCTGGAGAATCTAATGGGAGACATGTGGTGTTGTCCCCAAGATGTGTTATGGAATGAGTTGTGTCCTCTCCCCTTCAAGTTCATATGCTGATGCCTTAACCCCCCAATATGACTGTATTTAAAGATAAGGCCTTTAAAGAGGGTAATCAAGAATAAATGAGGTCACAATGGTGGCACCCTCATCTGACAGGACTGGTGTCCTTATAAGGAAAGAAAGAAGCCAGGAGTGAGTGCACAGAGGCTAGGCTGTGTGAAGGCTGTCTGTAAACTACGGAGGGAGGTGTCGCCGGAACCCAACTCTGCTGGCACCTTGATCATGGACTTCCAGACTTCTAGCCTCCAGACTTCAAGAAAACACATCTCTGTTGTTAAGCCCCCCAGTCTGTGGTATTCCAGTATGGCAGCCTGAGCAGATGAATCCAACGTGAGGAGATAAAGGGTGGCCTGCCCCCCCCCCCATGGAGGTGACAGAATAAAGAGATGCTGAGAACCACACTATCCACGAGGCCTTGTGACTTTTATGCACGTGTGTTCAAAAGCGTGTGTTTAAAAGCACGTGTGATTAAAGCCCCAGAAATAAAATGCCATACAGACCTGCGCTAAAGATCTATGGGGTTAATCTGAAACAATTAGCAACTCAGAGATTTATTTACTACAGATGCATGGCACGCTTCATCAGTGTGCAATCGTCAGAAAACCAAAACATATGTGGTAAAAGAAGATCTGGACATTTCTCCAAAAACTCAGAACAATTTAAGAATTAAATTTTAATGTGGGATGTAGGGGGAAGGGCAGGTGCCCAGAATAGCATAAAGAGAAAAGAATTTTGAGACAACGTATTTCCCCCAAAGTGTAGGAAATGACATTTTCTAGTTTGGTAAAGTACTGTGATTCACACCGGTCATATTTAAATATGGCTTGGGGGGCGCCTGGTGGCGCAGTCGGTTAAGCGTCCGACTTCAGCCAGGTCACGATCTCGCGGTCCGGGAGTTTGAGCCCCGCGTCGGGCTCTGGGCTGATGGCTCAGAGCCTGGAGCTTGTTTCCGATTCTGTGTCTCCCTCTCTCTCTGCCCCTCGCCCGTTCACGCTCTGTCTCTCTCTGTCCCAAAAATAAATAAACGTTGGAAGAAAAAAAAAAATTTAAATATGGCTTGGGATGAAAATAAAGAAAAAAAACAAAGTCCTCCACTTGAACTGAGTGCTAAAAGTTAGTAAACTCACGGCAAAGTGTTTCGTGAAATCCACATTAGACCCATGAGACCAAACGCTAACTATTCTGTATTCGTGTGTTTAATTGTGCATGTGTTCCTTCTCGTGTAGGCCCTACAAAAATCAATTTATAATACCACATAATTTTATTCGTAAAGGCTAGAGAGGACCTGGATTTTCTTGTGGTTCAGGAGGTCAGAAAAGGCTACTTTACACCGCATTATCAATGAAACCCTAGCCCCCAAGCCAGGTTTTGAAAGCTAGAGAGTTTGATGGAACCAAACTTCTTTCTTTTTTTTTTTTTTTAATTAAAAAAAAAATTTTTTTTTTTAACGTTTATTTATTTTTGAGACAGAGAGACAGAGCATGAACAGGGGAGGGGCAGAGAGAGAGGGAGACACAGAATCTGAAACAGGCTCCAGGCTCTGAGCTGTCAGCACAGAGCCCGACGCGGGGCTTGAACTCACGGACCGTGAGATCATGACCTGAGCCGAAGTCGGACGCTTAACCGACCAAGCCACCCAGGCGCCCCCAAACTTCTTTCTTTAAAAGGGTGTGATCCTCGTTCAGCCAATACAGGTAGGTTTTCTTTGGTATTTTAATATTATTTTCTTCTCCCACGTCGCTTAGAAAGGATTCTTAAAGGGGAGTGAGTAAGTGACCAGAGACTTCCACATACCAAAAAAAACCCAAAAAAAAACCAAAAAAAAAAAAAAAAAAAAAAAACGTGGCTGGACACCATACTTGTGCTTTCACAAATATGAGTTAATTCAGAGCAATACCATTAAGTGAGGTGCGTACTTTGCAGATTAGGAAACCGAGTACCACTAAGTAACAGGCGAGCCATCATATAACAAGGATGTGGTGGATGTGGGGAATGGAGGTCCCGCCAAGTCTGATCAGAATGCGCGTGTCTATGTGTGTCAACAGGAAGAGGCAGGCCAATGGAACGCATGATGTTTCGGACGAGACACGTTCCTTTGCCTGCAATGTCTTCCAAGCGTCGCCTGCATACCCCGTTACCAAAGTCCGTCACCGCTCTGCTCTCAGTGACAAAAGACCACCACCCGCCGCGGAAGCTCTTCCACACCGGGATCACAGATAAAGGGGCTTCAGGCCGGAAGAGGTTGGGCAAAGAAAGGATACCCACAACGATTTAGTAGCTGAGATATGAAGAAGGAATGGCTTCTCTCTCTCTCTCTCTCTCTCTTTTTTAACAAAATCGATCATCTTTTTCACAAAATCAACCTTGTTCCTTAACGAAGCAGGTTCATTGACAGAAACAGGTCTAGTCTGGAAACATGACGTAAAGGCAAAATGACAACAGCACACTTGTGGAAGGTATCTGTGGTGGTCACACAAACTGTCCCAGAATTCTAAAATACATATTGCTTGTTGAAGCAATAGTTAACGACCCTCTGAATCATGATCGTTAGTAGCAGACACTTCACGTGGAAGCGAAAGCTTCTTAAAAGCGACCTAAGAAGTAATCCAAGAAATACAATCTGGAATTGAGAACAAATCAGGAACAGGGGGTCACACAGCTCCCAATGCCTTGGAGACAACCCTGGCGAAGCTCAGTGCTGCAGAATCTTCTTTGGGAATGCACCAAGGGAATGCAGTCATGATACAGATGTCAATAAGACGTCTTTGGGACAGACTAAAGCCTACGACTGTCTTTTCAATCCGTTCATTAAGGCAAGACTGGGACTGGGGTGGGAACATTAATCAGAGCTGACCCTTGAACAACACAGGGTTGACGTGCACACAGATCCACTCACAGGTGAATTTTTTTTCTAAATAAATACAGTACAGGAGCGTAAATGTACCTTCTCTTCCTTAGGATTTTCTTAATAACATTTTTTCTCTCTAGCTTACGTTGTTGTAAGAAGACAGTATATAATACACATAACACACAAAATTGGTGTTAATCGACTGTGTGTTAATGGTTAAGACTTCCGGTCAAGTAGTTAAGTGCTGGGGGGAATCAAAAGTTACACATGGATTTTTCACTGTGCGGGGGATGGGAGGGAGGGGTCAGTGTCCCTAATCTCCACGTTGGTCAAGGGTCAGCTGTATCTGAGACTTATTTGGACCCAGGGAATAAAGTGGGCCACTTCACACCGAAACATAAGAGAATCGAATAAGACAGATAATGAGATGTTCTTAATGAGTCAAAGGAAATGCACCTTCTGAGGGTCAGGGATCTGGAAGTTAAGTGCTGCTTTGTCAGAAACAATCCCATGCCAAAGTGCTAACTTTGTCGGGCCACTACTGTGGTATCTTCCCTCACCCAGAAAATAAGCACGTGCAACCCGTATTTTTATGATCTATTCAAGCTACGAGTCACAGTGCCTGATGTAAAGAGTATACAGGTTTCATTTGATTCTGCTTCTGCTCTCAGAATAATTATTAAAATTTTGTCTTCAGGGGCGCCTGGGTGGCTCAGTCGGTTGAGCATCTGACTTCGACTCAGGTCACGATCTCACACTCATGGGTTCGAGCCCCACGTCAGGCTCTGCGCTGACAGCTCGGAGCCTGGAGCCTTGCTTCGGATTCTGTCTCCCTCTCTCTCTGCGCCTCCCCCACTCACACTCTGTCTCTCTCTCTCTCTCAAAATAAATAAATAATCAATTTTTTTTAAATTTTGTTTTCAATATTTATTTTTGAGAGACAGACACAGAGTACAAGGGAGAGAGGGGCAGAGAGAGGGAAACACAGAATCCCAAGCAGGCTCTAGGCTCTGAGCTGTCAGCACAGAGCCTGACGTGGGGCTCGAACTCATCAGCTGTGAGATCATGATCTGAGCCAAAGCCAGACACTCAACTGATTGAGCCACCCATACTTATTGTGCTCTAAGAATTACTAAGTTAAACATAAGAACTACTTTAAGTATTTAAAAACCAAACTGGGGCGCCTGGGTGGCTCAGTCGGTGAAGCGTCCAACTTGGGCTCAGGTCACGATCTCGAAGTTCGTGAGCTCAAGCCCCGCGTCGGGCTCTGTGCGGACACCTCGGAGCCTGGAGCCTGCTTGGGATTCTGTGTCTCCCTCTCTCTCTCTGCCCCTCCCCTGCTCACACTCTGTCTCTCAAAAATAAATACACATTGAAAAAACTTTCAGAAGTTGTTGTTAATTATGACTTATTTGGTCATCTGAATGCAGCCAACAGCTCACTATTTCTACTTGTTTCCAAGTAAAAATTCTAGGATTGAATATGCTTCCCAATGATGATTTCAACAGATAGCTGACAAACAAAAGCGTCCTCCACCAACACCTGCTGAGGTCCCGTTTTCCTTCAGCCCCCGCCCCAGTGCTGTTCTTCATCTTTCCATACCTGCCTTAGCATGCCTACTCCCACAGCTGCCGTGTAGCCCTAAATCGAATTTGGAGGAAGGACTGTCAAAAGATCCACAGACTGACCTGACAGAACATACTCCATCGGAGTGTCTCCACCATTCTTATTCTGTGCTACTTACCCTGTCCCAGCAAGTTCGATAATTGACAAGGACTGAAAAAGCAAATGTACTCAAAGCAGGGCAAAGAAGGCTTTTGTGAATGGTTAGCGAGTTCGTCCCGTTTTCGTCTTCTATGTTTTCTTGTGTGATACGACTTCAGTCCCTCTTCTCCTCCATCTCGACCTCACACATCTTTTCTGCCCCACATCAGGCTTTCTCTATCCTGATTTGCTGTGTATACAATAGATGACTAAGCCCTGTAGGTTAAGAATTTTTTTTTTGATGTTCTGTTGACTTCTTAATAAAATAGTGAACATATGAGATGCAGTTATCAGCGATCGTATTAATTTGACCGCGCGCAAATGAAAATCCATTTTATATGCTTCCCAAGCATACCGAGTGCAGTCAACTTCCTTTTATAAAGGAATAGAGAATCTGACGTATGATTGTGGAATCGACTATGGGTGACGATAGTGGCAGGCATTTCTGGTGAAATGACAAACACATTTATAACTTGTAACCTACATTTGGGGTCTTTTCACAACATTGTTCATGTTCTAGTACTGGCGTGAGGAGCATCCGCTCAATTCAGGGAACCTAAAATTGATGTTAGCTCACTTGTCTAAAAGGACATTTGGAATAAACGGTCAAAACGAGCATAAAGAACAATATATACGATGGAACACTACCTGGCAATGAGAACGAATGAAATCATGCCATTTGCAGCCACGTGGATGGAACTGGAAGGTATTATGCTGAGTGAAGCAAGTCAGTCAGAGAAAGACAGATACCCTATGTTTTCACTCATATGTGGATCTTGAGAAACTTAACAGAAGAAGAAGAAGAGGGAGGGGAAGGGGAAAAATAGTTACAAAGAGAGGGAGGGAGGCAAACCACAAGACTCTTAAATACAGAGAACAAACTGAGGGTGGATGGGGGGTGAGGGGGGGAGAGGGGAAAATGGGTGATGGGCATTGAGGAGGGCACCTGTTGGGATGAGCCCTGGGTGTTGTATGGAAGCGATGAACCACGGGAATCTGCCCCAAAAACCAAGAGCACACTTTACACACTGTATGCTAGCCAATTTGGCAATAAATTATATTAACAAAAGAACGATCAATTCTGCAAATTCCAAACTCCCCCAGACTCAAGGTTCCTGATAAACGGCTACTTTTATATTCACTGTGTGAATACACAAAGGAAAAAAAAAAAATGACTTGCTTACCCACCCTGTCTGCCAGAATATAAACTCAGTAGAACGTGAACGTACTAAAGGCTTGGTAGAATCAGTCCCGTCACGGAGCTGTCCATCTTCAGAAGGGCTGATACTGAGGGTTGGTACCCATAACCCAGCTTCTTACACTTTCTCACCAAAGTGCACCACCCGTGTGACCCTTGGCTCATAACAACAGTATTCCAACACTGAAGATTTCTTTCACTTTGTTTACTTGTAAAGTATAAGTGGAAGAAGAAAATCAGTCTTTCGTGGAGACAAGGTAGAAGAATACCCAGGAGTCACTAAAACCCAGGTGTGTTTACTAATGGAAATAAATATGCTTTCAGGCAAAGGATTTCATTCCTATTAATTAACCTTTAGATATTCTGTACATTTAGGAACTTCAAAATGAATAATGAAAATGTGGAGCTGAATAAAAAAAAAAAAAAGTTAGAGAGGGAGGGAGCCAAACCATAAGAGACTCTTAAAAACTGAGAACAATCGGGGCGCCTGGGTGGCTCAGTCGGTTAAAGCGTCAGACTTCAGCTCAGGTCACGATCTCGCGGTCCGTGAGCTCGAGCCCCGCATCGGGCTCTGGGCTGACGGCTCAGAGCCTGGAGCCTGCTTCCGATTCTGTGTCTCCCTCTCTCTCTGCCCCTGCCCTGTTCATGCTCTGTCTCTCTCTGTCTCAAAAATAACTAAAACGTTAAAAAAAAA
>NW_024412430.1:5318642-5319129 GCF_014898765.1 Herpailurus yagouaroundi
TGGAACCAATTTGACAATAAATTTCATGTTAAAAAAAGAAAAAAAGACAAAAGAAAAAAGAAATAATGGCGAATAACACGCTATGGATATTACTTAAATCTGGACACGTCAGATGTTTGTACGTTGAGAATTTAAATTCCTCCATCAGGAAACTAAGGAAATGAAGTTTGCAGAGCCAATGAGTGGCAGAGCTGGAACCAGATGGGTCCGTTCCCACCTCGGCTGAAATGCTGATCCCCACTGCCTAGTACTGCCAGTGCCTGTTCCTAAAAGTGCACAACAACATGGTTTAGGGAAACCTGGTTAACAGCAGTGGATTGGACAAAACAAAAATACAAAAACACTTTCTCTTCCTGCCCTATCTCATTTGCCAAATCAACAATTTCCAAATAATTGTCTGCTTTTTTAAAAAGTCTATTTATTTGGGGGGGGGAGACACAGAGGGAGAGAGAGAGAGAGAGAGAGAGAAAGAAAGAGAGAGAGAGAG
>NW_024412430.1:5319229-5351540 GCF_014898765.1 Herpailurus yagouaroundi
AGAGAGAGAGAGAGAGAGAGAGAGAGAGAGAGAGAGAGAATCCCAGCACCGTCAGTGGGAGGAACCCCATGCGGGGCTTGAACTCACAAACCCAAGAGGTCATGACCTGAGCTGAAATCAAGAGTCGGATGCTTCACTGACTGGGTCACCCAAGCACCCCAATTGTCTGCTTTTGATGCTCTCTCTGGAGTCAATTCATATTGGTCAGTCCTCCCATTTTTTCTCAGACCTTGTCTTCCGCATCTGACTCACTGAAGCCTCAGCCAACTCAGGTTGTTATTTATTTCTGGTCACTCCCACAGCCTCCAAATTTTGAGCCCTAGTTGAGCTGTTTTCCCAGGGTCCCCAACAACACTGGCTGGGAGGAGGGGCATGCAAATGAGGTTTCTCAATTCCTCATTGCAAGCAGCTAAAAAATATAAATATATGCAAATCTTACACGCTCTCTGAAATTATCACAATCAATAATTAACATCACCAACCTAGCCATTCTGGGTACATCCACCATCCCAGCATTCCCATTGTGGGGAGAAAAAGAAGACATACATGAGAAAAGTTTCTACATCTTGGATCATCCCAGGGCAAAGGCGAAATCATGCTCAGGATTGTTTCAGGAGAGACAGGTTTATGAAACGGAGAAGGACATTTTCAATATTAACATTAATTGCCTATTATGAAACTGCCCAGAAAGATACCACACCTTTAAATTGCGATTGAAGGGGTAAAATTTGAAAGAGTCCTTTCACAGAGAATAAAACCATTTACTATCAATAGGAATATGAAAGGAATTTATTGAAAACGTTTGGAAAGGCATTTGGAAAGGACAGAAGGATATTCCAGCAATAATGAAAGGTTTAGACTCTTCTCTATGTTAGGTTACAGAATGCCTCACCATGGTGCACTGGTCCCAACTGTCAGCTCAACTCTGACAGAGCAAGCAAGCTGTTCCTGTCTAAAGCCCACCATACGGTTTGAATGTCATAGGCCTCTCCTCCACGAAATAACCACCTTGATCTTTTGTGGAGCAGCCCATAACATTTCCGAAAGGGAGAAAATCAGCCCTTTACGGTTTCTTCCCATAAACACAATGCCGATTTCAATGAAAGCAAATCACTCTTCTGAAAAAAAAAAAAAATTACAGCTGATATTAAGCTTCTATAGTTTACAAGATTCTGCAGTGGATACTCTGGGGTCCTTAAAGATGCATCAAAGGGGCCCTTCTGCTGAAGAGAAGACCAGAGGGAGGTCTGAGCACTGTATATGTGAGATCTCCGTCAGTCTTCATGATGACTCCATAAAGTGAGTATTATCATCGTGTTTTCTTAAGGAAGCAGAAGTTCTGATAATGTAGTAACTTGTTCTGGATCAAAACACTGGAGAGAAACCAAAGAGATTCCAACCCGGGTCTTTGTGACGTCAAGGTCAATACTTCCCAGGGATGAAGACAAAGAGACAATACAGTGAAGTTCAGAATGTGCCAAGTCAGTTTGCCCAGATGATGCTTCCCAGGAGTTTAGAGAAGAGATAGCTCCCTGGGGTAGCGTTCACTTCCATGACCATAATTACAGCTACCGTTGACAGAGAGCTGAATGTGCCTACAGGGGCCCATGCAACACGTTTCGCAGGAGCGGGTTCACCCAGCATGGTGGTGAAGAGCACAGGTGTGGAAGAGGACAGACTGAGTCAGAGTCGCACTCATGCTTCTTAATGGTCCGGCTGCCTACTTTGCTAAGACTTAGCGTTCAAAGCTATAACCTGGTGAGGTCCTATGAAGATCATCCTCATGTCTAACCCACGTTATATATATATATATATATACATATATATATATGTATATATATATATATATATATATATCAGAATATATAATAATCATGATGTTTACCATCTTGAATATGAAGTTTGAGGGTTTCCATCTTCAAGAGAACGGTAAGCTCTGGTTAAGTGAAAAAAACCTGCTATAAAAGATGTGTATGCTTCAAAACCATTTGATAGTAGCAAGTCAGTTCAATTTATCCTTGTGTATTTCCCAGCGACCTTATTTTTAGCCCGGTTACTGCCACGTTTTGCTAAAGAAAATTGCCATTGCCTTTCTTAAATTTATGTTCTGAATCACAGAAATTCAGAATTGGTACGGACCTTAACTTGACCTAAGACGATCCCTGTGTGATTTTGTATTCTCCCTATAAATTGGGACATCCGTACTACACTGGAATGACTTCTGTAATAAGGACTTCATGTCCTCCCCTCTATGTCACCACAAATAGAACAAACGCAAAGAAAAAAAGGATTATTACTGATATCTAGTTAATCCATATATAAAACAGAGAGAGTTAGAACGGAATAGTATAAACTCACGGAGTTAAAAATGAATCTCTAAAACTGAAAAAAAAAAAAGGTGACAATAAACATTTGACATTTGCACCTATACAAGGCTAGGATAAATCTGTGCTCATTAAATGCATCACAGTTCACAGTAATATAGTAATCTAAATTGCATACTCAGATATCAGATAACTTTGTGAAGATTATAGAACGTGAAACCACATACATATCTACAAAGACAAACAATCCTTTGTATCCAAAATAGAAAATGGTGTACTGAGTCCATTTGGCAAGTCACTTCTTAGCTTTGTTAAAGCTCCAAAGACACAAAGTTCCACCAGGATATAGTTAAATACTAATGGAGGATTTTTTAAAACAAACCCCAGTTAGAGTCAATTTTGATGAAGTGGAACCGATATTAAATAAACTCCCCTGTCTATCTTTGCCTACCCATATATCATTCCAAAGTTCTAGAACATTTGCCAACTAATTTAACTGCAATATGTCATTTATTAAAATGCAAACTGGTGCCACGCCTGCTAAAGCTGGATGTATATCAGATAAAAATATATTCTTCCCAAGTGGAATCAGTTAATTTTATTATGATTATTATTACTGCGTTTATTATACAAGCTCATTATACCTCTTCTCTCCCCTTCTGGTGAACATATGCCTTTAATTTAAGGGTGGAGCAGTGTGTATGTGTGCACATGTGTGTACGTAAAAGACAATGTGTGACTGCAAGGCAACCCTGTGTTTTCGGCAAATATTCCAAAATCTAATCAGGCGTAAAGTTTGGTAAATCGCGAAAGAAAACTGATGCTCGGAAGAGGATATATTAATTAGAGACTTCATAAGAAACTCAACAGCCAGGCATGTGCTAATCGATGTTCATCAAATGTCCTGGTTTCCATCTGGACCCCTGACAAGACAAGAATGAGGACAGGATGAAGGTCACGGTTCCAACAGGGAGATTCCGGGCCAATGATCTGGACCTCACCTAATTTTGTTCCCCACCCTTGACATTGGTTCTGTTAGGAATACGCCGGAATGCTTTCATTGATAATCCCAAAGCCTGAAAAGCTCAAAGGAAAATGATCTGGAGTTGAGAGGATACTTGTAGATAGTATGGTAAACTAAGCTCTATAGCCCATGCTCCTACAATATCCATAATGAGTTACAGGATTTCTCCAGAAAAACGATTAAGGTAACTGCCAAACCAGTGCATGGTAGGCAATGGGGGCTCAAGCGATATTTCTTGAGTAAAATAATAAGGGACGTCCTGGTAGTCTGAATATAGGGTTTTCTAATTATGAAAAAAAAGGGAAAAGATTCAATTCTAATTTTTTTTTTTTTTTTTTTTTTTTTGCTTATTTTTCAAAAGAGATTATTAAAAATCCTTGTCAGGAAACCAGGAAGAGTTGTCGAAGCACGAGATGCCTGTGTAAAAATTCACCAAAGATGATTAAAGTTTCATAACCCAAATGGGGCAAAAAAAAGATGGCTGCAGGGCAACTAGGCTGAACACGAGAAGTTTTGTTATTGCGTGCTGTGCCGTCTGTCCTCACTGCTTACCAGATTCTAGTCCCTGAAGGAACTTGGGGAATTCGCTTGCACTTTATTTAGAACCTTTATGCATCACTCCATGGTGAGCCTCCCAAAGACAAAGGCTGAGTGTTTCACTACCGCCTCGTCAAGTACCTAGAATATTATAATCACCCAGTGACTGTCTCCCGAATGCAATCGGGAATGAATGAACGAGTAATGAGTCTATCCAAGAAAACTTCAGGCAGCTTAGCTTCTTATTGTGATACCAAACACCAGGTCACCTCTGTCTGAAACACTCTCGATTGCCTCATTCATTTCATGACATCGTTTTCCTACTTGGAACGGCCTGGGTAGACAGAGCGAAGAGTTTCCCCTGCAGGGGATAATGCCAGTCATACGGAGCCAAAGGTTCACCGAGGTAAGTGGAATCCTGTCAACTTGAATGAGAGTAACTTTGAAACGGTCCTTTCCTTTGACGACACGTAAGATTTCGATTCTGCAACCCCCGGCAAGATTGTGAGAGACCTCCGTGCCCTGCTAAGAAGCTTAGAATGTTCCCTGTCGGTCATAAGGAGAAGTGATGAGTTTTAAAGACAAGACAAAGGGCAAGATTTACATACAAAACATTCTTCTTTGGCTGCACTATTCCCGCTGAACTGAAAGTTGGAGCTCAAGCTGGGAGGATGGACGCTTTGGAAGGACTCTATGGCCCAAGTCCCTCTGGGAGCGGTTGGTTCTAACTGTGAGGACAAGAGGACACATTTCATAGACTTTCAGAAAGGAAGACAGGAGAGAAAGGCTTACTGGATGAGTAGCCCGGGAAAAGAAGAAATCACACGTTTTAGGAAGGTAGACAGGGTGAATCGTAGTGATAGCAACCAGTAAACGAATATACAAATGTTTGTAAAAATGATTCAACCACTCAAATTGTTTCCAGTTCTAATGTTCTGACTCTACAGGTCGAATGGGTTTAGCCGAATTTTTGCAAAGCAAGTTCCAAACTCACACTGAAAGTGAAGTTAAATTTGACGCCAATTTAAAACGAGTTATGAAAATAAAGCTTTCGCGTGGTTAGAGTTTGGAACACGGAATAAATCAAGTTACATGCATCTCCTTACTGCAGAACTTCTCAGAGCCTTTCATATGCCTTTAAGCTCCCAAAGGGAGCATATAATAAGTGGCGTTTCTCAAGCCTACTTGATAGCAAAATCCTCCACCTACCCCTACCCCATTTTGGGGCATTTTATTAATTAGTGTTTTATGGACTTCAGGAAAGTCCTTCAGACTTCAGGAAATATTCTCTTGGATATTTTGTCCCATTTATTTTGGCCATTCCTTAATAATCTCGAGACTGTATATTTACCTTCTTTAAGGATCATTCAGCAATATGAAATGGATTAAATGCAGAGATTATGGACAATCAAGACTTATTACAGTTTTCTGCATGATTAATTAGTATTTCACTTTTAGTACCCTGGCCTTTTCAGAAGTGATAATGATTAAGACTGGTAACATAATTAGAGATTTTGCTATGTTCCAGAAACTGCTGCATATTTTACACGCATTAATCACATAATCGTCATGACAGGCCTATAAAGTAACTGCCAGCATTTAGCTCCATTTTACAGAGGAACAAACTGATCCTGAGAGAGGCAATTGACTTGAAGAAGGCAAGAACGTACTGAAACCCACTGGAGAGTCGGAATCTACAGTCTGAGTGCATTCATCACCAGACTATACCATGTAGCTAATCACTCATTTCCGTATTATAATAAACAGCAATGCAACTGTGATCCTTACGTAAATTCATTCAGTATATGCAGCACACCGGCATGGAATTCACCCGTGTATTTATTCACACATTTGGTCACTCATCACGAAACAGTGTTTTAGGAACTTGGGTTACAGTCGAGACCAAAACATTTCCATCTCGGGGCCTTTACGGGGGAGACAACTCGTCGGCAAGATAAGTAAATACACTAAACAGAAGGAGACAAGGGTTCAGAAGGGTTGGAGGGTGTGTATTTTATTGCGGATCAGAAGAAGCAGGCGGGGCCTCCCTGTCAGGACGGATTACATGAGGGTTCAGAGAAGAGCCCTGGGTTTCACATTAGAAGGTCACTGTTGGTCTAGATAAGAATGGCCTCGGTGCAGTGAGGGGTCGGGGTTCTGACGAGTTGCTTCAAGAGACGATGGAAAAAGAGCTCGTAGGGGGCAAGTATGAACAGTGGTTTCAAAGGGGAAAAGAAATGAGTCAGTAATTGGAAAAATACAAGAAGACTGCCAGAGGGCGTCTCCCCTCTTTCTTCAGAGATAGAATTAACAGTGTGTGGATGGCCGTCACACCGATGAGAGGGAAGTTTTGACGATGAAAGAAAAGAGAATTGATTGAGCCATGCCTGTAGTGGGGTGAGAAGGGAAGGCCTCCGTGAAGAAATGGAGGAGGGAGACTTAACATAGAAGGTGAGAACTTAATTCACCTCGGTAACAGGAGAAAAGCTCAGATATGTGGTCACGGATGACACAAGCAGGTCAGCTGGGCCAAAGAGAGCAGGAAGGACAACTCGTAAAAGAATTTATTAGATTTCCTGGAGGCCCACATTCTGACTTGTTTTGCTGCGCCGAAAGTCTTATTTTCTGCAAAACCGGGGAGAACGGTTAGCTACCTTATGAGATTATTGTGAAGATTAAAAGTCATCATCTGGGGTGCCTGGGCGGCTCAGGTGGTGAAGCGTCTGATTTCGGCTCAGGTCAGGATCTCACCGTCCATGAGTTCAAGGCCCGCGTCGGGCTCTGCGCAGACAGCTCAGAGCCTGGAACCTGCTTTGGATTCTGTGTCTCCCTCTCTCTCTGGCCCTCTTCACTCATGCTATGTCTCTCTCTCTCTCCCAAAAATAAATTAAAAAAAATTTTTTTTAAGTCATCATCTATTTAGGGGCTCACAAGAGTGACCATACTGTGACAGAATGGCAAATGTTAAGTGTCTTAGTATTATTATTATTATGATGGTCACCACCACACTACCATCATCATCGTCATCATTAATTGTACACAACCCGAATTATGTACCTTTAATTCTTGCTTTTAATCTTACAGTGCCTTAGCATCACGTAAAATGCAATCTCTGGGGAAAAGAGCGAGCTGTCGATTGTAATAGGGTTTGCTCAACATAGTTTGTCTAATGCAATGCTGGCCCATGAATTCTAAAGGCCGTAAATTGGATCGATTCCGATGGTGTCAAAGTCTCTGAAAAGAGTGTTACATGCTACTGACCCAAACGCTTATCTTATAGTCAACACATAGGGAGCATTTTTGAAATCCGATATTCGCTACGTTTTTTGATTGGCAAGCAGGAGAAATGGATGCAATCAATATGTGGATTCCCTGAGCCAAACCTATTCCCTTGATACGTAGGCTTCTCCCTCTTGCCGCCCCTCGTCACTTGTCGTGGTTGTCCGCCCCCGCCCCGTCCTACTCATCATCAACTCTTCCCTTCGACCTTCAGGTCTTACCTCCCCGCCACTTTCCCACACTTTCCCTACAGAGCAGCGAGCTTTTACAATTGTGTATCCCCACAGGCCACTACTCTGCTGAAAACCTCTAATGGTTTTCTGTAATGGAATAAAATGCAAACACCCTCCGTGGTTTAGAAAGCCCTGCTGAGCTGGCCCCTGCCTACCTCTCCAAGCCACCTTCTACTGACTACTTTCTGTCCACATTGCTCGCAGCACCCAAATTAGCATTTTGTTCCGTGAGCACACCTGACTATTCTCCCCTCGGGGTGCTTTGCCCTTGCTGTTCCTTCTGCAGAGAACATTCCTTCCACATGACCGGCATCGTGTCAATACTGTCCTCATTTATGTATCATCTCCTCACAGAGGACTCCCTATCCTTCTTAACCACAGTGGTTCTGTCCTTCCCTCTTTCCTGTTTATCTCATTTATAACACTTATCTTCAACTCGTGGTCTTGATGGTTTCTAGGTTTGTTTCCTGTCTAATGACTAGAATGTAGAGACTTGTCTGTATTGCATACAAAACTTAGAGGTCTCCTTCACTGCTTTACCCACATTGACTACAAAGTGGGAGTATGCTAAGTTTAATAGAAAGAACAAATGCATTTCAGTTCCCCTATTTTTGTAGATGATCCAGTGAAAACTCTAGTTCCCCTATTTTTGTAGATGATCCAGTGAAAACTCTACTGGGCCAGAATGACTTTAAGCTGTCACATAGGATGGGGCGCCTGGGTGGCGCAGTCGGTTAAGCGTCCGACTTCGGCTCAGGTCACGATCTCGCGGTCCGTGAGTTCGAGCCCCGCGTCGGGCTCTGGGCTGATGGCTTGGAGCCTGGAGCCTTCCGATTCTGTGTCTCCCTCTCTCTCTGCCCCTCCCCTGTTCATGCTCTGTCTCTCTCTGTCTCAAAAATAAATAAAAACATTAAAAAAAATTTTTTTTTAATAAAAAAAAAAAGCTGTCACATAGGTTTTTTACCTCGCTACTTGAAGGAACTGTTGTAGTAATCATTTATTCCTTCATTCCATACGTCACTCAGTCAATAAATCACTTATTTGTTTCTCAGTCGCACTTTATAATCTAACTTTGTATACGTTTCAGGCAATCATTTTGTATATATTTGACCACGTACGTTATATATATAAAGAACACAACTTAGAATAATCTCAAAGAACGTGAGATGTACTATGCCGTTTGATGCCTGATGACAAAGAGATTTCTTTCCCCTGGAAGACTCCTGTACTGCTTTAAAAATGTTAAACTATGTATCCCCAGATATTCAGAGAAACAGCTCTTGGGAAAAGATAAATTAAATTCAAGACTACAAACACAGAATAGATCTACAATAGATCTACAAATGTAGAATAGAGCTGTGTATCAAGAAGTTGTCTTGATGAAACGGAAGATGTGCCCCTAAGGGCAAATGAAACTGAAGGTGAGGACAGACATAGGAAGGACAAAATATGGGCATGTAAGAACTCAGGAAGTCTATGAGTTTCTACTGTATTGTTTTTAATCCACCACTATAGGTAAACTCAATGGAATCATCTAGAATTCTGTGGTGTGGAAATGGTAGAGAAGGATGGGGGATCGAAGAGAAATATTAAGTTTTTTGGAAGGACGTGATCTCTTTTCTGAAAAAAAAAGTATGCATACATACGTGTATAAGTAAAATGTATTTCTTGAGCACCTATTATGTTTCAGATATTGTGCCGACTGCTTTATATGCATTATCGCCTCATTTAACACTCGTAACATCTCTGTAAGTCAGTACTATTAGTCCCTTACTTTAGAAGAGGAAATGGAGAACAGAGGTAATTTGATCTATATCAGGTCAGAGAGCAGTAAATGACAGATTCTGGACTCAACCCTGGATAAATCCAAAGCCCATGTGTATTAAACGCTAAAAACCCTATCCTGTTGATCTAATCACATTTAAATGGGTCACTGCTGCTCTTCCATAATTGAATGTGCCAGGATAGGAGCCAGAGAATAATCTGTTGCTTTTAAGAGTGATTTCTTTTGTTATTACCTTAACTCTAAAAGTAAACGGTTCATTTTAAAGCTAACCCTACTTTTTTTTTTTTTTTTTTTTAAAGATTGAAACCTTGAAGGATCTTCAGTGAAATGTTGAATAAATTATGGTATGTCCATATTCTAAACATTTTTGAAACATTAAAATAAATGAGTTCTATCCTTTTGCATTGCCGTGGAAGAATGCCCACTACACCCTGTTAAGTGAAACTAGCAACATGCAGAGGCATGTGACCCGTCTGCTGTGTGAATGCATACACAAGTAAAGAAAGGTGTAGTTCATACTCAACAAGGGTTATCCAGTTGGGTGGGAAATCTGTTTTCAATTTCAACTTTACAGTATGACTTATTATAATAAGCAAAGGTTGGGGCGCCTAGGTGGCTCCGTCGGTTGCGTGTCCGACTTCGGCTCAGGTCATGATCTCACTGCTTGTGGGTTCGAGCCCCGCGTCGGGCTCTGTGCTGACGGCTCGGAGCCTGGAGCCAGCTTTGGATTCTATGTCTCCCTCTCTCTCTGCCCCTGTCCCACTCGCATTCTGTCTCTGTCCCTCTCAAAAATAAATAAACATTAAAAAAAAAAAATAAAGCATAGGTTAATTTCGTACTTAATAGTGAATACAGAGTAATTTTTAAAAATAGGATTTGTTTCCGGGGCGCCTGGGTGGCTCAGTCGGTGAAGCCTCCGACTTCGGCTCAGGTCATGATCTCATGGTCCATGAGTTCGAGCCCCGCGTCGGACTCTGGGCTGACAGCTCAGAGCCTGGAGCCTGCTTGGGATTCTGTGTCTCCCTCTCTCTCTGACCCTCCCCCGTTCATGCTCTGTCTCTGTCTCAAAAATAAATAAACATTAAAAAAATTTTTTTTAAAAAAGGAATTTTTTCTAAATATAATCTTCCTATAAGTTTGAATAACTTCCTCAGAGGATCTTCTTTCTCATCTTAATCCTTTCCTCCTTCAACCAAAGTACCATATGTTTAATCTGCTTTACACACTGAACTTCCCATTAAGATTTCCACTGAAAGATTCCCTAGAGAAAATAAATTTGAAAACCACTGGTCCATATCACCTGATTCAGTGGCCACTATTGAATATGGGGCATTCTCTGTCTGTATGTACAGTCATGAGATTAGTCATTACTAGTTACTAACATAAGGATATTGAGAAATTCCAGCCTACTCTTTATTATAGCAAAAGCCATACACATACAACTTGAAAATTAAAGACAAACTAGGCTTGATTTATTAACTTGAATGACCATTCAATCGATGGCACAGAGAGATGGTACACTAATCTGTAGCCCAGGGCTTTGGTCATGGAATCCCCAGTTTACTTAGAGTACATTCATTTGGTGTTCAGATACCTTGAAAGGAAAATTCTAGGCAACAATTTAAAACCCTGTTCTATGACTTTAGAGGGCTCTAAAGTATCTAAAAATTGACAGAATTAGAAAGTATGTCTTAACCATGCCTGAATGAGCCTTCAGTGAGGAAGTACATCCTGAACAACTGCATAAGCGTTTCCTTTCAGCCTATTTCAAAATGACCAGGAGAGAGCTTAGCTCACGGTCTTGTGATCAAACCCTAACACCAGTCCCACCAAGGTGGAAGAAGCATTATTGTTTGTACTTCAGCCGCAACATGACATTGACCAACGGCATGCATCCCACTGCTCCAAATCTGGGCCAAATATACATCCATCCTGTGGTTGGCACAATCCGTAGTAAATTAAATGACATTCAACCAACATTCACGGAGTACTCGCTAGGGCTCCATGTACCCTCTGGGTTTTTCAAAGCCCCTAAGGATAGATAGAGCACAACTCTGCTGTCTAGGGACATACAGTTCCACGAGGAAAATACAGGCAAGAATATCTCTGATATAAAGCACACTGTGATCACGACGATACGTAACACTAGTAAGAAGGCGAAGTTTAGCAGGTGCGGGGTAGGGACTGCTTGCACTTAGTTCCAGTCTGGGTAGTGAGCAGACTTCGGGAGACAGGCAGCATTTTCACTGAGGCTTGACGGTGGAACAGAATCAGCTGTATAGGAAGAGGACCTAGGGATGAGGCGGGGATGCGCAGGGGATGTGATAAAGGACAGGAAGAATGGAATCCGCTTACATTTCAAAAAGTAAAAAGAGACGGTGAAGGAAAGGAAGGGTGGGCCCAGATCATGATTAAAAGGTATGCTTTCAGTCACCCAAAGTTGCATTCACGAATAAGAAACAGAAGGGAGTGGCCTCTGATGGAATGCTCCTTCTTCCATGGTTAGAAGTATACAGCAACCTTATTTTTACTGTATTTTTACCGAATTAATTAAAATAAGACAGGGCTTTTTCAGATCTGTAATTTGAAGAAAACATTTTATTACATTAGGTTATGTGGTCAGTTTTTGCAGAGGAGGAACGGTGAGTGGATTTTTTAGTGAAATCAAGGAAAATGACGATGGGTTGAGCTGCCTGGTTAGGGAACTTGGGAGGCAGCATAAAAATATTATTGTCCTGGGACAGCAGTGGAGCCAAGGGAGTAAGAAAGGGGGAGGCCCAGAGGGGCACTGCTGGTGACCCGGGGCACCGACTGGAGAGACTGAGTATCTTCACATCTCCATCTCGCAGTGCTGAGTATTTATTTCTCCAAATGCAAGATTAACGTGTATTAATGAATGGATTTTCTCTGAGCAAATCTAAGCATCCAAATACACCTCTGATTTTGTCAGGGGAAACTCTCTAGCTCTTAGCCCGTTTTCAGAATGGATGCAACACACGGTTCTAAAGCTAAACGCGCCTCTTTCCCGGCTCAGCTCTGAGCTCCATTCATTCCTCTAGACTGAAGGACTGGAGCCCACGGGTGGGTTCACAGGAGAATCATCACCGATTGACCGAGCATGAGCTTTTAAACCTACCATTCTAACGCCGTTTTCAAAGGCTTGCCGGGTGAGTGGAGCCGGTCCGTCCACGGTCTTGCCATCATCATCCGGGCCCCAGCTGGCACTGTAGATATGCACGTGCTGGGGATTGAAGCTAACCGATTTCGCTTCAACCATGTCTGTGACATCTCCATCCAGCATCCGAACCCCTTCCAGACAGAAGGGAATTAGCTTGAATAGAGGCTTCACTATATAACACCCGAACAGCCCAAGGCATACTCCAATCACAGCATTTGGGGGGCAAAGAATACACTTAATCAACAGTTATGTGAGCATATCCTCTCCCCCCCTCCCCCCAAAAAGGATAACGTAGACTCTTCTGAAGCTTTCTTGGAGAGAAAGTAAATTATGTTGTGCACGATGGAGGAAAACTTCTTTCAAATCTTTTTTATCCGTTATTCTCTTTTTTAACGTTCCCACAATTTCTCCCTGCCCTCTGCCCCTGTCTTCAGAGAGTACTTGACAGAGAGAACCCCAGGCAATCCATCTTCCCGAAATTTCTCTTCATCAGGTAACTTGGGTTCATAATTGGCATAAAGCATTCTGACCTTAGCGAGCTCACCAAATTTGGAAAGCGGCCAAGTTAGGTGGGTCTAATTTCCTCCATATTTAATATTATCTCCTAATCTGTAAGACTGATGTGAACTTAATATATTATTTCTTTGCCAAGTTATTTATGAGTCAAACAATAAATGAGAATGCTCTTGGAGCATGGAACGCATCAAATAATTCTCAAAGGGTTTTAATAATGTTTAGTCATTAATCTTCATTTAAGTATAGTCCTGCCCGACAGACAGGAATTTATTATTAACCTTAATAGGCAAAAATAAACAGAGATATGCAAAAATAAATTACAGGTCAAACGTCAGGCTTTCCTTCTTTCCTTTTATTTTTAAGACTTGAAACATCAGAACATCTAATTATTAAGTAAACCTCTCTCTCCTTCAGCTTCAGCTAAATACCATCACTGAGAGACTGTAGTATTTTACAATCCCATCTTTATGGTCCAAATTCACTCCTTTGAAAAACCTTGTTATCCAGTAGGATTTCAAGCTTTTATGGCTACCAACACATTTTTATTATAAAACTGCAAAGCAGGCCAGCTTTAATGCTATGTGGTTTGAGGTGGACTTCTGGTAGAAAATAAACCTATTTTTGAAAAAATACTGTACCTTCTTTGTGCTTTAAAAAAATGATTTAACTGTTAACTCTAAAATTGACAAACATAAAAAAATAAAATGACAATGAGCATTGATATCAACAATACTCAAGAACTGTTAACATTGCGCCTGATTTGCATCGGAACCTTTTTACGCCACGTGACAGATAGGTCACTATACCCTTTTATATAGTGACCTGTCATGTGGCGTAAAAAGGTTCCGCTGAAAATCATACATATCATACACACACACACACACCACACACACACACCATATATATATATATATATATATATATATATATATATATATATATATAATTTTTTTTTTTACAAAAGAACAATAGAAATAAACACTCAGGACACATTAAATATCCCCAAAGCCTCCCTAAAGACATTGCACTTGATTGTTCCATCTCTTGGCTGTCTTTTCTGCTAGACTTTTGGATTTTTGAAGACGTATATAACAGGTGATACGGAGAACAAAGGTTGTAAACCAAGTCACTTTAAAAATTATGAAATGGAAACTGCACTCGGAAGACATGTCGACACTGTGTTTTGTGGGAGTAGAAAGCCTGGCTTTCTGCATATACTAGGTCCGAAGTAGCCACTGGTTTGCTTTAATTTGACATGAATATTCAAAATTCATCTGCACGGTGTTTACTAAAAAAAGATGGGCTGCTTCATATTCTTCAATTTTTACTTCTTGCCATTTCAAGGCATAAAATGGAACTACAGTTGACCATTGAACAACTCAGAGTTAGATTTGCTAGCCCTTCCCTACCGCCGTGCAGTCAGTCAAAAGCCCACGTACGACTCTGACTCCCCCAAAACTTAACTCCTCTTGGCTAGAAGCCTTACCTCTAACATAAACCATCGATGAACATGTATTTTGTATGACATATGTATTATATATTGATTGTATTCTTACAATAAAATAAGTTAGAGCAAAGAAAAGGTTATGAAGGAAATCTTATGGAAGAGATAATGCATTTACTGTACTGGACTGTATTTATCGAAAAAACTCTGCGTATAAGTGGACCCGCACGGTTCGAACCTGTGTTGTTTAAGGATCAACTGTATTTTATTGGGACAAAGAGGTCTGAAATAAACTCTGGACTATATAACTTCCTGGAGCAGGAGTGGCAGGTCCATGAAAAAAAAAAAAAAAATGCCGGATGAAATCCTATCGAGAGGGTAAATATACTAGTTTTCTGACCGAAAGTTAACAAATGGGAACTTTGCTTCCTCACGTTTAAAGATGAAAGGCTGCTTTTTCTTTATCTGATGGCAAGCCTCCATGCTTTGGGTCTGGGGATTAAATTTCTACCTCAGTATGTTCTTGTTCTGGGGATGACAGAGCATTTGTGAGTCATTCATTGCCAGACATTCATTTCCTCGCGGAAGCCCCGTGCACTAGGTCGGCCGCTCATCTGCGAGTTCACACCTTCGTTCCCTGAAGGTCAGCGAGTGCTGGGGTAGCACTAGAAAGTAATGATGGGGACACGGATGCGTGTCAGTGTACGTGAGGGACTGTGTGTATCTGGGACGTCACGAAGGGTTGATGAGGCAGCCACCGTAGCCATTTGATTCTCTGAGACTATCGGGTGTCCAGCAACCTCATCACTCTTCAGGGGAAATTTCTGTCTCTCTTCTTCAGCTGCTTCATGAACCTTCCCCTTGACACACAGCAGATGCTCTCAGAGTACAGCTAATTCCTGGTTAACAGGCTGCCATACTCTAAGAATTCAGTGTGAAATAAAGGAGAGAAAGGGCAAATGTACTGAGCACTGACATTCAAGCAGTGTCAGAAAACCTTTCCTTAGCACTGTTACCATAGACCCCAAACATTTCATGTTACAAGACCTCTACACTTACCCTAGAAAGGACTGTTATCTTTATTTTTTTAGATCCAATTCTATTTACCACTTGACAACAAAGAGTGTACCGGAAACAAACATGTCGGTCTAGTAACCAGGAACTTCATTCATCTGTGACACCGGTTAGGAGACCCCCCCCCCCCGCCCCCCGGGGGACACCTTCAGAGCCACTAGCATCTCTAGTCTCTCTCATAATGTGTTCTTCCCATTGGTGTGTGACTGAGGCACTAGGCTACAGCTAACAAATATGCTAACAGATGGGAAAGTAAGAGTTTGCTTCTATTAATGCCTAGATTTATACTACTTCGGTTGGGCCCTTGGAGTAGGCATCTGTCTATTTGAGTTTGTGCAGGCATGTATAATGTATACACATAATCTGGAATTATTAACAGTACAGTATCACTACATTATGGGGCTACAAAAGGAGGTTTTACCACTTGCCAATTTCCCTTCAATTACAAGGAACTTTTTGTAAAGCGTAAGGACGAAGAAAAAAAATGGGTTTTCTGTTTTGACGTAACTTCGAAATGTTTCTTTCCCTAGAGATGTGATGGGCTCGTATTTATGTTATCAGTTCTCTCTGACCCAGGCAGCGATTATATAGTTTGGGATAGAGCTGTCAATGACCCCCCCATCTTCATGACTCAACATTTTTTTTCACGCCTGTTTTAAAGAAAGACATGTCTGTGTTTGCGATACGTTAGGGAGATGGCTTCAAAAGCCTTTAACCGTATTAATAACACATGCTAAGGTGGTCATTTTCGGCAACAGGTGAACACTACTGTGCACTCAGATCCCTGTCTTGAGCTCACAAAGGGTTCCGCATCCGCCTAGGTTTGTTTCCCATACCTCCGATCTTGGCATTGAAAGCAATTCCGACTGTGCAGTGAGAGTTGTTTGCTGCGGCTGCCACTTCTCCAGCACAGCGGGTCCCATGCCTGCAGGGAGAACACACACACTTGCTAAAGTATGACGCTCCATCCTTACAAACCCAAAAACATCACTGCCACCATTCAGACTTCAAAGTGGTGAAGGACGCAGCAAGCTGTGGATGTTGCTGGAACTTCTATCTCAATAGCACAGAGCCTGTCCACTGCAAACTTTGAGCATTTCATTATATTCGGTTTGGGATTACAGTAAAACCTTTGGTTTTGAGCATAATTTGTTCCGGAAACATGTTCGTCATCCAAAGCACTCGTATATCAAGGCAAATTTCAGGAACCATCGGCTGAGTTGTGATCATGACATTCGGTGCCATGTACTACTCATATTGCAAGACATCGCTCATTTATCAAGTTAAAATGTTTAAGAGAGGTTCTTGTCTTGCAGAACACTCGCAGAACAAGTTACTCAGAATCCAAGGTTTTACTGTGTATTACTGAAATATATATACACGTGTATGTATATATGTATATATAAAATCTCCTTGAAAGCTAACATCAAATGGTATATTTCTTCGTATTCTCTCAACTTTCATTGTCCAATATGGTAACCACCAGACATCCATGGCCATTCAGTACTTGAAATGTGACTAGTGTGACCTTATTTCAACTTTCTTTAAATTTAAGAACTAGTATTCAATTCAATTATTACAAAATTTAAGAATGTCGCCACAGGAGAATCTACTTCTTAACCTGTAAACTAAAATACAGATCAAGTGTCTTCAATGAAAATCTATCATCTAAAATGCGATATGCCATAAACACACATTGTATTTCTAAGATTTGATATGAAAAAAGCAATGTGAAATAATCCCCTGATACTTGTTTTATATACATGACATGAAATATTTTATTTAATAATATATATCATCAATATTTATTTCACCTGTTTCCACCATTTTACTGCTCTTTAAAAATGTGGCTACTAGAAAAGCAAACATCTTTTTCTGAAAAACATTCCATTCATTTCTCACCACAGTGACTTTGTTCCTTGATCAGAAAAAATCCTTTAACTGAAAGGACTTCTAAAATCATCCTATCCGAGGATGGCAGAGAAGTTCCAAGTGCAAAGTATAATCTGATTAGAGATGTTGACCTAACACTGTATTGAGAAGAATTCTGAGATATGGCCGAGCCAGAGAAAGGAGACTAGGGCCGATGAAGACTGTGTGTTCTAGATGCAGACGAGGGATGTAATAACCACAATAGCATATTTGTCATTGCTACTCAAGCCCAAGGCTCACTCCTTTGCCCTCAGTTTTAGAGATGAGGGTGCTTAAGGAGGCCCTGAGATGGAGAGGCTTCGAGTGCCTCACTCAATTAAACGTCCAACTCTTGATCTCGGCTGAGGTCGTGAAGTTAGGGTTCATGAGTTCGAGCTCCACATTGGGCTCTGGGCTGATGGTGCGAAACCTGCTTTGGAATCTGTCTCGCCTTCTCTCTGCCCCTCCCCCACTTGTGCTCACTTGTTCTCTTGCTCTCAAAAAATAAATGAATAAACTTAAAAAAAAAAAAAAAAGGAGGCCCTGAGATGTAAAGAGATATGCTGAAAGCAGCCCAAACATTACTTTTTACTTTATAGAAGAGACCACACTCATCATGGGCTATGACTAGTGCAAACGTAAACAAGTTACTGCTTATGATGGATAGGTGCACACACAAGTTTAGACAACAGAGAAATACCCTGCTTCATCCACTTAGTAACGTCATACATATCTTCCTATGTGAATAGTCAACATGTCATTTAAAAGCTTACTGTTAACTCACATCATCTTTTAAATGGTGCACCCTTCCCCCCCTCCCCCATAATCTCTTTCACAACTCACTTATTCCTGGAAATTTACCCAGTATTTCACTAATATTAACAAGGCTATGAAGAAAAATCTTGAGCGTTTATATCATTTTATACCTTGGGATAAACTCCTAGAAGTGGAATTACTCCATCAAAGAGTACAGAATACACCGTCAATTTGTTCAGATGTTTAAAGTAATAAAACTAAACCTCAAAAAACCCCTGCAAGATGGATCAATGTTATTACAAAGCACCAAATTTCTGTGCATCACACACAAAAAGGAAATACCATAAGCCTCCTTGAATGACAATACGAAGAATGGAGAAAATATCGGAGCAAATCCCTGTGTCCATAAACCCCTATGAATGAGCTTTTCAATCTTTTTCATCCTTGCCAATTGGACATGAAAAACGTTGCCTCGTTGTTACTTCCCTTTCTATCCCCTCAGATTACATTTGATGTTGTGCATCTTTTCAAATACTTATTAGCAATTTCTCTTTCTTGCTTTGTGAATAACATTTTCATGCCTTTTGCCCATATCTGTTGCATATACATTCCCAGATATGTTGTTTGGAACACAGCAATCTTATGGGAATTTTAGGTCATTCTACACAGTAATTAATTTTGCCATTCTGCATTTGATTGTACCACTTTAATCATCAGAAAAATGATCCATTTTTAAAGGAAAATAATATTTCTTAATATTTTTTAATGTTTATTTTTGAGAGAGAGACAGAGTGTGAGGAGGGGAGGGGCAGAGAGAGAGAGAGAGAGAGAGAGACAGAGACAGAGACAGAGACAGAATCTGAAGCAGGCTCCAGGTTCTGAGCTGTCAGCACAGAGCCGGACGCAGGGCTTGAACCCAAGAACCTTGAGATCATGACGTGAGCTAAAGCGGAAGCTTAACAGACTGAGCCATCCAGATGCCCCGTAAAATAGTATTTCTTTTGTAAATTGCAACCTAAACTGCCAATTTTACCTACCCCTGAACCCAGCAATTATTTACTGTGACTCTTCATTAGTCTCTGACTGCGTATCATTGCATGGTGTAAGTTATTTTTTTCTCAAATGTCAAATTCCCTTTGTGAGTCCATTTTTCTTATACTTCATTGTATCTACTACTAATTAAGGCAAGTGCTACAGGATCATTAAGGATCTGATTTTAATTCTCCAATTGTTATTTCTAAGTCCATTGCGACAGGCTTGTCCATTGTGTTATGGATTTGATGTTTTCTGCAGTTCTGTCAATTTTTATTTTATTTAGAGTGGAATTATTAAATCTTGCTAGTGAAACTATTTATGAATATGGAGTAAAACTCTAGGAATCCTACAGCAAAAAAAATTAAAGATACAGGTTAATAATTAAATTATATACCTTTTTTGCTCCCTTGACTGTCAAACATTCGTATCAGTTATAGCTCTTATAAATACAATATAGTTATGTTTTCTTTGAATCTAGGCTATATTTGTCCTTTACTTGAGAGTAAGTATATTTACAGTGACTGTACCCATGGTTATATGATATATTTATGTTCATTTCTGTATGGATGTCATTCATACTATTCGCTAGTGTTTCTCATAGCTATTTGATCATAAATACCTAACATCACAAAGTCTAAAGTCATGGACACTTTTTTCAACTTTTCCCAAACAATACAGACTACACTGTTTAAACTGTGATTACTCACCTCTTAACAAATAAGTTCCCCATGATTCTAGTTGTACATTTTTTTTAACCTTTGAAACTATCCATTTGTGCCACTGCTTTGAATAACCAATGTTTGTTTAGATTTACCAATATTCTTTGCTCTATCTGTTTTTGTGGTTCATAACTCCCTTTTGGGATCACTGACTTCTTTCTGAAGAACATCCTATAAATGTGTCCATCAGAGACTCTTTTGGTAGCCTCAGAAAATTATTTTACTCTTGTTCTTGAGAAAGAATTTCACTGGGTATATAAATGTAGACTAACAGCACTTCAAAGAGGCTATTCCACTGTCTTCCAGTTCCATTGCTTCTCGTGAGAAATCAGCCATCTTGGCAATTGAGTTCTCTCTGGATACTTTCCAGATCTTGTCTTTGTCTTTTCTACTCTGTAGGTTCATTAAGATGTTGTTAGGATTTTTTTCTTTCTTGCAATTCCTAAACCAGTGATTAAATGTTTAAATCTTCAGAAGTCTCGGGGAGCCTGGGTGGCACAGTCGGTTGAGAGTCCGACCTCAGCTCAGGTCATGATCTCGCGGTTCGTGAGTTCGAGCCCCTCATCGGGCTCTGTGCTGACAGCTCAGAGCCTGGATCCTGCTTCGGATCCTGTGTCTCCTTTTCTCTCTCTCTCTGCTCCTCCCCTGCTTGCACTCTGTCTCTGTCTCTCTCTCGAAAATAAATAAACAGTAAAAAATTAAAAAAAAATCCTCAGAAGTCTCAGCTCATACCTTTGAAAATTACCTTACTCTTTAATTGCACCTTCAGACTTTCCATATCTTTTTCCCTCTGGGCTGCTCTCTATGTAACTTGCTCAGTTCTATATAACACTTATCTTCGGCCATGACTAACTTGCTATTTAATCCATTCACTACATTACTCGCATCGATCATTAGGTTTTTCTTTTCAAGTTCCTTTTCGAACCCACCTGGTTAATTTGAGCAGTCTCTTCAAAAACAAAACCCTTTTCAATTGAATGCACTGACACATACATTTCTTGGCATGTGTGAATGATATGTGATCATTCTAAAATACGTGAATCTAACTCTGCTTTTTTTGCCGCTGGATTGTTTTCATGGTATTATTTTCCCCATGTGGTTGGCAAACCATCCATTCAGAAGGCTTTTATCTTTGTGAATTCTTTGAGGATGGACGGGACGATGCATTAGGAGTTTCTGTTTTATGCAGAAGTCTTCTCTCACCTCAGTGAACCAAGGTCTTATCTCCTGCCATCCCTGTGCTTTAAAAAATCCCGCTCAGGGGCGCCTGGATGGCGCAGTCGGTTAAGCGTCCGACTTCAGCCAGGTCACGATCTCGCGGTCCGTGAGTTCAAGCCCCGCGTCGGGCTCTGGGCTGATGGCTCAGAGCCTGGAGCCTGTTTCCGATTCTGTGTCTCCCTCTCTCTCTGCCCCTCGCCCATTCATGCTCTGTCTCCCTCTGTCCCAAAAATAAATAAACGTTGAAAAAAAAAAAATCCCGCTCAAGGCTGGCTGGCATTGGCTGAAAAAATTCCTAGGGCCCACCTATTGCCTACCTAGGTGACACTTCTGAGAGAAATACTCCAGCTATCCCCTTAGCTCAACCATGTACTAAAAATTTCTTTTTTTCCCAGGAGTTTTAGATGTGTTACAGTAGGAAAGATTTCATTGAGTATCTTTTCGACCACAGTATTTTTAACACGTAAGAACTAACTTGGCTCTGTACTCCTCAAATGCAATAAAACCCTGCATATATTATGCTCGTCATTAATGTACAGTGAATTCTCCTAAGTGAAGAACAGAGTGACTATTTCCTTCTAAAAACATTTCTTATACAGATTTCTGTACATTGCTCTAGATCGTGAGCAGTGACGAACCATTTGTGAACAGAGAAGTTATCGCTCTACTGCAGATGCATCTGTTTCAAATACTGGTTAAATAATATTTGGAACATACTGTAATTGAGGGTCCAAGTTGCTAGCTCAACTGCATTCAAACAGCTCACTCTCTTCAGGTGACAGTGATCATTACCCCATGTAAAGTACCTGTCATCTTTTGTATTTTTATATCTTGGTTGGATTCAGTGTTTTGACTTGGATTCAAGATAGATCAGGGGTATCTGAGTGGCCCAGTCGGTTCAGCATCCGACTTCAGCTCAGGTCATGATCTCGGGGTTCATGAGTTCAACCCCCGGTGCCAGGCTCTGTGCTGACAGCTCAGAGCCTGGAGCCTGCTTCGGATTCTGTGTCTCCCTCTCTCTCTCTCTGCCCCTCTCCTGCACATATTCTCTCTCTTTCTCTTTCAAGAAAAATAAACAAACATTTAAAAAATTCAAAAAAAAATAGATCATGTAACAACGGATATCATCATGACCTGTTCAAGTATGTCAACGAGATTAAGTTTATTGCTTCTCTCAAAGAACAAGGGTGGTCAGCATTAAGAATATTTATGATGTCAGTCAAATATAAAGGTCACAAAACAGACCAAAGTCGGTGTTTCAGATGTATCTTTCTTCAGAGATAACAGAGTATAGGCATATAGATTACTGTCAGCCAAAGAGAACAGTTCCAGTAGATTCTAGTCCAGAAAACAATATGCTCATTATACTACACTCTGACCCACAGCACCTAAATATGAATTCCTTAGCCAACTCCCATGCAACACCGCGTGGAAAATTAGCCGTTTAGTTTCCTTGCCTATCACCATGATAACACTAATGCTCATTATTTCTGAGACCACGGAAGGTAATCCAATGATAGAAACTATAATGGACATTTAGACCAACGGCAAAATGAAATGGACATCATGTAATATAAAGTGGATGCAGACGAACTAGGAAGTAAAAAGTGCATCACATCTCTGATTCTCTTAGGCATATTATCATTGCTGCCGGTACTGTAGTAAGTGAAAAATGTTCTATCACAGAATTTTTTTACTTAAATAAACTATTTTGGCTCGGAAAGAGCATCTTGATAAAGAGGTGATGACAGCCTCTGTTCTACCATTTCAAGTTTTCTCATCTACTACGTTATCTGTTCCCAACAATAAACCACTGAAATTAAAGGTCTCCAGAAGTTTTACCCGGGGTCTGTGATTGACAAGAAAGAAAATGATATCAGAGAGTGCCTGTTCATTCATTCCTACAATATTCTGAACTCATACAGGGGAAGGGAGTATAGAGAATAAATGCATAGTCGACTGTATCTTGCTAGGTGGTAAAATACTGCCTTCGCATATTCTCTTGCCTTCTCATAGCCCTAGAGTCACAGTGCTTTGTGAACTTTGTTTCTTCCATAGGAGTTAGTGGGGATAGAAATACCAACTTACTTGAGCAGCTTGAGGTTTGGAGACAAGCTGCAAGTAAGCTCAGCAATGAACCCGAGACGTCGGGACACACACGACAGGTCTTCGGTTGCCACCGCGTTGCTTGAATGTCAAAATTCAAGCCACACACCAAGCAGTGACATCTTGGAGAAAGACTGTTTTCTCTTTCATTTCCTTCTTGAAACCTCTTCAGCTGTTCGTGGATTCAGTCTACCCCCTCACTGTTTCTATTCCCTTTTGACATCTGCTGTGCCCATTCGCTTTGGCATGTTCTAATTTTGTTTAAATTTGACTGAAAACTTGCCATTTCAAAAGCTCGCTTGGAAAGGGAGAGGAGAGCAAGAAATAATGATGTATTTGACGTGTTCTCCAAAATACCACTTAGAACTGACGTTTCTGATGCTCAGATTGTTCTTGATAATATTACCACCTTGTGCTTACATCACACTCTACAGTTCTTTTTTTAAAAAGTTTATTTATTTTGTGTGTGAGCATGTGCATGAGAGAGAGAGAGAGAGAGAGAGAGAGAGCGCCCCAAGCAGGCCCCACACTGTCAGTGCACAGCCCGGCATGGGGCTTGATCCCACGAACTATGAGATCATGACCTGAGCCGAAACCAAGAGTCAGACACTTAACCAACTGAGCCACCCAGGCGCCCCCACGCTCTCCAGTTCTTTTAAGTATTGTAACCTCGTCTGATTCTCACCTCAACCCTCTCATGGAAGCAAAACGGGTATCCCTTCTCTAGTTTCACAAATGAGCAAATTCAGTCAGTCAGATGGTGACTGGAAGGTAAAAAAACATGGCAGCCTCAATCCTTATGTGATGCCTTTTCACTATTCCAGGGAGAGGCACAGGGGTCCACGTCCCTGTCTTTGAATGGCTGCCGAGATTTCATGCCTTTTACGTGCTACCCTACTTACTCCGTGAGGTAGTTAATGGCAACTCCACTCCTTCATTACTATTGATGACAGGATATTTGACAGTCTATTTTATAGAATCTCTCTAATAAATTATTCAGCTTGAGGTAGAAGGAGAAAATGCTGGGAATCTTAAAAATGAAAACTTAAGAAGAATGGATTATTGCCCTGTCTTCAGTGAAAAGCTTTACCAAATCTCTTGTAAAAGTTTCGGGAGGGGAAAAAGAAAGGTAAATTAAAAAATTGTTTGAGGTGACAAATCACACAGTCCACTTTTTGGTGATTAGTTTTTGTGAGACAATTAAGATACTAGCTTCTGAAGTGACTGCAATTATACATAGTCCCTGAGGCTCCCATAATATTACATTTTTTATTATACAGGAATGAATTCAGAAAAACTCATTCAAAGTAACTGCTATGGACTGACTGTTTTCGCCCACCTCACCCTCAATTCATACGTTGCAACCTTAATCCCAGTGTAAGGAGATCTGGAGCTGGGGCCTTGGGGAGGTTATTAGGTCGCTAGGGTGGAGCCCTCATGATGGAATTAGAAACAGCAGAGAACATTCTTCCTTTCTCTCTCTCTCTCCCAAGTGTGGATACAGTAAGAAGGCAGCTATCTGCAAGCCAGAAAGAGAGCCCTCACCAAGAACGGAATCTTGGACTTCTCAGCCTCCAGAATGGTGAAAAATAAAGATTTATTGTTTAAGCCACCCAGTCTATGGGATTCAATTATTCCAACCTCCACCAAGACACCAACAAATAGCTATATAGAATAAGATATTCAGAGATGCTCTGACAGCCTAATATTGAAAAAATCTTAAGCATGAACTCTAAATTATGACAGCTCTAAATAAATTAACACTTATTCATTTTTTAGGGAGACAGAGAGTGAGCAGGGGGGGAGCAGAGAGAGAGAGGGAGACACAGAATCGGAAGCAGGCTCCAGGTGCTGAGCGGTCAGCCCAGAGCCCGACGCGGGGCTCGAACTCATGGAGCTGTGCGATCATGACCTGAGCTGAAGTCGGACGCTGAACCAACTGAGCCACCCAGGGACCCCTAAAGTACGACGGCTCTTATACTTAGCAGCAGGCATTGTGAATCCTCCTCTTGGTCTTTAAGAAGAGATACACAATGTTTAAGGAAGTTAATAAAAGTGAGCATTCATCAACTGCTCCAAAGTCTAACAGATATGTATGTTACAGATAAGAAAGTTAAAAATATATTTTATCATGTTAACTACTAATAGGCCAACGAAGAGTTAGCATCAGATATATCACATGTAAATGACTAGCAAAGTATTCTAAAAAGCAGAAAATTTTCTTTTACAGGTTTAAAACTACTGTTAGCTTGACACACACATACACATATACATACACGAAGCACAGATAAAAACTAGTAAGATCTGAACAAGGTTTACAGAGTGTATTCATGCCAATTTCCTGGTTTTGATATTTTACTCTAATGATATAAGTTGTTATCAGTGGGGGAATCTAGATGAAGAGTATGGGGGACTTGTATATTTTTGCACCTTTCTGTGAATTTATAATTATTTTCTTAAGTAAAAAAAAAAAATCATTGTGGTTCTGAAGAATCTCCAGTTATTTACAATATTTGGTTGCAATTCAAGATGAGTATTTTAGTCAGAACACGAAATAATGACCATAATATAAATAAAACTCACATGGTCAGTATACTGCCCTCTTAAAAATGTTTAGATTTTTCACAAACTTATTTTTAAAAATTTTTTAGTTTATTTTTTTGTAATTGAAGTATAATTAACATAGTGTTCTATCAGTTTCGGGTATACAATATAATGAGTCAATAATTCTGTACATTTCCCAGTGCTCATCAAGATAAGTGTACTCTTGGGGCGCCTGGGTGGCGCAGTCGGTTGGGCGTCCGACTTCAGCCAGGTCACGATCTCGCGGTCCGGGAGTTCGAGCCCCGCGTCGGGCTCTGGGCTGATGGCTCAGAGCCTGGAGCCTGTTTCCAATTCTGTGTCTCCCTCTCTCTCTGCCCCTCCCCCGTTCATGCTCTGTCTCTCTCTGTCCCAAAAAAAAAAAAACGTTGAAAAAAAAAAATAAAAAAAAAAAAAAGATAAGTGTACTCTTGATCCTTTTTATCTATTTCACTTATCACCCCCACCCTCAACATCCCCTTCTCGGGCAACCACCAGTTTGTTCTCCGGATTTAAGTCTGGGTTTTGGTCTCTTTTTTTCTTTGTTCTTTTGTTTCTTAAATTCCACATACGAGTGAAATCCTATGGTATTTGTCCTTCTCCAATTTACTTCACTTAGCAGTATATTAGGTCCATCCATGTTGTTGCAAATAGTAAGATTTCATTCTTTTATGTCTGAGTAGTATCCCACTGTGTGTGTGTGTGTGTGTGTGTACGTGTATGTATGTATATATATGCGTGTGTGTGTACACACACACACACACTCCATATCTTTGTCCATTCATCTATCAATGGACACTTGGGTTGCTTCCATATTTTGGCTATTGTAAATAAGGCTGCAATAAACATAGTGGTGTGTGCATCTTTTCAAATTACTGTTTTGTTTTCTTTGAATAAATACTCAGTAGGGAAATCACTGGATCATATGGTAATTCCATTTTTAATTTTTGAAGGAACCGCCATAACGGTTTTCCACAGTGGCTGCACAAACTTGCATACCCCCCCCCAAGAATGCATAAGGGTTTTTTTTTGTATACATCCTCGCCAACACTTGCTATTTCTTGTATTTTTGATTTTAGCCTTTCTGACAAGTGTCAGGTGACATCACATTATGGTTTTGATTTGCATTTCCGTGATGATTAGTGACGTTGAGTACCTTTTCACATGCCAGCCATCTGTATGTCTTCTTTGGAAAAATGTCTATTCCGGTCCTCTGCCCATTTGTTCAGATTATTTATCTGTTTATTGGTGTTAAGTTGTGTAAGTTCTTTATATATTTTGCATATTAACCCCTATCATTTGCCAATATCTTCTCCCATTCAGTAGGTTGCCTTGTCATTTTGTTGACGGTTTCCTTTGCTGGGCAAAAGCTTTTTGTTTTGGTGTAGTTTATTCTTGCTTTTGTTTCCCTTGCCTTAGGAGACATATCTAGAAAAACGCTGCTAAAGACAATGTCAAAGAAATTACTGCCTATGTTTTCTTCTAGAATTTTATGGTTTCAGGACTCACATTTAGGTCTTTAATCTATTTTGAGTTTACTTATGTGTACAGCATAAGAAAGTGGTCCAGTTTTCCCAAAACCATTTGTTGAAAAGACTGTCTTTTCCCCATCTTATATTCTCACCTCTTGTAGATTAATTGACCATATAAGTGCTAGTTTATTTCTGGGCTCTGTATTCTGTTCCATGGATCTGTGTCTATTTTTGTGCCAGTACCATACTGTTTTGATTACTACAGCTTTGCAGTATGTCTTGAAATTTGGGGAGAGTGATCTCTCCAGCTTTGTTGTTGTTTCTTAAGATTGCTTTGGCTACTTAGGGTCTTTTGTGGTTGCATACACATTTTAGGATTATGTGTTCTAGTTCTAGGAAAAATGTTGGTATTTTGATAGGGATTACTTTCGATCTATAAATTGCTTTGGGTAGTATGAACATTTTAACATAGGTTATATGAGCATGGTGGATCTTTCCATTGGTTTGTGTCTTCAGTGTCTGTCATTAATGTTTTATAGCTTTGGAGTAGAGGTCTTTTACCTCCTTAGTTTATTCTTAGGTGTTTTATTCTTTTTGGTGCAATTATAAACGGGACTATTTTCCTAATTTCTCTTTCCATTTCTTCATTATTAGTGCATAGAAATAAAACAGATTTCTGTATATTCCTTTGGTATTCTGAGGCTTAACTGAACTCATTTATCAGTTCTAGTATTTTTTGGTGGAGTCTTCAGAATTTTCCACATAGAGTATCAGATCATCCGCATTAGGGAAGGTTTTATGTCTTCCTTACCAGGTTAGACGTCTCGTATTTATTTTTCTTGTCAATATGTCGCTTTGATAATGTTCTCTTACCTCCATCATTTTCCCTCTTCTTTACTCTTTCCAGCCTAGACCTTTGACATCTCCCTCTTTTTTTTTCCTTCCTTCTATCTGCCTAAGCCTAGGAAAATAGTTTATTCATTACTAACTGAATTCATTGTTAACGATGCTAGCCTATACATAAAAGAATAAATAGCTTGGTTTATCAGAAAACCTAGTTCTTTAGCTCACTCCCGTTGCTTTCTCAAATATAATATTTCAGGTGCTGAGGTACATTAAAACCCACGACAAGCACCTATGTGCATGGGTATGGTCCTGACAAAGATCTTAGCCACCTGTTTATTAACCGAACTCTCCTCCTACCCTTAAGAGTCAACAACATCCTCAAAGCAATGGGGTATGAGAGATCCTCATTGATTAAATACACTAATCATGATAAGGGAATGAGGCCTTTCTCCCTGGCTCAGTGGTTCTCTATCATGCTTTTCAGTTCTTCTTTTAATTTTCATGATTAGTTTTCCATGTGAAAACATGAATTCATTTCTATGGATTCAGTCTGCCCATGCTTGTTTATGTTCCCCAGTGATTTCATGGTGCTCTTCCTTCCCCACTGGGTCCATGAAGAGCCCACAACTCTACGCTTGAAGCTCCCTAACCTCTATCAGAGAGTTCTGTTTACTGTCTAAAACCGAGATCTACTAGTTTTTACTCTATGCAGTTGGCACTTTGGGAACACCCTGATCTCATTTTCCACCACAAATGGAAGACTGCAAAATTGTCTCCCTTACCCCTGACTATGAATAGACAGAAATTAGTCATTCCTGCTGACTCATTTCAGGTCTGTTCTCAGTGAGCTGGGAGTCAAGTGTTTTCTCTTAAAAGTTCATAAATGTGGATCGGGAAGCTCCAACTCTTCCTTGAAATTGGAAAGCACAGCACGATGTCATCTTTTCTACTGCTTTACTGGGTTAAGTGCTATCTACAATTCTGGAAAATAGAACTATGACACTTTCTTTTTGTGTAAACAAGGGATTCTGCCAGGAATATGTTGGGTTTTTTTTTCCTTGAAAATGATCAAAGAACCTCCCAAGGATGAGTTTATTTAACGATATTAGTCCCTTCTTCCCTCCTTCCTTCCTTTCTCAAGTCCAGATAATTCACATCCTATGTCCAAGCATCTTTGAAGCAAGGGGCATACGAAGTTGAATAATATCAGGATGTGGTGCTTCCAATCTTGGTAGGGAAAATTCTGAGTGAAGAATGGACAAAACCTTTCTTCCTTATCTATAGACGAATCACTTTGGTTTAACTTTCTAGCTCTGTTCCCCTGGATATCTGGTAAAGGTGGGATATCAGCTACCTAGCAACACTGCTTATGATAAAAATGAACCCTGGTTGGTGAACTACCAGGAAGTGGGAGGTCTGTGGCCAGGATGTTGGATACACAATGAGAAGTCTTGCCTTTGGGCTTCTGCGAGCAGATACCAGACGCTGAGTGTGGTTTTCCTCATGTGTCCCCCGGAAGCTATATTTATAGGCTCTTGCAAGAAATATTGTTCCTAATAGCATGGGGTCTTTAAGGCAAAGTGACCCCACTCACATGGCTCTTTCTTGTACAGCTGAGGAGTCATTTGGGCAATGAGCGGAAAGAAGAAGAGCCAAACATGGTCCTGGGGCTGGTGAATTCCCTTGCTAAAGAAATACAGCTGATAGGGGCGCCTGGGTGGCGCAGTCGGTTAAGCGTCCGACTTCAGCCAGGTCACGATCTCGCGGTCCGGGAGTTCGAGCCCCGCGTCGGGCTCTGGGCTGATGGCTCGGAGCCTGGAGCCTGTTTCCGATTCTGTGTCTCCCTCTCTCTCTGCCCCTCCCCTGTTCACGCTCTGTCTCTCTCTGTCCCAAAAATAAATAAAAAAACGTTGAAAAAAAAATTAAAAAAAAAAAAAAAAAGAAATACAGCTGATATTGGACAACGGGTACATTATATTCTTATCCTCCTAATTACCACTAATGAGTTCTAGGGGTTCAACTGACCACCGACTGAACCTACGACCGCTGATGGGTGTGCAGTAAGATTGATGGAAGTAATTACCAAGGACTCAGGTACATGCTAATCAAGGTTTATGTACAATGTGTTAGAGGAGTTTCTGCTCCAAGGGTTCTGGCTTGAAGTCGGTGTTTGTGAAAATGCTTGGTATGCAATCCAAACAACTTTCTCCTCCTTACACCTGAACTGATTTTCCTATAATTTTGCGGCATCATAATTAAAAGAAAATTTCATAATTAGAACTCACCAAAGCATGAAATATGAAGTATATACTGAGCGTATATGCCAAGAGACTGGAAAAAGATCTATAAAGATAATGAAAGAAATAATGGCCTGTATCAAATTATAATTTTGATTTTTTTGTGGTCTATTTCTTTCCATACGTATTTCTCGTCTCCAAATGTATCCTGAGAACCACCCTGTACATATAATTCTAAAGTAGCAAAAACAAGAGACCAAAATGCTAGAATGTACTCTACATAGACAATATTTCAACTTTACCTGTATTCCTATATGGGGGTAAACATCCAATTTTATGAACATTCTTATAATGACCTAGTTAACTATACATAATGAGACTATTCTCATGTACTGGCCCATAATGAATTACTTTTTCTGAATCATTCGTTCAGCAAATATTTATCGAGTACCTACCACAGGCTGAGGAATGAATTAGTTATGAAAGATTCAATAGTGAGAAAAATAGACATGATACAATGTAGCTTCAATGAACTCCATTGGCCTGGAAATCGTGAATAGTAGGCAACAATTCACAAGTCTTTGTTCCTTTCGCAGTAATCTATTCAATGGTTCGGCTTCTATTTGTTTTGACTAAAATATTCAAGTAAAGATACCATTCAGTAACTACACACTGTAAAACAGGCTAAAAATATTTGTTGTTTTGCTCAAGTTCTGTTCGTGACTAACTGATAGCAAAAGGTGATATTATGAGTTTCTGACTTCACTTTGCTTGAGACTGCTTCCAGATCGTGAACAAACTGTCAAAACACTTCTGAAGACTTGAGTCTTACTTTGCACAGAATAAGGATATAAGAGAAGGGACTATTACGTAATGCTATTTGTTTGAAATACAGGTAAACGGGGGCCACCGAGTTCTGATCCAAGGGCTCCCTTGGTGTTCCTTCTTGCATTACCCTCAGGGTCTGAGAAGTTTGGCGGTGTGTGGTCCCAGGGTCCCTTTGCCCTTTGAAAAAGAGGTGGTGACGTATAGGTAAGGAGCTCAAACACCTTGTATTCACTGAGCTCTCATCATTTCAGCTTAGCCACACCATGCAACTGCCAGCCTTTCCACGTATTGATAGATGCTCCTGGTTTCCTTTGTAGAGTTTATCAGAGGCATTTCCTTACACGTTGGAAGGTTCTCAAAATTATGGAAGTGTAAAACCAACAATAAAGGAATGCCTCCCTCCAAACCATATATTTATCGTATCCCTAAGTGCATTTTAGCACATACCTACGTTATTTAGACATGACACAAGGAATGGGTTTATATTATGATGCTACTTACATGAGCATGTGCACAGGGGTTGGCACACAGTGTCTGTAATGGGCCAAACGGTGAATATTCTAGGCTTTACAGAGTCAAATATAGTCTCTGTCACATATCCATACCCCTACCCACCCCACCCCCCTTAATCCTTTGAAAAAAACAAAAAACATTCTTAGAATCACCAGGGCAGATCTGACCTGTAGTCAGTGGCTTACCAACCTTTGGTTTCTAGGCATGAAGTTGGTAAATACAGTCACAGCCACTTACGACTTCTTGGGAACCAAGAAACACAGGCTTCTACCTTTTCCAACTCCACTGCCTATGATTCGATACTGACGCTGAATGCTGTTTTATGTAAATTAATCACCTCAGCAAAATACAATGTATCGTTCATCTTCACGGATGTAGTAGTTTCCATTTGAACAAATGCTTCACACAGTTTGCAATTTGCAATTTAAACATCAGATCAAGAAAGGAGGTAAAGGGGCACCTGGTAAAGGTGGGACAGGGGCTCAGCAGGTTAAGCGTCTGACTCTGGATTTTGGCTCAGGTCATGATCTCACTTTTGTGAGATCAAGCCTCGCATCAGGCTCTGTGCCGGGCTTGGAGCCTGCTTGGGATTCTCTCTCTCGCTCTCCCTCTGCCCCTCCCCTGCTCGCACTCACTGTCCCTCAAAATAAATAAAATAAAATAAAATAAAATAAAATAAAATAAAATAAAATAAA
>NW_024412430.1:5351550-5402345 GCF_014898765.1 Herpailurus yagouaroundi
AAATAAAATAAAATAAAATAAAATAAAATAAAATAAAATAAAATAAAATAAAGGTGGCAAGGACCGCTTATTATTTGCCAGGTACTTAGCTTTACATGTTTAACTCGACCTCTCTAATAATCTCGCACACACTACGTGTACCTTTATCCACATAGGTAAGGAAACTGACATTCTTACGGGTTAAGTGACTGCACTCAGGTAATAGCCAGCTCTCTGCAGAAGATCATGAACCCAGATCTCCTGACACCAGGTCCTAGTGGTTCCAGAATGGTGAAAGCAGAGTATGTTTATGAGGAAACACGCATACATCCTCTGGCGTGCATATACTTAGCAGGGCGTGCATATACTTAGCAGGGCGGACCAAAATAACGACGACTTGAGCCTTTTCCTGAGCGGAAGGCTCTGCATTGGCATCTTTGAAGCTATCTGGATCACTGCCCACAGGTTATTTTCTTCAACAGGGCATCATAATTATTAGGTTCCCTAACTAAGCAAGTGAGAAAGATACTCACGGATGATCCTATCACTAATGAAATTACTGCGGGCTCAAGCATCCCTATCTTATCCAGAATTTTATATCTCCGCGTAAACATAAAATGCAAACAAACAATACAAGGCAAATCAAGCAAATCAATTGCCTAATGAACTTGCAAAAGACACAGGATTTTATATAATCAGTGAATTTCAGAACAGCTTTAATCACGCTGAAAGCTGTGTGGAAGAAGAATCCAGAAGAGGGAGATTTAGTAAAAATGGAACAAGGCTGGCAACGTGACAGTGGCTTTAAACGAGAATGATTTGTCAATAAAATGATTCCAAATGGCCCTTAGAAAAAAACTGGTAAAAATTTTTATAAACGGAGTCTGTTTATGGCTCCACTAAAATTCAAATTTCATAATATTACAGGAAAACTCCAACTTTAAACATGATTCATTTTTGTTTGATAGAAGAATGGCTATCGCTACATGTGCTGTTAGATAATAAACGACATGTATTTTCATCATTTTCGCTTTACTGTTTAAAATAAAACACCATTTTCACGATGCGTCACAAGACTCTGGCCGCAATTTAAGCAGATTCGTTCTTAATGTTTTCTCCCCCACCCCGTACCTACTCATCTCAGTAACGAGCCCGCCCCATACTGCTTCTCCACTGCGGGAAAGAGAATAAATGAACAGTAGGAGACCAAGGACCTTGCTCCCCTCTCTCGGGAGAGCAGAAGCAGCCACAGAGGTTACCGAGTCCCTGTCATCGCCGCTTTGGCTTGCGGTCTTGAACTCCAGTGTATATTCTGTACAGGTTCCTTTTCTACGCCCTAAATGCTTGTTTCTCGAGACACTGGAATGCAGAGGCTGTTGACAACAAAACAGTTATCCGTGTGATACTCCCCCATGAATACAACGTGATAATAGAAAATGTCAGGCCCTGGACCACATGCCCAGCGTCGGTACTGTTTCCCGTGAAGGGTTCCTGCGGTTTCGCAAGCCTAGGATAAGGATTGTATTTCCTTAGTTGACACATTACTTGCTTTGGCTAGGTGTGAGACCACACTTAGAGACGCAGGGGCAGCCCGTGGCTGGAAGCCATCATGTCTGGTTTTCTTTATTAAATTTAGACTCTGGGACGGAGCGGAGCTCCTTCTGAGGTCCCAGGAGAAGTGTGCTCACAGAACTGCCCTGGGTGACCTTTCGGGACTTCAGTCACATTCCTTCTCAATCTAGTATCTAAACATGTTAAGATAGAAAAGAAAACATCATGTGCTCACGTTATGAAGTTTCATGTTAGCATCCGGACTGATTCAACGTGTCAGGCTCCAAAAAACAAGACAGAGGAAAACAACCGTGTTGATACTCGAACGTTTCACGTGGAAGCCGTTGTAATAACACTCTTCACTATCTTCCTCATGGAATAGTTCCAGAAAATGTGGTAGTTCTAGGCAACAATGACTCGAAAATGGAGAGTCTCTCCAAAAATGGAGAGGCACTAACATGCCTCTCACGAGTGAGAATTTTGCAATTCGTCCCCCCCGCCTCCCCCCCCCCCCCCACACTCCCTGTATCAACAGATTATTTTTGTTCCTTTCAGGTCACAGATCACTGAGAACACCGAACTGTGTCCTTCCAACATTTTGACCACTTTTCCTGTTCGGTACCCATCACTGGAACAGCAGGTGGACAACCAGGAAGGAAATCAGAGGCCAGTTAAATCACCAAGAGGCAAGGAACTTCGTGAAGGGTGGAAAAGAGATTTAAATGGATCAGTCAGGAGAGGCACTACGAGGCATCGTATGTGTCTGATAACTGTCAGTCAACAGCTCAGACAATCATAAAATTGTGTCCTTTTCAAAGGGAGAAAAGCAAAATGACTTGGCAAACATTTTCTTTTCCTCTCCCTCTGCCACTTTAAAATGGAAGAATTCTGGATCCTTGCTGTTAACCAAATGGCATTTACAGCTCTCAGTTGGCATGGGGCAGCTGAGAATCTAAAATGAGGAATGCTTATTCCATTTCCATTTCCATGGAAACTAGTCACCAACTGGTGAAAACAAGGTAGATCGAATTTTTGAACAAGAATGTTGAAAAAAAAAATCACTCTTTTAAAACTTTTCTCTTGCATCAAGATGAAGAGCGTAGCTTAAGGTCAGGAACACACAGAGATGTCTGTGTGGATGAGCGATTCACCACCGGCTTATCGTTGCAACCCTTCCCATATCACAATAATTACTGCGTTCGCGCGTGGGTTTTTTTTTTTTTTTCTTTTTCTTTTTGGTTGCTCTTTGGAGGATGAATGGCCATAAATCCAATAAATAAATAACAGAATAAAATGTGACAATTAAATGAGTTTTTAAGGGCTGTTTATGAAGAAAAGCTTGGAGTAATCCAGTAAATCTAATAACGCCTTTCAAAATTTACAATCACGTTCCTCTTCTATGCTCTCTTAACAAATGCATGAGTCAGGAATATGGAGATTTACAGAGGATAAATGAACGAGTCAGTTTTCTTGGAGAGCTCTAGGAGTATTCCAATTTTTGAAACTCTACAATGAAAATCTGACTTTGAAAAGACCACTGATACAGCCAATTATAACACAGCAGAGGTGAGCTCCAGAGCTCTGAGGTCCACTTAATCTTTCCAGGAGAATTTCAGACCCCATGTCCCCCTCTGCCAAAAAAAAAAAAAAAAAAAGAACAGAAAAAGAAAAACAAGTCCAGCTACCACTCCTACGTTTGCACAGGTAGAATATAAATGTTCTAAATTGGGTGGAAATAATTTCCCCCAGACAAACAACAGGATGAAAAGTATCGATGATTCATTGGACTCACAGCTCTGTCACTGGTCATTCCTGATGACAAAAACCCTACATCAGCTGTAATGCCATTGGTTAGGACCTAGGTCAGTGGGGCGTACGGTATCCTGAACATTCAGAATACGTTACATGCAATTCTCACAGCAAACTCCAAGTAGCTAATTTTGTCTCCGTTTTATATGCAGAAGACCATTAGGTCACCCAGTGGCCAAAAGACTTGTTCGAAGCTGTTCCTACAATCACTTAGCCTTGTTTACCTGTATCAGACTTCCATGTTCATGATCGTCCTGCCCAGACACATTTCCCCATTTCTAGCTTGTAACCCCAATTAAAAAATATCACCATGTCTATTTCCAATCCCATGAATTCTGATCTCCTCATATTAGTAAAAGATAAGTATATGCAGGAATGCCTGACCTCAACCATTGCTCTGTTTTGAATATGCACAACTCATTTCTGATTATTACGATTCCGAAGTTTTAAGGTAAATTTTAGATCTGAAGTCGTTCTTTAAGTGGTTCAATTATTTCCAATTTGTTTCTTTCCTGCTTATGCTAATATTTAAGAGGTTTGATCTTCATTTTTAAGATCAATGTTACAGTTAATAAGAACACAATTATAATAAGACAAGTAGGGGTGTGTGTGTGTCTATCAGTCATGAGACAGAGAACAAGACTGATTTTCACTAAATTTCAAATCTCTCAAGGAATTATCTCAAAAGTCAGTAATTATTATGTGCACGGTCCATTTTTACCTTTTCAACCTAAAATTGTTTAGTGAAAACATTCTTTAAAGGTTATACAACTCGATTTACCTCCTTATTTCCAGAAAGACCTGCACATTATACGTGAAAGAAAATTAAACCCTAAATCAAAGTTTAATTAATTTACAATTTCCTTTCTGATAGCTAAGCATAAGAATCGGTTGATGTTAATGAACACAGCTCCAGGTAATTTGCACTACCTTTTCCCCTTGCAAACTGCACTCTGTTTTTCAGAGTCTAAACAGAAGCTTCTCGATGTTAGCTGTGGCAAATACTTGCAACAATTTTCAGTATAAAGAGAAGTGGTTTTTTTTTTTTTTCCTGTTACTGAGACAATTAGATATTTATAGTTATTTAAGACAAATAGAAAAAAAAAGTCAGGCCAATTTTCCATAAATAATAATTGGAATATTAGAATAAAAACATAGATGAGTTCATTTAAAATTTTGTATCTGACACTGGTTTTAGACATTTTATCCATAAAAGCTGATATTTTACATCTCATGGCCTGTTTGCCTTCCCTCTTTTCTTAAATGAAAAGGGGGGCAGTGATCCTGCCACGGGGCAGGGAGGTAGTGAGCTATACTCAGCTTCCATTTGGGTCACGTGAGTAATAACCCTAATGCATATCGAGATTACATCGCACAGAATGATGACCAAATGACCACATGCGGAGTGCTTACTCTATTCACCAGTCTCCCGTACAAATGAAGCATGCTATGTCCAGACAGTTGTAAAACGATTAGTTAAAACCAGTGTGTAAAGCAGTATGAGTTAAGGGGGTGAGGCTAAAAGACAGGGAACATCCTGTGGATTCTTCGCACACACCTCTAGAGCTTACGCATGGTCATAAAGAGTTTGAAGATGCAGGAAAAACATGTTCGGAGTTGAGTTTTAGATAAAAGAGAGGCTGTAGAGAAATAAAAAAAAAGAAATTTCTGGATTTTCCTTTTAACAAAAAAGGAAAGAAAAAAAAAGCAAGATGGCTAAACAAGAAGATGCCTTTTATCCCAAAGCTTGTAAGGAGCTCACTGATCCCAAGACACTTTCGGCCATTACAACACTTGATCTTAGCCAAAAGGCCGAGAAGCGATTACTTTCGGCCATTACAAACATTCTCTCAGTAATGACTACTGCCTTCCATCGGTCGTTTTCTAAGGTCAAGGTCAAATGCCACCACCTACCTCCAGGTGCCGACCTCCAGTGACAAACCCGCCAACCCATACTTACAGCCTGTGGGACTGGTTTTCCATGGTTTGTTCTGTTTTCTATAAATAGAACTTCTAACTTCAAATACACTCTTAGGAGAAATCCAACCATCCAAAATAGATTCTAATGCAGATTTTAAAAAGGGGAGTGACTTAGTTGAGGAACAGAGGGCTATACTCACCCCATACAGTCACCTGAGTGACACTTGGACAGCCTGAGAGATCCATTCACAGACTCTAGGGTTCCATGAAATACTTTTGGAAAACCAATGATCTCTAGTTCACATCCTTCCTACTGGTTTAACTGTTGTCCTGTATGAGTTACGTGACGCAGCAATGTTCAATTTCTACAGACTGTAACTATATCATCAGTTTGATTTTTAAGGAATAACCTGGGGCGCCTGGGTGGCTCAGTCGGTTAAGGATCCGACTTCCGCTCAGGTCATGAGCGCCCAGTTCTGGGTTTGAGCCCGCGTCAGGCTCTGTGCTGACAGCTCAGAACCTGAAGCCTGCTTTAAATTCTGTGTCTCTCTCTCTGTGCCTCCCCCGTTTGTGCGCTCGCTCGCTCTCTCAAAAATAAACATTAAAAAAAATATTAAAAAAAATAACCAAATCAAAATGTTATTCTTCTCGGAGGTGTTCAAAAAGTCTTTTCTGAATGAAACTATATGCCACGTAAGAGGAACTAAATTCTCATAAACTAACTACATTTATTTCCACGAATTAAAAGTGTCTTGTTTGGGGCGCCTGGGTGGCTCAGTCGGTTAAGCGTCCGACTTCAGCTCAGGTCACGATCTCGCGGTCCGAGAGTTCGAGCCCCGCGTCGGGCTCTGGGCTGATGGCTCGGAGCCTGGAGCCTGCTTCCGATTCTGTGTCTCCCTCTCTCTCTGCCCCTCCCCCGTTCATGCTCTGTCTCTCTCTGTCTCAAAAATAAATAAAACATCAAAAAAAAAATTTTTTTTTTAAAAATAAAAGTGTCTTGTTTATGAACTCTATATTCCAAAAATGGACATCTGGTATTGTGCTCCAAGTTAGAGTCTATTTTGTGATACAAAGCGCATGCGTTTGGAAGCCAGACTCACTTTGGTAAGTTATGGGAACCTGCCTCGAATTTTGTTTCCTTCTTCTGGAAAGAGGGGGGCAACAATAATGGGATTTAATTACAGCTCCTTTACTGTCACTGGCTGAGTTAGGCAGAAAAGTAGTTTATTAAAAGGATATTGAGAAGCTCAGGATTGTTAGGAACACAGAACAACCAAGATGGAGGGTCAGGATGAAGAAAAACACCACCACTCTGCTGAGAAAGAGAGAGGGACAGGGAGGAGAATCCAGGCAAGCGAGGGAGAGTTGACCTGGCCTTTAGGTCACTAGCCTGCGCAACTGCCACTGACTTAGAACCTAGATCCCATGACCTAGGCCCTAGACTAGAGCAACGGAGGCTGAGTGAGTTAACACCACCTGGCATTTTCAGCTGCTGTCCTAGAAAAAGTCTTTGCTCTCTCTCAAGACAGAAAATTCCTCACACACAGAGAATTCAGACACTGGGGCACCGAAACAATGACCTGCTACCTCTCTGACATGAGCTTTTACAGATCACGTGAGAATATGTGTAGAAATGCTTTGCGAGCTGTAAAGTTCTAGATAAGTAACTATTCTGAGTAGGTGGCTCTATCTGTATTTGAGACAGTGAGGTCTGAGATGACGTGGAAGGATTCATGCCAGTCAAGGGAACCAGAAAACCTGCTCTTTTTTTTCTCATTCTCTCACGGAAAACATATAGTGACCCCGCTGAACTCGATTTAGACCTGCTGAATTTCTAGCTCAAGGCAAAACCGGTCAAGGGCTTCTGGGGAGACAAAGCTGTTCTCTGCTTCCCCACCCAAATCGTGTACCAAGCTTCTCAAACCTATAGAACTGCTTGCAGGAAGTCAAATAAGCAGGTTGTTTTATAATAATAAATGTAAAACCGTGATGGTGATATAACAATAACGTCTCAAGTATGAACCACATGTAGTATTGACCCATGTATCTGCATAGGCAGAGTTTTATAGGGTATTGCTCAAAACATTCTCTCAGTGTATGAAAGGATTATTCAATTTTATCAAACAACTAACTCATCTAGCAAGCAGTTACTTGGACCTCTCTCCCCATCCACATTCTCCTGGTTCACTCCAAATACACGTCTTGGAAATCTAAGTGTTATATTCGCGTAGATTTCAGAAACCCATAAACCTTGGTGGAAAAACAGGTGAATTTAATATATGGGTACCATCCTTAACAACATTTACTTTCTTTGCAAAGAAGAAATCTCTCCCCAATTAAAGATAAAACAAACCAAAACAAAACCAGAGAGAAGTCATGAGTATTTTCTTTCAACCGGGATGGATTAAACACGAGTTAGTATTCCCCATAACTAAAATAAGCTTTACAACGGGGATTCTAATCGAAGCCCCTAGAAACACAAGGAGGAAGTTGGAGGACGGTAAATAGAATCAACTGATGTAGAACAGTATGCACGATTCCAAAACATGAAAGAACGAGCATCCGCATAATTTGCGGATGGCTTGTTCTCATAGTGCCTTTGGGCTCCAGAGATTTCAACCCGCTTAAATGAACACTCCTACAAATACACCGGGGAGGGGGGGACTTGTTCCATACTTCCGTGCCGCGGAACATGGTGCCACCATGAGAATGCCACCAGTGTTACTCCCCATAGAGGGCTGATGATTTGATATAAATTCAACTCCTAGAAGAGGTAAGCCACGGTTGCTGGGGCATCTCTGTAGGGGGAAATACTAGACTCACCCCCACAGGGACCTCTACTGCCCTGAGAATGGTAAGCCTCCAAGTGTGGAGGAGAAGGTGAATGCACGGTTAGCAGAGCTGCTGCTGGGACTGGCACCTCGCTTGAGGACCCCATTTGCCTCGGTTTGAATCCAGTTTCAACGAAGCCAAGGCCTCCAATCCTTTGATCCTCTCAACTCAAACCCCAGCTCCTTCTCAGAGGCGCCACCGCCCCCCCACTCCCGCCCCCTATATATTTGCCACTCCTTTTAAAAGCCTTAAAGGGACGTTGTCATTCCTTGAGGAAGAAAAATAAAGAAGTTTGATGAAAGAGCTTGATGTCCAAGAAAATGAGCAAGGGTTGCAATCACAACCGCTGAACAGCGTAAGTTCTAGTCAGATCACCCAGCACCAACTATGGAAACGGGTGCCAAGACTGGGGGCCGTCGCTGGAGGCAGATGTGTGCCTTGTTCTCCGGCGACATCACGCTGGCGCCTATGGGAAGACCCAGGTATTGGACGGTGAAAAACGAAAGGGATCTGTGACAACCTGATACAGGTGGGGCTGCAGGGTGGGGAAAAAAAATGAGTCAATATTGGGTGATCAGGACAGGCGTGGGAGGGGGTGTGCCTCTGTGAAGAGAACCCCAGAAGGAGGAAAACCAACCAAGAGCACAAAGGTCATACAAAATCTTTAGCAGTCAGCTCGTCTCAGCCCAGGGTGTCACCACAAGGTATTTCATCTGCCATCCATGCAAATTCCAATGCATTTACTAGCATATGTAAATTACATGCAGATGGCATGGGGATATCTAAAAATAGAAAGAGGTAAACTCTCCTAACAAAGGTCAGTCTTTTTTAAAATTCATGAGACGGCAGCTTGTGAGGAGTACGTGCTGCGGAGAAAGTGAGGATTCAGGGGAATTTGCTGGAGAATCTCGAGGAGTCGACTGTTCTTCGCAACTCCTTCAAGCTATTGTCGGTGCAAAATATCGCTCCACAATTCCCCAAAGCAGGACACATCCTCAAGACCCCACCCCACACCTTCCTAGAGTAGGAGAAGGCTTCTGATGTCCTTCCGCTGAGTCTTTCCCTCCTACAGAGGATCTTGCACAGCCCCCGTTTCCAGAGTGCTCTCAAGGGCTGTCATTTAAGCACAAAAACAGTGGGAAAGTGCCTGCTACTCATGTGATTCCAACCTCAAAGAGTCCATATCTCCATACAGAGAAATGTGAAAACGAACTACCTGCCCTCTGTGAATCAGACTAAAACTTGACCTTATTTCTTTTTTTTTTTTTTTAATTTTTTTTTTTTTAACGTTTATTTATTTTTTTTGGGACAGAGAGAGACAGAGCTTGAACGGGGGAGGGGCAGAGAGAGAGGGAGACACAGAATCGGAAACAGGCTCCAGGCTCTGAGCCATCAGCCCAGAGCCCGATGCGGGGCTCGAACTCACGGACCGCGAGATCGTGACCTGGCTGAAGTCGGACGCTTAACCGACTGCGCCACCCAGGCGCCCCTTGACCTTATTTCTTAATTACTACCACCTTAATAATATTAGTAACAGCCATACCGTTGACAATTTTATGTAGTTTCCCCAACCATTTATTTATACTGTAATCACCTAGTTCTCATTCAATTTTCTTTTAAAGATGTTAATATACACTAGAACTGTTCGGGAACAGAGACCCATGCTCCGGTCTTTCCCATACCAACCACTGATGGGACCATATCCGGACGCCTTCCTTTTCTTTTTCTTTTCCTCCCTCTCTCCTTCCCTCCCTCCCTTCTCTTTCTTTTTTCTTCCTTTCTCTCCCTCTCCCTTTCTTTCCTTCCATCCTGTTTTATAATGACAAAGCTTTCCTAGTCATGTTTCTGCCCTTGGGTCTCTTCAAGCGATGGTGGTTGAGTCCCTTGCTAGAGCAAACTCTGAATAAATCAGCCCTAGACTCATTGGGGTGGCCTTCATTTATTTCCACAAAACAAATACCAGTGGGAAGTCAGACCTATACAATAAATTTCTGTAATACACGATCTTAGTTATTTGTCCAAAAATCACACGTGCACAAGGCATTGGCGGCCTTTATGGACCAATCCCCTCCCTGAGGAGAAACAGAGTTCTGAGTACCAGCTCTTGGTACAGCCCAGCCAGCTACTGAGTATTTACTGACCACAGCGGCACAGCATTTTGATCATTCCAGCTTTCCCAAGGTAGTAGAAGTTACTGAAGCATGTGCTCGACACAGGAATTAATTTCTCCTCTACTTGACCACAGATTAATTTGGCTACGCAGGTAAATAGGTGCGGGGGGAATCAGTGAGCTCAAATTCTGACTGCCGCTCGGTGACATTCGACATTTTACCCCACCTCTCTAGACTTTCGGAATGTGGGTTGACGTGTAACAGTGAATGAGAAAGCATACAGATGTGTTAACCTTACTAGCAGCTGCTTACGTCATATTCAACTACAGCAAGGAGCAAGCCCAGAGACTTCTAGTTCTTTGGCTAAGTCAGTCAGGGACATTGAGATACCTGTGTGACAAGGGAGGTTCCAACAAAGATGCTTCTCCCAGGCCACAGACACAGTGAACAACAAGGCTGGGGCTGGTATACAGGTCTCATCCAAATCCATCCAATTCTTGTTTTCTCACTACATCACCTTGCCTTCTTTGGTGACCTATTTTATGAGAACTAATCAAACATATTCTGATATAAAAGACCTATTTTCTGCCTCTCCACCTTTGGCTGAGGATCGTAACTGAAATGCACACTTACTGGGGTGCCTGGGTGGCCCAGTCCGTTAAGCAGCCCAGGTCATGATCTCACAGTTTGCGGGTCCGAGCCCCCGCGTTGGGCTCTGTGCTGACGGCTCGGAGCCTGGAGCCTGCTTTGGATTCTGTGTCTCCCCCTCTCTCTGCCCCTCCTCTACTCACACTCTCTCTCTGTCTCTCAAAAATAAATAAATGTTAAAAATAATTTTAAAAAAAGAAATGCGTACCTCCTACTGATACGAAACACACAGAATTATTTAAGTCCACTGGAGCAACAGGTGTCCACTGTCATTCACTGAATTGCCACAACACAAAAATTATGACGTCCCTTTTAGTTAGGAAAGAAAAAAAAAATTCTAACTTTAGTCCCTTAACTTAGAAGGCACTGGATTTGAATACGACGACAACCAATATCGACATCGTATCTTGTCAACTGTTAAAATGAACAATTAGCCAGTTTGTAGTTTGATTATACTGTCAGCCTGTTCTTTCTTCTAAGTATCTGCACAGGGAGTGAGAAAAACAAAACAAGGTGTCTTTTTCTCCCCAGTCTGCCTTCTTTTTCAGCATCTGACATGAGTACCCACTGGCTGAATGCACTCGAAAGGTCTTGAATGCCTTCTCGGCTCCGCAACAATGCACGGCTCACACTGACCTCTCAAGTCCCTGACCTTCGTGCTCTAAATTTTACGTATTTCAGGATATAAAGAAACAAGAGAAAATAGAAGGATCCAAGGTGGAGGTTAGAGGAGCAGATGAAAAGAGAAAGATAAATAAATATACCTGTCTGGAAACCTTGCTCAAATGCTTAATCCATTATTTAAAAAGGATACTTATCTTTCCCTTCCTGCAATTCCATCTGCTTTAGAGGCCTCAGGAATTTGTGAGTTTGTTTTTTAAATAAGAAATTTAAATTGAAGCAACTATCAATTATTCATGTTAATAGTGCACTGGGTTCGCATAAATTATACCCAAACCTCATTTTAACCTATAGCATCCATCAGACCCTTTATTGACACTGTTACTGAGAGCCCCAAGAGACAATGCCCCCAAATCCTGGAGGAGAACACCCTGAAATTGACAAAGAACAGAGGGGTCTGAAGACTGCATTATCATGATTATAATCCCCCGAACCATGAACACGTTGTTTTATAAAAATTAATATTTATACTTCAAATGACAGGTATATAAGGATTCTAGATTAGGTAACTATTTTTTGTATTTATTCAGTTCTCATTAAAGAATAAACAGCCATTTCCACAACTCCTATGAACCCAGTTGTTTTCTTTCTTGGAAGTGTCTGAACCTTTTTTCACGTACTCTACCAAAGTTACCAGGCTAAAAAACTAACAGGCCTGTGTCAGTCAGGGCCAATCAGGAAACAGCGGATTCTTTTACACTGGGTAACGTGAGAAAATTTATTCAAGGGACTTACATAAGGATGCGGGCAGGGTTTGGGGAAACCGACAGGGAATAGGGTGGTGTTCTAAACTAGCCACGTTGGAAAAACCCTGGAACCGTGGGGGAAGGAGTGGTTATCGATGCCCACAAAGGAGAGCCCTTAGGAGGCAAGACTTAGGGCCACCTGACTGGAGTTATGATCTTCCGATACACGGTTAGTTGCCAATGGTTCAGTAAGGAGGGGGGCAGAGAATAAATACTCCTCCTTCTCCACCCTTCTGTATCCTAGTGATCTCCTGCTTGAGTCTTCCATTGACCAAACCCAATGGGAAGCCGGAGGGCAAGGGGGTCCATTAACACAGTCCTTACAGGTCAGCTTTCTCGGGTACACAGCAGGCAGGAGGGCCAAAAAAAAAAAAAAAAAAGTAACCAGCACAAAATTCTAGTATATATAGCACTTTTTAAATAGTTATTATTTTGCCATATATTTTGCTAATTCATCTATATGAGTGATCAAGGTTGATACTCTTCTAATTACTGTAAGACCAAACAAACATTTTATAACCCAAACTAAACTGGAAATTATCGTCTCAGTATCTGTTCTCTCCCTATTCTCTGCCTTGGTAAATGTGACCCTGTCAACCACAGGAAGGGTTTTATAAAAGAAATAAATTCACAGGCACCGTGAAAAACTCACAGGAGGGTATCCGGCTCAGATGACAGCGGTGAGAGAAGACATCACAGGGAAGTCACAGCAGATGAAGGGGAAAGGTGGATCGTGCAGGTGCTGACCGTGGAAGGTTGTATAGGTGCAGCACGTTAAGAGAGCTCCACAAGTCTTGCGGGCTGATAAATACAATGAAGGAGGAGTGGACACACAGGGCAGAGCAGGCTTAATAGTGAGGGAGGAGTAGGGGACAAAGCATCTTGTAGTTTTTTGTTTTTTGTTTTATTTTTTTTTTCAACGTTTATTTATTTTTGCGACAGAGAGAGACAGAGCATGAACGGGGGAGGGGCAGAGAGAGAGGGAGACACAGAATCGGAAACAGGCTCCAGGCTCTGAGCCATCAGCCCAGAGCCTGACGCGGGGCTCGAACCCACGGACCGCGAGATCGTGACCTGGCTGAAGTCGGACGCTTAACCCACTGCGCCACCCAGGCGCCCCGCATCTTGTAGTTTTAACAAAATGTCAAAACATTAAAGGACGTTCCTATTTTGGTTCAGAAATAGTCCCTGGGTAGCAGGATGGGGGTAAGACTGGAGATGGGGAAGCCATTTTGGAGATTTTACAAGGACGCAGGTGAGAGAAGGGACAGACCAACGGAAGGCTAGAGGGGAGGCATGGATGGGTTGGGGGTGTAAGTCTTGGCTGAGCTATTAAAGAGGAGGACTATCATGCTGAGGAAGGCAGGGCTTGTGACCAAGGGCCAGTGAGGGAAGAGAGAGGGATGGCTGGCTTCCGGGCTGAGAAGGGCTTTGTCCTGTTGTATTCTAACTCTGCGTGAGGGCCCAGACCCCGGCCACTTCCCAGAATCTAGAAGATGGTCAAAAATGTGACTTATCTTAATGTATTGTATCGTGAACCCAACGCGATAGAAACGGATTTTCTAAAATATTTGTTGTATGTTCTTTCATGCACATAGAATCCGTACCTGCATATGAAAAGTGTCAGACATTTTTCATAATTGTCTGTTCTATATACATTAAGAACATGTACAACTATAGCACACACAATTGCAGTCAACGCCAAGTAAATTCATTTGATAACCACTGTTTAAGTAATTCCTACATAGTATATTATAGTGCCATTTTCCAATAGGATTAGAGGAAAACTGTTGGAAGTATTTGGAAAAACAAACTGGCCTCTGATACTGGCCCTACTTTTCTTTGGTAGGTTTATTTCTGACCTATTTAGCTTTATGATAATTTTATCTGAGCTTCTTTGGCTAAATCCGGGGTATAAAGAAATAAGGCTTCTATAAAAATGTCTGTCCGGGTCCTCCGCCTATTTTTTAATTGGATTAGTTGGGGGGGTTTGTTTTGGCGTTGAGTTGGAGAAGTTCTTTATATTTTTTTGGATACTAACCCCTTACTGGATATGTCATTTGCAAATAGCCTCTCCCATTAAGTAGGCTTTTTGCTTTGTTGATGGTTTACTTTGCTCTGCAAAAGCTTTTTATTTTGGTAGAGGCAGACCCAATAGTTTAATTTTGCTTTTGTTTCCCTTGCCTTAGGAGACATATCTAGAATAATGCTGCTATGGCCAATGTCAAAGAAATTATGGTCTATTTTTGTCTAGGAGTTTTATGGTTTCAAGTCTCACATTTAGGTCCATTTTGAGTTTATCTTTGTGCATGGTGTAAGACAGTGGTCCCGTTCCATTCTTTTGCACGTAGTAGCTGGTCCAGTTTTCCCAGCACCATTTGTTGAAGAGAATGTCTTTTTCCCACTGTCTATTCTTGCTTCCTTTGTCATAGGTTAATTGACCGTAAAAGTGTGGGTTTATTTCTGGGGTCCCTATTCTCTCCCATTGATCTATGTGTCTATTTTTGTTCCGATGCTATAGTGTTTTGATGACTACAGTTTTGGAGGATATCATGAAATCTGGGATTGTGATACTTTCAGCTTTTTTTTTTTTTTTCCCCAAGATTGCTTTGGCTATTTGGGGTTTTTTGTGGCTCCATAAAAATTTTAGGATTATTTGTTGTAGTTCCGTGGAAAATGTTGGTATTTTGATAGGGATCGCATTAAATCTGTAGATTTCTTTGAGAAGACACACATATGGCCAAAAGACACATGAAATGAGGCTCACCATCACTCACCATTGGGGAAATACAAATTAAAACCATAATCAAATATCACTTTATATAGGGTCAGAATGGCTACAATCAAAAAGACAAGAAATAACAAGTGTTGATGAGGACGTGGAGAAAAAGGAACCCTTGTGCACTAGTGACGGAAATACCAACTGGTATAGCCACTGCGGAATATAGTACAGAGGTTCCTCCAAAAGTTAAAAACAGAATTACCCTATGATCCAATAACTGCACTACTGGGTATCTACCCAAAGACAATGAAGACGCTAATTCAAAAAGATACATGCGGGGCGCCTGGGTGGCGCAGTCGGTTGAGCGTCCGACTTCAGCCAGGTCACGATCTCGCGGTCCGGGAGTTCGAGCCCCGCATCGGGCTCTGGGCTGATGGCTCAGAGCCTGGAGCCTGTTTCCGATTCTGTGTCTCCCTCTCTCTCTGCCCCTCCCCCGTTCATGCTCTGTCTCTCTCTGTCCCAAAAATAAATAAACGTTGAAAAAAAAAAAAAAAGATACATGCTTCTCTACGTTTATTGAAGTGTTATTTACAATAACTAAGATATGGAAGTGACTTACACGTCCACTGACAGATGAATGGACAAAGAGGACATCACACATGCACACACACGCGCGCACACACACACACACACACACACACACAGTGGAATATCATTCAGCCACAAAAAAGAATGAAATCTTACTACTTGCCACAACGTAGATGAACTAAGAGAGTATTAAGCTAAGTGAAATAAGCCTGACAGACCAAGACAAATACCACAGGATTTCACTTGTGTGGAATTTAAGAAACAAAAGAGCAAAGGGGAAAAAAAAGAGACAAACAAAACAACCAGACTCGTAAATACAGAGTGCAAACTGGTGATTACCAAAGGGGAGGTGGGTAGGCAATGAGCGAAATGGATAAGGGGAATGAAGAGGACACTTCTATTGATGAGCGCTGAGAAACGTATAGAATTGCTGCGCCGTTATATTGTGCACTGAAACTAATATAACACTGCATGTTAATTATACTTGAATAAAAAAATTAAAACAAATAAGGCTTCTACCTGTCAAGGTTGTAGATCTGAAGATAAGGCCAAGTATCTAAAGAGGTTTTTTTTTTTTCCCCCTCTAGAATTGAGTTAAAGTATTTTCTGCATAGGTAGAAAATGCTGACTCATTGGCTTTGCTCTGGAGTACTATTTGCTGACCACAGTCCTCATCTGTGGGCATGAGAAAGAGAAGGCCACACACAACTTTGGTTTCTACAACATGGTGGCATTCTTAAAACCGGAAGCGATATGTGAAGGGAGACTGAAGAACGAGAAAAACTGTGCTTCATCCACCCTTAAATCTTCCTGAAAATCGAGGTAAGAAAGGAAGATGAAAAATTCATTCCTTTCGACAAATGAGTCTTTAACCTACGGAGTGGTTCATTTTGAAAAGGAATTCGATTCTGGGCCCACGTATCACACATTCAAGATAAAATGTGTGCTCTCACCTCCCACTAAATACGTTGCTATGACTTTTAAATGGAGAGAACATTTAACAAGAGGCAAACCAGGGAAGGGGAGATCTAACTCAGACATCAATAATTCATTTATCAGAAATAGGAGTAGCGGTATGAAATGCCAGGAGACTCTTTCATTCGCAGGGAGGCATTTCTATTTTAAGCCTAGAACAACGCAGTCACCTGTATTCAGCAAGCCAATACAAATGGAGGCAAACCTGAACGGGAGGACACATTTTGTGGTCTCCTCGAGTACGGCTATTGCTATAGCACCGGTTACGGGGGATGTGAAAAAGTGACAAAAAAGGAATCTTTACAACTTTTGTACTTCAGAGGTGATTTCCGTCACCCCAAAGCGTCAGCACTAGACATGTAACCGTGTCAGTCTAACAGAGATGATTGGCATGGAGTTTTGAGGGTGCAATCTCTTGGAGTCCTAAAACCCATCAGGCATTAGAGCTTCGTAAGTCCTCTGCTAATTAAACCCGTTGGTGAGCTGCCCAAATTATTTCATCCTCATATCCCCCAAGCATTTAGCCCAGAGCCATTCACCAAGTAGGGTCTCGGTGAATACCTGATGGGTGAATGAACAAATGCGGCTAAGTATGAAATAATTCCAGATACATACTGGTCAGACCATATAAAGAGGAGATATTCGCATATCGTGGCCCTCAACTATTGCTTTCTGATGACGATTAGAAATTCCTCCCCTTCACTATCATACAGCAAATTCAAAGATTCATGCTCTGCTGAAGGAGATGGGGAAACGGAACTGAAGAAAAGCAGATTTACTGTAGACCGAAGGAGCCACAGCCCTCAGCACCTAAAGCCACAGAGAAACCTACCGAAACTTCTAACCCTGGAAATAAACGAAGACCTCCAAGTATTAGATTAAATTAGAAATGTTCATATGCACATATCTGTTGAGCAGATTGTAATTTTTAATTGATTATTTTTTTAATGTTTATTTACTTTTGAGAGAGCGAGAGAGAGACAGAGTGGGAGTAGGGGAGGGGCAGAGAGAGAAGGAGACACAGACTCAGAAGCAGGCTCCAGGCTCCAAGCCATCAGCACAGAGCCCGACGCGAGGCTCGAACTCACAGACCACGAGATCATGACCTGAGCCGAAGTCGGACGCTTAACCGACTGAGCCACCCAGGCGCCCCTTTAATTGATTACTTATCAAGAAGCAGATATAGGAAGAGAGCACACAATTATAATAACGACTATAATTATCTAGCACCTAATATGTAGTCAGTTTTATTATGCTTGGTGTTTTACATGTTTTACTATTCGTTAGAAGCATTATTATGATTTTAGAGATTAAAAAAAAGCACTAAAGCTCAGAGTAGTTAGGGCTAAAGATTATGAAGCTAATTCAGGAGAACCAAGGGTAACTGTCAGCTCTTCTAAACTATAAACCTGCTGCTAATTTCCTGATGCCAAGTGACTTCCATTCAAACAGAATTATCCAGCTACAGATCCATGCTTAAAGACAGATCCATCAATCACATCTATAATTACGGTCTAATGAGCAGAGAGGATATCTTAACCCCAAATGCCTGACGACACGCTTGTGTTTGGCCAAAAAGAAAATCAGGCGGCTGAGAGAAGGGAGGGGGACATCTGAGGCCCCAGGTCACTCTCAGAAAACAAAGGGAGGGGACGCTGGGGCGGTGTCCCTCTGTAAGTGCCCTGTTTCACTGTCAAGACCACAGATGTAAGCACACGTCTAGAACAATGCCCGTGCGCGCCAATAGCTAAACCCACGCTGCACTCAACGAACCACGGACGGTACTTCGAATGGGTCAAAACAGGACACGCTAAAATCTGCCAGAGTGAGAGGACCCTGGCCATGCTTCTTAAAAAAAACAGGCCTTGGGGCGAGCCAAGTTTGAAAGGAAGTCTCGCAAAAGATATGGTTTTCACAAGGCAGCCCGTGAAAAGCCCTCAAAGCCAATACTCAAAGAACCGTCTGTGTTAACGACAGACTCCGTGGTCGGTGACGTTGGCCGCATGTCAGACACACCCTCTGAGAACAGTCACCGTCACCACGAGGGTTTCAGTGCAGAAAATCACCACATGTAGATTCAAATAAGACCGTCGAGGGAACAAAACACGTTTGGCTTCTACCTATCGCCCCTCTTGTCCCTCGACATCCTGCACAAATACACTCCGGGTGTGAACATGATCTAGTCTTGCCTGTGTATTTCCTGTTTCTCTTTGCTCTGCACACATGTTGACGGGATAAATTAAGCCAACGGATATAGTATAGTAGGATTCCCCTACGTGCTTGCCTTGAAAACCCAAATTTCTTCCAATAATGCCACTAACATATGAGACAACAATTTAAGGATACTGTGAAATTTGCACGTGTCAACGCACAATTTTGCCCCAGAAACTCCAGGTGAACGGAGCAAACGCACCTAGCTCTGTGGGACTACACGAACCCTGCAGGGATGCACACCCCAGGATCACCATCGTCCACGCTTGTCCACACCTGCGGCTGCTAGTCCCTCTTGGATTTCAAGCACCCCACCTTCCGCTTCGCGGTACCTGGCAAGTTGTCGTATTTCCGAAGACCATCCTGTGGCGGGGGGGCGGGGGGGGCGGCGGGGTGGTCGTCTGTTCTGTTTACTTTTCCCTTCAGCCCCCAACTGGCTAATTTTCCTCTCTCTTCTTTGTTCTTTTTCAGAATTTTAGTCTTTACCTCCATTGTTTTCTCTTGCACACAGAGCGGCAGGCACCTCAGCAGGAGTCGACGGCGTGCATTGTCTCAAATTAGAACCCTTTGTGTGAAACTCACTATAACTTTAAGCAATGTGATCTGGACAGGAATGACTAGGACTGAAAGAAAACTATCCAGTGTAATTTAGGTCCCTTTCTTCTTTTGTTTAGAAGCTTCTGCAAATTCTATCCAAATCGTGATATTTATTACTGCTTTCGCCACTGAACCCGAACTGTACCATTTACTGAATTATTAGCAAACAGCATATTTTCCACAGTAACATTTTGAGGCTTCTTTGTAGGTGGTGAAAAGAGAAAAAGAAAAAGAAAAAAATAGAAAACCCCGCGTACAGTCACAATTATCTAGGTCAGATGGTTTTATCTAAACTTATTGACTGACTTAATCAAATAATACTGAGAAATTTTTCCCAAAGACAAGGGCTGGAAATAGCACATAATAAATGGGCAAAACACTTCTCTTTGCTACTTTTGAGATCCTAAACTAAATCATGTAAGTAAAAATTGAAATGATAGTATTTAAATCACAGCATTATTCTGGAGGAGCTTTGCGGTTAAAGGAAAAGAAAGCTAATGTGATCTAGAGATTAGAAATATCTACTAATCCTTTAAAGAATCTGGGTCATCTTAAGCAAGAAAAACCATTCCCACTTACTTTCTCAAGAATGTTCAGATATCCCAAGGTATCGAACGGATGTGCATTTTCATTTGCTCTCACAAAAACTACTTTACTAGCTGGAGAGTATGAAAGTGGTTAAATGGGTTTCTATGGCTCTTGACTGTGAGGATATAAAGGGTAATGGGTTCTGTACACGGCAAACCTTATAGGTATGTCATGTATATTAGCAGAAAACACAATCACTACAGAAGAAAAAAGAAGCAAGTAAGAAAGCCCCTGGGAGAGACCTTAAGCACGGCAGTCAGTGAAATTTGTTGAATTTAACAGAATCAAGTAACTCTTTGGGGGCATGCTTTGTTTTGCCTCTCATTTTGAACCCCTGCCCCAGCCCCCCAAAATGGGTCACAGGCCAATTACCTCTGGGGGGGGGCAACATGCCCCAACTGTGCCCTCGAGAGATGGAAACACTGAGTCTTGCCCCACGGTTTTCTCTGCAACCACTCTTACAGTATAGACCACCCCTTTTCACGACCCAGAAGCCTCAGCACAAAAAGACACTCGTTCACCTTGGAGCAAATTTACGGATCATTTGTTACCAAGGATTTCCAAGAAGACACTCCCCTCAGCAGGAATAGAAAACAAAAATCTCTGGCGGCCACGCACCAGCCACCCCTCCGCCAGGCCTTACTTGTTCTCGTTGCTGGCATCGTAACGAGGCATTGGGTCCAGATCATTCCCGTTCACGTCACAACTCGCCAGGGCATCCTAGAGCCACAGAGGAGAGAGTGCAAGGAGGAGACAGACGTTTAGTAATTAGCCATTAATCTGAAGGCTCATGCATTCTTAAACACATTTCTGCAAGCGAGTAATTAGATTAAATAATACATTCATGGTCCGCTGATGTCAGGATGCCTTGTTCAGTAATAATCAGTGTCATATTTTTCTCCTTAAGGTCAAGAAATACTCTCCACAGACCTAGGAAGAACACAGACCATTCTTGCCAATACATCTTCCCTCATATCTAGAATGGACCCCTCACCCGATTCCTTTGAAGATGTCCGCAGGGACTGCCTTTTCGGTCAAGAATTCTTGGGCTTTCTAGAAGCAAAGTGATTTATTTCCCATGAGTTCCCTCTCTATACCTTATTTCACTTCTTGGGTAAGTTCTTTAAAATTCGAAGATTTTTGAAGGCAATTCACAAACAGTTGGCAAGCCAATTAAAAATCAATGTTAGAAATCTATTCTAGTCGGTATCATGGTACCTCTATCAGGCAGCATTTGCCTGGTTTCAGAGGTCGTATCTACTATAAAAGAATCTGTACCTCAGACTTTTCAGTAATACCCAATCACCTTTTGCTCCAACCAAAATAATGAACAGTTTTATTATATGTCAAGGCTTCAAAAGAAGACAAAAGTAGCTGTGAAATCGAAATTGGATCTGTTCGCTTTTATTTTTAATTATTTTTTTTTAGATTTTTAAGTTTATTCATTTCTTTTTAGAGAGTGAGTGAGTAAGCGGCGGGGGTGGGAGGGAGAGAATCCCAAGCAGGCTCTGTGCAGCCAGCACAGAGCCCCAACATGGGGCTCGAACTCACAAACTGCGAGATCATGACCCGAGCCAAAAACTGGAACTGGACACTCAACCAGATGAGCCACCCAGGTTCCCCTGTTTGCTTCTATTTTTATTATTTGTTTTTATTTTAGAGAGAGAGAGAGAGACTGGGTGCAAGCGGGGGGCAGAGAGAGAAAGAGACAGACAGACAGAAGCCTAAGCAGGCACTGCACTGAGTATGGATCAATCCGATGCAGGGCTTGATCCCATGACCCTGGGATTATGACTTGAGCTGAAATCAAGAGTCAGATGTTCAGCCAACTGACTCACCCAGGCGCCCCTAGATCTGTTCGCTTTTAAAAGCAATTGTGAAAAATCTCCAAATTTCTAAATTCCCAAAAAGAAATTACCAGCTTACTTCATCACTCAAATTTGTATCACTGTAGGTAGCACTAATTTAGAATGCTCTGGATTTTCCGATGCTTTAGGGTAATGTCTACGGTATTGGTAAAAGTAAATGTTATCTTTGTTTTCTATCTTTATCAAGGCTCTTGTTTCTGAAACTAACTTGTGGTACAGAGTCTGATGTCTGGAGAAATTAAGCAAAATGCACAGGACATATAAAGGTGGTGGGTAAGTCCCTGCTTCTCGTACAAAGGTGGCCCCGTAGCCCCCCCGCAGTGGTCACTAGAGCATCGAGTATAACTTCCTGATTTTCCTTGTAAGGAAACAGAGGCCTAAGACAGGTTAAGTAACTTGGCCAAAGGCGTGAAACAAACCAGCCTGTGGAACCAAGACTGGAACCCGGGCCATCTGCCTACCCCCTGACCCCCCGTCCAATGGGCTTTTTCTCTACACTTCACCAGCTCCAACATCAAGACAAACTGAGAAGGCACCGGTACCGCTAATCACAGATACATTCTGGAGAATTCTTCCCAGGAGGAAAAACTGAAAAAAGGCAAGGAATGCAATCGCAATTAGAGTAAAGCTATCTGTGTTTACGCAAATACATTCCTAGGCGGAGGGGAGCAGGAACACCCTATAAAAAAGCACACTGTGCGTGACAGGAAAGACTTCTCTGCTGAGAGAGGTACCCACAGTTCTGTTCTCTTCTAGGACCCGGGCTCACTCACTGTGGCCTTCAGGCCTCCATTTCTCCCCTATCATCCGAGGAGACTGAACCGAAATTTCTTTCTAGCTCTCAAATTCTTTGCTGTGAAGAGACAGCGCTATGTCTGGGTGTGCTCGGCGGCAGGGTGAGAGCAGCCGCTCAAATGTTTCGTTCAAATAAGAACTGAATGAATTTGCAGTTCCTCCCTCTCTCTCTTTTTTAACCCGAGGGACAGTCCTCTAGTTTCGGGGAGATCGTTTCAGTATTTCATTGTAAACAATGAATCTGTGAAGTCCCTTGGCGGAATTTTTTTTGAAACCAAAAGGGCAACGGGGTGGGACACCGTGAGGGAAGGTTCTGGTGCAAGGCGACACGGGGGGGGGGGGGGGGGGGTTGCGTGGGAAGGAAGGTCTTCCTAGGTCAGAGACAGGGGTGACTGTGAGCCAGAGCTGGTTTCGGAGGCGCCAAGGGACTGACTCGGAGGTCTTTTGTTTGCAGAGATAAAAATGGGGTCTCTTCAGGAAAATTCATTTAAGTGTCATGACGTGAGACGGAGCACATGAGAAGGCAAAGCTGCGGAGGATGGGGCCGTTTCTCCCGAAATGGTTTGTCAGTAGGTAAGAGAGAGACGCGGAGGAGAAATGGTCACAGGGGCACAGGGGCACGGTGATCCCGGGGTGCCCAGAAGCCAGGCCTTTCCACGCCGAAGGAGACAGAGATACAGGGAGATGAGATTTCAAGAAGGCATCATCACCCTGTCTCTGAAATGGGCCTCGGGGAAAAGGTCAGGTCCTTTCTGAGTGAGCCCAAGACAACATTCCTCAGGGTCACTCTGTGCCCACCAGTGACTGAGGAACATGCGAGAGAGAGAGAGAGAGAGAGAGAGAGAGAGAGAGACAACAGGCACACCGGGAGGAGAAGTCCTTTGTGCTAACACGCATGGGGAATGTACGGGCATGCCCTGTCTCGCAATTCTCTGCCAACTCAGGGCACAGTGTGACGGGCTGGGCCTGCTGAAGTCATGAACCGGAACATGGAAGGCAAAAGTCTGAAGCGATGTGGTCCTCCCACTCACATAGCTCAGGGTGGGTCCCCTCTGCAAGCGGGGGACAAGGCTTCCCACCCTGGCCCACGACTTTTCCTCCTTTAGGGTCAATAAGGGTTCTGCAAGGGGCAGCTGACTTTGCCACGATTTAGAGCTGCTTGTATTCCCGGGGATAGGAGAGGAAGCTTGCAAGCGGACAGAAAAGGCACCAATTTTAAGAGAAAACGTTTCTTCAACACCGACACGAAAATATAACTTAGGAAGACTCAACGCGACCCGGCCTTTGGAATCAAGAGGAATGGGGGAGGAAGGGAGGGGGAAGGTGGGTGAAAGCAGTTGAAGGGTACGAGCCACACAGGGGTATCAGTGCTCCTGGGTGGCAACAGAAAAGAGGTCCGAGGGAAAGTCAGAAGACATGGGTCTGAGTGGGATCCACCTGGAGTTTCTGCTGAGCCCGCATGGGAATCAGGGCTGTATCTGCAGATTAGTGGGGGATCGTTGTGGGCTCTCTGTAACAAAAGAGATATTTCAAAGAGAACCCTAAGGTGTCAGGCAACACAAATTGAGGCCAGACAGAGAATGGCATTGTTGCGAGATAATTGTGGCACTTTCGACAAAACTTGCAAAGGGGAAGCCAATGGAAGGAATGATCTTGGAGAGTAGAGGACAGAGGGTTCACTGATACATTTCCAGGCAGTGGATGTCACGGTGGTAAAGGAGACCCAGAGGCCCTAGGGGCAGAAACTGACCCCAGTGTTAGGTGGGCACCGGGTATCGAAACCAGGATTTTCAGGGCAAGTACTGAGCCTCAGCACTTTCACTAGGTCCGTGGTCTTGGGCTCATCCTATACTCTCCAAGAGTCCTGGAATCACTATTCCTTCCTAAGGAACTGACTGCTGCTTCCTAGGAGTAGTAGGAACGTGATCATTATTGTCCTGTGAAAACGGAGAGGAAGAAAGGGACCGGCTGGATAACTTGAGAAAAGTTCTAAGCCCGCTTTTCTCTGTACAAGAGACAGAGCGCGTTGCCTGGCTGCGTGGACGGATCACTGAGAAGAGCGGTCATTGTCAGTGGTGACTGGTGTTGGTGGTGGGGGTTTCTGCTGCCTTCTCACCTGCATTTTGTCATCAGAACATCAAAGGCACCTACAAGTGGAAAGCGGGGTCTCCTGCTTCCCGCGTTCGGAGGGCGTGGCTCGTCTAAGACGAAAGCACTACTCGGAGCCTACCGTCTCCGTTAGCTGCATTTTCCCGCCGTAGCCCCCCTTTTTGCTAATCCTGACACGAGTCCCCTTGTTTCCACGGGGGAGGGGAGGTGCTCCGACCACAGCCCACACTCACATAGTTCTGCAGCAGGTCCGGATGGGTTCTCTCGATGCCATCGTCCAAGATGGTCACCACGATGTTCTTTCCCGTGTAGCCTCTCTTCCAGGCTCCTTCGATATTCATGTCTGATTGGCAGGGATGCGTGTTGTCGCTGCAGTGCTATGGAAGGAAGAAGGAGAATCAGATGGCGCGGATTACCGATAACTGGAAGGTGCGCGAATCATCTGCGGGTCGAGATCGTGCACTGAGTTAGCAGAAATCCGGTGCCCGCCTGCAGAGCCGGAGCACGGGCCTCTAGCACAGTAACAGGAGGAAGTAGGAAGGGTGCATGTGGGGAAGGCAAGCGAAAGAGAAATCTCTCCCGCCGGCTCTGCCCTGTCCAAATACCGTACATCCTTTGGGAAAAATGGAATAAAAGAAAAGTATATCCCGACAGCAGAATAACGGATGTATCCCTTGATTGTTAGCATGAATCGATGGCACACGGGAAGGCATGGTGACATTTCATTTATAAACTCAACCTAGGTAACTAAAGAACATGTATTTTATAATTTCTTCCCCAGGCACCTGGAAACCAGGCTAGCCAAAAAAAAAAAAAAAAATGAGAACTCAGGCAGCTTCTGGACAGTGTCAGCCAGAGGTGTGCTACCATGAGAAACTCACGGACGGGAAGAAAAATAACAGTTTTGTTGAGCTGCTTTTGATGAATTCACCACGGCGGTCGTACCAAAATACGTAGGGGGCAAACACACTCAGTCAGCGGCGCTTTGAGAAGGGAAGGAAGAGTCCGGACAGGTAACACGCACAGGAAAGGCGTGTGAGGGCTTCAGAGGGCAGGCTGGAGAAACACGGACGCTTAGCACGTTACGTATCGTCATTTCGTTCCACGATGGCTACAACATATAAACACATCAAGACATGCATTGACCCAGGGCCTCCTCCTGACAGGCCAGCATTTGCCCAACCCATACAGTTGCCTCCTCGGAACGTCTCTCTCTCCAATGTCCCTCTGAGTGGCGTTGTCTCCTCGGTAGGGAAACAAAGCGACAAAGATGTGCTGTGACTTAATGCCACCCCGGATCCTACCATTCTGGATCTTCGCGAAGGGGAAGAGAATGCAAGCTCCGGAGGCTCTGGGCATAATGGAGATCCGGCTGCCATGGACTCATGTGGCGTACGTTTTATTGAGCACTTACTCCCCCCCCCCCCCCCGGGGTATGGCGGCGAACGAGGTAGATGAGGTCCCTGTTCCGATGACCCCTCTAAAGAGGAGACAGACACAGGTAATGAGGAAAAAAATAAGTAACACCATTCAGAGCCCTCCGTGGCTTTTAAAGGAACTAAAGAGGGTGATACGATGGTGAATGCCGAGGGACACCACTCTAGGCGGGATGGGAGGTGGGGCCCTTGGTCTCAGGAAGTGAAATCACACCTGATGCCTGGTTGGTGAGAAAGGGCTGCTCTGCCCTTAGCCTACAGCTAAGCGTGTCGGTAGAGGACACGATAGATGCAAGGGTAATACAAGATGGCAGACAGCTTAGCACACTGAAGAACGAGAAACAAGGTGGCGTAGGGCGGAAGCTCGGGGACCGAGGGAAAGAATGGCTTGGAAGACAGCCAGTTAGAAGGGGGAGCGAGGTCAGACCATCCATGACCGGGCTTTTGTACTAACTGCACGCTGAGTAAATGGAAGCGCACCTCTCTCCAAACTTCATCCATCAAAATCCGACGCTAACGAGAGTCAGATACCTCTAACAGCCTGTGACATGAATTTGCAAATTTATTCTCCAAATGAGACTGCCTTTTATTGACTGTTACAAACGCATCTGAGTAGTGGATTCATTCTAACAAAGGGCACACCCATTTTTCACCACAGATAACATCAGTTTCACAGAGAACGGGGGCTCATCTATTTTATGAACACTTGTCTCTTTTTCTCACCGTCTGGACTTCTTTCGGACACGCGAGGCCCTACACACACACACACACACACACACACTCTACTACGGCACTGACCCAAATTCCGTTCTCCCCACCTGCCCCCAGTTTTCTAGGCACAACTCAGCACCCACCTCTTCCCACAAAGACTTCTCATGTCCTTCAGCCCTCCTCGTCTGTCTCTTCTCCTGCCCTGAACTCAGGGGTGGAGACAGACACATACACAAACACAGGCTGCCCTACACAATCCGACTCCTACTCACTATATTCTGTTGAATCGTTGTTGACTGTTGCCTCTTGTGTGTGGACTTTGTCTTATGGATTGTGGGCCCCTACAAGACTATGCATTAAACGAAGCCCGACCTAGGATTTCAGGCAATATCGGGCTGGTCACACGCCAGAAGTGAGGGCATATCCTCAACCTTATTTCCAAGTGCACCGCCGCGATGAAACTCTCTGCTCTGACCTCGTCAGAGATACCTAGCCGGCTAATCCTCGGTGAATGGAGACGATCACGAAAGGAACAGTGTAGATTTCCGAAATGCCTCCGTTGTCCAGAAGTCTCATTCTGGCCAAGAGTGTGGGCCTCTCCTCACCGAACACTGTAATGTAACACAAAGCAACCTTGACAGGTTTCCATTTCATTTTCTCTTTTTCAAAACCTGTTCTGGCCACCTGTGGTATCGTTTGCGAAATGAAACAATGTTAATGTGGCCAAGAGGTGGGCTGGAGGAAGGAAATGCGCAGGAAATGGGTAACCCACAAATGGGATAACCATCCTGGAGTGGAGGGATGCTGCCTGAAATTGTAATTATGAAAATTGAAGAAAACCAGCCGTCTATGGAAAACATGTGTGTTAAAAGTGAAGCAATTAGGTTTCTTTCTTCCACCTCTGCTTCCGTTGAATCTGACTTTAACAGATTAAATATTTTTGTGCCACCTTTTCTTCTTTTCATCTGCCAACATGGAAGGGGAGGGAGAGGAAATATCCAATTGATACTTTCATTTGGATAATCTAATACAGCAAGGAGCCAAAACGTCAAAGGAAAAAATAAATCAGAGCCTGGAGTGTTTCTTGCAAATGAGTAATTAGGTCAGAGGACCCTTAAATCAGAACCCTAAATTCTGAATGGGATCCTTAGATTTTTAACACATGTTCATATATATATACACACACACATATATATATGTGCATATATATATATGTGTATATATATATATATAACATTTATTAATTTTTGAGAGACAGAGAGAGAGCATGAATGGGAGAGGGGCAGAGAGAGAGGGAGACACAGAATCCGAAGCAGGCTCCAGGCTCTGAGCTGTCAGCACAGAGCCCGACGCGGGGCTCGAACTCACGGACCATGATGAGATCATGACCTGAGCTGAAGTCGGATGCTTAACAGGCTGAGCCACCCAGGAGCCCCTTTAACACATATTTTAAGTGTTCCAGACTTCCAAACATGTTTCTGATATGGTTGCTTCATACAACCAAGGTATCCAAAGAGCAAAGACTGGAAAATGTTGATGCGAGTCAACAATGACCAAAGATGAGAATTAATCACTTCCTTAACCGCCTTGTTGAGACGGTCTTTGAATCGGTCTCTCCTGGATGTGAATCTGTGTTACGGCATCGCCCAAAGGCAAAAGGGACTTAGAATAGCCATGATTTCCTCACAGTCAATCACATTGAGATCTCTGCCAGAGCTGAACCTAAAGACTGGTTTTTGAAATTGTGTTACCACACATGCAGTCCATAGACCAGTATTCACAAAAGAGGCCAGTCAGACCCTTCTAGCTATCCGAAGTTGATGAAAACCACATTACGTACGCAGTGTATGCAACATGGATTATTTATAGTAAACGTATGCACCTTCAGTTCTGAATAATGTACTGCCTTTCCATGATGGTCTATGCACAGGTGACTCAACATTTAGACACAACACAAAAGGGAACATACCTGCAGAAACAATGATTGCCACCTGTGTCTCCCACTTCCTCATCCATAAAAGCTTTTATTCTTTTTAGGAATGAAATTTTAAAGAGTTTGCTCTGTGAGTTTCTAGAAATGGCCTTTTCCACACCAGGGTTATGAGCCATTCTGCTTATAAACCACTCTGCGTGTGTCTGCTTTTCTTGTGTCCTCATAAACACATCACAGTGTTTGCTCATCGAAAGAACAGTTTATCCTGAAAATAAACACCTTTGCTATGTTCTCACCATTGTTTGGGGGGGGGGGGAGGAGGGGCAGAGGGCTACTCTCAGCGTCATTCTTTTTAAACTTCTCCAAGTTCTGAGGGTCTTCACTGGCCTGCCAAATTATATGCTCCCAAGAGCCATTAACACTGAAGTCATCTACTGTTCACTGTTACCAGCACAGTGGCTGATAAGACTGCATCTCTGACAACATAGTGTTAATAAAGAAATACATAAAAATTCTGCTTCACAAATTCAGAAACCCATCTAGTCAACTGAGTAAAGTGTGCACATACTTGAAATTCTTTGTAGAATGTGGAGTCCAAAAGATGCAAGAAATTGCAAACAAAAAACAAACACTAGAATCGATACTCCCTTAAGGGGAAATATAACTGACACCTACAAGATCCTTACCATGGCCAAGCATTGGACTAGCCACTTTTTGTGGTCTAAGGCTCAGAACAACTGTTTGAAGGCGGTCCTTTTATCATCTGCTTTTAACAGATTAAAAAAAAATGGGGCTTAATCAGTCTAGGCAACCCCTCTGAGTTCACACCGCTGGTCAATATTAACATGAGGATTCAAAAGGAAGCTGTCTGACACCAGACCATAGGGCTATGGAAAGTCTTCCATTAAAACAGAAGGGGCTTAGAGGAAGCCACAACACACACAAATCCATGAGTAGATAAGGAGTAGATGTTGGACAATGGAGCACCAGTAAAGAAATTCAAATCACAAATCTCACTTGCCTTAGCACTGTGATCAGTGCATTCCAGTGATAAGGTAGAATACAGATGAGTAAGACTTTAGGGACCTAAGTTTTCCTAATTCTACTTATTCCAACACATCTTTTAGGAAGTCACCTAATAGTTTCAATTTTAATTTTAATAGTTTCAATGACACAGGGTTCACTTCTTTACTAAATAGCCAATGATTGCTGGTAAATCAATTCTTTAATAAAAAAAGAAAAAAAAAAAGGAAGCTTGGGCTACATGCCTGGCTCGGTCAGAAGAACGCAAGACCTCAATCAGAGCTGTGAGTTCAAGCCCCACATTGGGTATAGAGATTACTAAAAGAAGTAAACTTAAGGGGCGCCTGGGTGGCGCAGTCGGTTAAGCGTCCGACTTCAGCCAGGTCACGATCTCGCGGTCCGTGAGTTTGAGCCCCGCGTCAGGCTCTGGGCTGATGGCTCGGAGCCTGGAGCCTGTTTCCGATTCTGTGTCTCTCTCTCTCTCTGCCCCTCCCCCGTTCATGCTCTGTCTCTCTCTGTCCCCAAAATAAATACACGTTGAAAAAAAAAATAAATAAAGAAGTAAACTTAAAAAAAAATCCCTTATTTGTAGCGTTTGCCAATTTCCATGGTGTAAATCCTCACATCACGTGCAGTTTTAAAGCATGCTCACAAAATCCCTGAATCTCTAACAATAAGCTCTCATGAGCTCTTAGAAGGCAGATCCGACAAACCACAGGAACGACTCACTCCACTGTTAGCCTTGCTCCATTTCCGATGACGTTGTCCCTTCCAGTGGGTCTGACATCTGCTTCCCAGTGCTTGGGAACTACTGGTAAGTACCCAGGCATCCTTGTCCCCTTCACAGTTTTCAGATAATCATTTTACTACTTCTTGCATTTATTTGGAGAGGATCTTTCTTTACCCTTTCTTTCTCAAGGCTACCTGAAGAAGTTGGACTTTGGACTTTTGTGGCCATAAGCTGATGGGCTCTTCTTGGGATACATGAAATAGAGGTTCTGTGACTCCAAAACCAAAGAGGACTTCACAGATTTTTTTAAAATCTCAATTCGGCTAGGGAAGTCCTAAGACGGTTACTATTAGGAGTCAATTTGATGGATTTCAAATCCTTTGTTATCAAACACATGGCGGGGGGGGGGGGGAAGGATGCCCCTGGCCAAAACAGATCCAATGTCCAATTATTCAAGGATGATTATTCAATTTGTGGATTTTCCAGAAATTCCAAGGAAGCCCAATATGTTTCATTAACACCAAACTTGGCATAGCAACTATTACAGCTGGGGGATTCAGACGAGGAAAAGTTAAATCCCACCTCTGCTACCTTCCAGCTACGTGATTTTGTCAAGTTCTCCTACATTCTTAAACCCGACGTGGAGTTTGAACGCAGAGAACTGCCATAAAGATTAAAGAAGATAAAGTACATAACAAATGGCCTCTGTTATTGCAATCATGTTGTTGATGAGAGCACAGATATAGGAGACACGAGTGTTCCTACTAGTTAAGAAAAGAACACTAGTTAGAAAGAGAAAGAGAGAGGGGCACCTGGGTGGCTCAGTCTGTTGGGCGGCCGACTACAGCTCAGGTCATGATCTCACAGTCTGTGAGTTTGAGCCCAGCGTCGGGCTCTGTCCTGAGCACTCAGAGCCTGGAGCCTGCTTCCGATTCTGTGTCTCCCTCTCTCTCTCTGCCCCTTCCCTGCTTGCTCTCAGGCTCTCTCTCTCTCTCTCTCTCTCTCTTTCTCTCCCCCCCCCCAAAATAACAATAAAAAATAAAAATAAATTTAAAAAATTAAAAAAGAGAGAGAGAGAGAGACAGAGAGACTGCCACAAAATAGTAAGATAATGGTTTTCTTCATTGTCTGGAAACACAGATCATACAAACTTGAAAGGGCAACTGAACGTTTGCACGGGTAGCTGGGAGGACCTGAATATTTTACATTTGTGGCTGTGGGTCTAGAGACTAGGGATGAGGTGAAGGAGTAGAGAGCAGTGTCCAACTATTCTCTTTTACATTGGTCAGATGGCCTCCTAGGAATCTCCTAGGAATCATCACACATTTTTTTACTCCACACATTTATACCAATATCCCAACCCTTCGAGAACCATGGTTCACATCTACTATAATTCTGAAGGAGGATCATTTCCCAGTTACAAAATCTCAAGGATGTCCCACATAATACCAAAGAAACATCAGAAAAGAGCAGATGTTAGGAGAAGAAAGGCTGTGGGATGTAAAAATGCTTATACAGAGGAAAACGAGAAGAAATCCAGTTCTCAGAATTCTACTCATAACGGAGGGTCAAGAAATTGAGTCAGTATAGCCAACTGATTTTGACAAAGCAGTAAAGGCAATACAAGGGGCCAAACACAGTCTTTTCAATAAACAGTGCTGGAACAACTGGGCGTCCACGTGAAAAAAGTATACCTAGGGGCACCTGGGTGGCTCAGTCAATTAAATGTCTGACTTTGGCTCACAGTTCGTGGGTTCAAGCCACGTTGGGCTCTGTGCTGCCAGCTCAGAGCCTGGAGCCTGTTTCAGATTCTATGTCTCCCTCTCTCTCTCTCTGCCTCTCCCCTGCTCGCTCTCTCTCTCTCTCTCTCTCTCTCTCTCTCTCACTCTCAAAAAATAAATAAATAAATAAACATTAAGAAAAAAAGAAAAAAGTACATGTAGACACAGACCTTACGTCCTTCACAAAAATTAGCTCAAAGTGCATCAGAGACCTAAGTGTAAAATACATAACTAAAATTCCTGGAAGATAACACAGGAGAAAAGCTAGACAACCTTGGGTACCATGACGCCTTCTTATTTTGTTTTATTTTTTAATATGAAATTTATTGTCAAATTGGTTTCCATACAACACCCGGCGCTCATCCCCACAGGTGCCCTCCTCAACGCCCATCACCCTCTTTCCCCTCCCTCCCACCCCCCATCAACCCTCAGTTTATTCTCAGTTTTTACAACACCAAAGACACAATCGATGAAAGAAATGACTGAAAAGCTGAACTTCATCAAAATTAAAAACTTCCACTCTGTGAAAGGCAACATCAAGACGATGAGCAGACAAGCCACAGACTGGAAGAAAACATCTGCAAAAGACACATCTAATAAAGAACACATCCAAAATACACAAAGAACTCTTAAACTCAACAATTAAAAACAAACAAACCACCTTATTAAAACATGGCCAGAGACCTTAACGGACACCTTGCCAAAGAAGAGATACATTGCAAACAAGCATATGAAAAGATGTTCCACGTCATCTGTCAGCAGAAAAATGCAAATAAAAATGAGATACAACTACCCACCTATTAGAATGGCCGAAATCCAGAACACCGACGCCAGCAAATGCTGGTGAGGATGTCCAGCAACGGGAACTCTCATTCATCGCTGGTGGGAATGCAACATGTAGCCACTTTGGAAGACAGTTTGGCAGTATATTACAAACTAAACCTCATCTTTCCATACAATAGTTACACTCCTTGGCGTTTACCTAAGGAGTTGAAAACTTACGCGCGCGCGCACACACACACACACACATGGATGCACATGGATGCTTATTACAGCAGCTTTATTCATAAATGCCAAAACTTAGAAGCCACCAAGATGGCTTTCAGGTTATGGAATAAACCAACTGTGATGCATCCAGACAATGGAACGTTCCTCAGCACTAAAAAGAAATGAGCTATCAAGCCATGAGAAGACATGGAGGAAACTTCCCTCCACATCACTAAGTGAAAGAAGCCAATCTGAAAAGGCTACATACTGGATGATTCCCACTATAGGACACTGTGAAAAAGGCAAAACCATGTAGGCAGTAGAAAGATCAGTGGTCGCCAGGGATTGGGGATGGAAAGACGAATAGGTAGAACACAGAGGATTTGGGGAGCAGTGAAAATACTCCACGTGATACTCTTAATGGTGGATACGTGTCATTATACACCGGTCCCAAACCACACACTGTATAACACCAAGGGAGAACCCTAATGCAAACCACAGACTTGGGGCGATTACGCATCGATGTAAGTTCATCAACTGTAACAAATGTACCACTCTGGGGGGAGCTGGTGATGATGTAGGCAGCTAGGCATGTATTGGGGCAGGAGGTATATGGGGAATCTCTGGACCTTCCTCTCAAGTTTAGTGCGAAGCTAAAACGACTGTAAAAAAAATATATATGGTCTTGGGGGGGGGAAAAAGAGGAACTGAGGAAGAACAGCCAAAGGATAACTGGGCGGTCCAGTTGAGTGGACAACCTTTCTCTCACTTGTTAACTCTGTGATCCTCTTTGATTCTTTCCTAACCTGACACAGCTTGAATGAAACACTTTCAGTCCTGGGGCTCCCGGGGGACTCAGTCAGTTAAACGTCTGACTTCAGCTCAGGTCATGATCTCATGGTTCTTCAGTTTGAGCCCCGCATTGGGCTCACCGGTGTCAGTACAAGGTCTGCTTCGGATCCTCTGTCCCTGTCTGTCTCTCTGTCTTTCTCTCTCTCTCAAAAATGAACAAACATTAAAAAAAAAAACAACTTTCAATCCTAAAAATATGTAACAAAGCAAAAACCAGTCAGCCAACAAACAAATCTCTTCTTTATGGAACTGCCATGTGCCCTGTCATAGTGTTTAGAGAACAGATTTCAGCTGTATCACCTTGTGGTGTTGCTAAAGGGTAACCACAATCTCTAAAACTTACTGGGTGTTTCTGAGACACTGAGACCAAGCTTCACTTTACATGTATAGCCCAATGCACTGCCAGGCTTCCCATCATTCTCAAATACATCACGTCTAAAATCAGTCAGGTTTGGGAAACCTGGGTGTGCAGCCTCTGCCTCCTTCTCTTCCTTTCCTGTCGTCATTCCACGTGGCTTCCGATTTCCACAGAGCCTTGCAGTTCGGGCTGTTGGCTCCGCTCCGCTACTCTTTACCTTTCTAACCCATCTTATACTTCCAATCTATGCCCCTGTCATTTAAAAAAGTATTTTGATCAAGCTCGTACTATATTCTGGTCACCCTACTGACTCAGACACTGTCCCTGTGCTCAAGTCCCTTCAAGTCTCGTCCGTCAGACAGGCAAGAAATTTCACAAAAACACCTGCTAAGCATTATAATGGGGGTTGCCGGGGTAGAATGGGAACATGGAACCCAGTCAGGGGGAAGACAGGAAAGGGGGAGTGTCCTTCCTGGAGAAAATGACATTTAATCTGAGCCCCCAAACACGAGCTGAGTAGCCAGAGGGCAGGCAAGGGGTGGAGAGGACGTTGTTTATTTGGGGTCAGGGTATAGAATAATCAAAGAGACACTGGGTGGCACCTGAATGGCTCAGTCGGTTGGGCATCCAACTTTGGCTCAGGCCATGATCTCACGGTTTGTGAGTTCGAGCCCCACGTCGGGCTCTGTGCTGACAGCTCAGGCTCTGGAACCTGCTTCAGATTCTGTGTCTCATTCTCTCTCTGCCCCTTCTGCACTTGCGCTCTGTCTCTCACTGCCTCTCAAAAATAAATGAAAGTAAAAAAAAAATTCAAAGAGAGACTTGGAGTGGCAAAGGAACGGAAAGAAATTCAGAACCGCTGGAGGATACAGACAGTAAGCAGTGGGTGAAGAAAAAAATGGAAAGAGACAAGACTGCAGAGGTTAGCTGGGGCCAGGCTGTGACTGTTCTTTTCACTTTTTTTGGATGACATGATATTATACATGGAAAATCCGATAGATTCCACCAAAAGTCTGCTAGAACTGATGCATGAATTCAGCAAAGTCGCAGGATACAAAATCAATGTACAGAAATCATTGCATTCTTATATACTAATAATGAAGAACAGAAAGACAAATAAAGAAACTGATCCCATTCACAAATGCACCAAGAAGCATAAAATATCTAAGAATAAATCTAACCAAAGATGTAAAAGATCTGTATGCTGAAAACTATAGAAAGCTTATGAAGGAAATTGAAGAAGATATAAAGAAATGGAAAAACATTCCGTGCTCATGGGTTGGAAGAATAAATATTGTCAACATGTCAATACTACCCAAAGCTATCTACACATTCAATGCAATCCCAATCAAAACTGCACCAGCATTCTTCTCGAAGCTAGAACAAGCAATCCTAAAATTCACATGGAAACACAAAAGGCCCCGAATAGCCAAAGTAATTTTGAAGAAGATGACCAAAGCGGGAGGCATCACAATCCCAGATTTTAGCCTCTACTACAAAGCTGTCATCATCAAGACAGCATGGTATTGGCATAAAAACAGACACATAGACCAATGGAATAGAATAGCAACCCCAGAACTAGACCCACAAAAGTATGGCCAACTCATCTTTGACAAAGCAGGGAAAGAACATCCAATGGAAAAAAGTCTCTTTAACAAATGGTGCTGGGAGAACTGGACAGCAACATGCAGAAGGTTGAAACTAGATCACTTTCTCACACCATTCACAAAAATAAACTCAAAATGGATAAAGGACCTGAATGTGAGACAGGAAACCATCAAAACCCTAGAGGAGAAAGCAGGAAAAGACCTCTCTGACCTCAGCCGTAGCAATCAATCTCTTACTCGACACATCCCCAAAGGCAAGGGAATTAAAAGCAAAAATGAACTACTGGGACCTTATGAAGATAAAAAGCTTCTGCACAGCAAAGGAAACAACCAACAAAACTAAAAGGCAACCAACGGAATGGGAAAAGATATTTGCAAATGACATGTCGGACAAAGGGCTAGTATCCAAAATCTATAAAGAGCTCACCAAACTCCACACCCAAAAAACAAATACTCCAGTGAAGAAATGGGCAGAAAACATGAATAGACACTTCTCTAAAGAAGACATCCAGATGGTCAACAGCCACATGAAAAGATGCTCAACGTCGCTCTTCATCAGGGAAATACAAATCAAAACCACACTCAGATATCACCTCACGCCAGTCAGAGTGGCCAAAATGAACAAATCAGGAGACTATAGATGCTGTAGAGGATGTGGAGAAACGGGAACCCTCTTACACTGTTGGTGGGAATGCAAACTGGTGCAGCCGCTCTGGAAAACAGTGTGGAGGTTCCTCAGAAAATTGAAAATAGACCTACCCTATGACCCAGCAATAGCACTGCTAGGAATTTACCCAAGGGATACAGGAGTACTGACGCATAGGGGCACTTGTACCCCAATGTTTATAGCAGCACTCTCAACAATAGCCAAATTGTGGAAAGAACCTAAATGTCCATCAACGGATGAATGGATAAACAAATTGTGGTTTATATACACAATGGAGTACTACGTGGCAATGAGAAAGAATGAAATCTGGCCTTCTGTGGCAACATGGATGGAACTGGAGAGTGTTATGCTAAGTGAAATAAGTCATACAGAGAAAGACAGATACCATATGGTTTCACTCTTATGTGGATCCTGAGAAACTTAACAGGAACCCATGGGGGAGGGAAGGAAAAAAAAAAGAGAGAGGTTAGAGTGGGAGAGAGCCAAAGCATAAGAGACTCTTAAAAACTGAGAACAAACTGAGGGCTGATGGGGGGCGGGAGGGAGGGGAGGGTGGGTGATGGGTATCGAAGAGGGCATTTTTTGGGATGAGCACTGGGTGTTGTATGGAAACCAATTTTACAATAAATTTCATATATTAAAAAAAAATAAGCCATGCTTGTTTGTTTGTTTATCTGAGTTTTATCATAATTCCATGTAAAATCATTGAAGGGTTTTAAGATAGGCATTAACGTGCTTTGGATGCCTAAAATGCATCTGAAATTTAATTCCAAAGCACTTCCAAAGGAAAACGCTTGATTTTTCCCTTCTGACTCTTATAGCAGATCCTTCGAAAGCGCCCTTGAACCTGACCTAATCCCACCATCTTCAGGGCTACACACAGATTCCAACTGTCATCTCCTAAGCCTCTACAGTCTATTCTCTAGGTGGCAGTAAAGTGATCATTGTCAACTATAGCAGACTAATCTCAATAAACGTTCCCAATCATTCTCAAGTTCCAATGACTTTCCTTCACATTTTCAGTAATTACCAAGTTCATTCCATGGCCTAATGCGAAACCATCTTCCTGACCTCTTGCCCCATCTCTTCCACTACACCACTGTTTTCCATCCCAACACCACTCCTATCCCAAGGCTGTGATACTTGATATGCTGCTACGCTTACTCACATACCCACACGGTTCCCTATCTGATGTCCAACTCTCAACTCCCAAGAGAGATTCTCCCTAATCAATCTATCTGAAGTAGTATTCTGGGTCATTCTCTACCCTTGGCTCTCATTTCGTCTTCTTCATAGCACTCATAACTACCATATTATATATCAACTTGTCTCTTCATCACATGTCTCCCACACTGGATTATAAGCTCCAGGAAGGCAGCCACTTTGCCTTATTGATTTCTGTATCCACAGAGTCTAACACATAGAAGTTCAATAATTATATGCCAATTGAAAGGACATTTAGTTTTAAAAAGTCACCGTGGAATCTACAGAACATAAAGGAGGGGTGTCTGGGTGGCTCAGTCAGCGAAGTGTCCGACTCTTGATCTCAGCTCAGGTCTTAATCTCACGATTCAAGTTCAAGACCTGCATTGGGTTCCACACTGGGCATGAAGCCTACTTAAAAAACAAACAAACAATATGAAGGAGAGCACGGAGACCAACTAATTGGGGGGGGGGCAGCTCTAGTGACTGAGAGATGACAGTGGCCTAGATTAGTGAGAATACATTACAGTATGTGATACACAGCGGGCATCGTAAATATTTGCCGTTAGTAACGATGAGTGAGTATGGGGAGGGAGAGAAGACTCAAGAACCAGCAGATATTTGGCTTGGACTACATAAATGGTTCGACTGCATGCTGAGAAAGGAAGCATAGGGAGAAGTTTGGTGAGAGAACAAAAATATGGACTTCAGTTTTAAAAGTATGGAAAGTAGAGTGATATCCGTAAAGGAGTAGCCTGTCGCAACTGTGTATGGAGACCTCAAGTTTCTTTCTGCTCAAATCCCCAGCTGAATTCATTCTGCCTACAATGCTCGCGTCATGCTATTTCCCATCGCAAAATCTCTTTCATGTCTGTAAAGCACTAACATCTTCACCCCTTGAGTCCCCCCAGTATCTGGTAGTGAACAGACAATATTCGGTGCCATTTGTTGCCTCAAAGTTAAAAAATGCCCCAGGGCAGCATACAGTGTGTAAATGTGATGGTCTTAGCAAAATTTGGAGTCATTACCCGATGCATCTGAAGCAACCCTCCATTGCTCCCTAAACCTATGGCACTTAGAATGCCTCCCCTCAAGCTATGAGGTTATTTCTTCCCCCTTTGATTCCAGGCCGGCCTGGTGACTCACTCTGGCCTGAAGAATGTAATAAAAGTGACACTGCTTCAGTCCCACAGCTTCCACACCCTTTCGCTTGCAATCCTTCCTGGTGGCCATGTGAGCGAGCCATGGTAGGCTGCTAAAAGATGAGTGACCACACAGAACAGATAAAAGCTGTCCCAGTTAAAAGCACACTAGACCAGCGAGCCCCAGGCTGGCCCAGAATGGCTCACAGATGCATTAGTGATGCTATATGAAACCCGAGAATGGCTCAGCTGAGCTCAGCCCAACTGAGGACGTGTAGAATCACAAATCTAATACATAGCTATTTTTTTTTTAAACCACAAAGTTTTGAGCATGGTTTTTATGCAGCAAAAGCTAATGACCATATGAGGTTATTAGCCTGGGGGGGGAGAAGGCCAAACAGAAAGGTAGGAGAAAATTGGAGCATTAGAGTGGAAAAACTCATCTGGGAGAGAAGGGTTGGCTGGATAATTGGGGAGGAACAGCAGTGAGGATACCCAAGTGTATCACATATGTGATTCTAAAGCAAATTCTTTTTTTTTTTTTTAAAGTAGGCTCCACGCCCCATGTGGGCCTCGAGCTCACAACCCTGAGATCAAGAGTCACATGCTCTTAAATATGGAGAACAAACAGAGGGTTACTGGAGGGGCTGTGGGAGGGAGGGATGGGCTAAATGGGTAAGGGGCATTAAGGAATCTACTCCTGAAATCATTGCTGCACTATATGCTAACTGACTTGGATATAAATTAAAAAAATAAATTAAAAAAAAAAAAGAAAAAAAGAGTCACACGCTCTACAGACTGAGCCAGCCAGGCACCCCCTAAAGCAAATTCTAAGATGGCTGTGCGTTCATTCAAAGCTTCCCTTCCTGGAAAGCCCAGCCTTTCTCTGCCCACCCCATGCAGCATTCACACCAGCAATCTCTGATTATATATGGATTTTATCTTTGCAATGAAATGACAAGCCACTTGAAGTAATGGAGTCTGCATTATGTACCTTTATAACCTGTAGAGTTCACAGTAAAAATACTCAATAATTTGCAAATTGATATTTATTTAAGACAGCAGAAGTTTACTCTGGGTGAAAGGCAGAAGATAATCCACATAGTCAAGACATATTATGCGGGGAGCAGGTAACAGAAAAGGTTCCAGTAAGATCTAGAAATCTTTGTCTTCCACACATTGGCTCCCACTAGGGCCCACCTGCTTATTCGACTCTGCCAAGGAAAGGATTTAAGAAATAACACAGGAAATGTGCAGAGACTGAAGGCTTCACAAGGAATTATATAAGTGCAGATATTCATTTGGGGATGCGATTATGCTAATGTACCATTAATGATGTTCAGTAGTCCTGGCAGAAGATCTCATAAGAGACACAACCCAGTGACAGACGAGCTATTAGCCCCTTACGGGTCTGGCGGGAAATCTCTACTGGCTGGAGAGGGGCTTGGGGCGCAGGTCTGTTTTCCTTTGTGACTCATGGCAACGATGGAGGTGAACATTTCCGGACTCTCCCCCACTTTTCAGTCAATGGCTCCATTTGTATATTGTCTTTCCTTCTAGTCATGCAGTAAATTCTCCCATGAGTTGAGCAGAAACTCCGTTTTACCAAGTGACTTTCTTCCTGGCTGACTAGGCACCCAAAACCAAGAATTTGTAATCTACTCTTTGCCCAAATTGTGCAATTAGTACATCAGTAAATTGTGTTTACTTAAGGGTGATCTCAATTAAAATGTTTCCCCTAAGCGCTTATAAAGCCAGGAAACAATTCCTATGTGGGAGCTCATGAAAATGAATTTTAAAAGCAATTGAGTTGCATTATTTAATAATTATACAAACATTAATAAGGAGCAAGCCTCATTCTTTTCTAACATGTAACTTCTTTGTTTACACTGTGTACAAAATTCTGCTTGCATAGAACTCCTCGACCTCTGGGTCTCTATGCATAAATCTGGCTCAGAGACTCGGGTCTCTTTTTTTTTTTTTTTTTTCTTTTTTCCACCAAGATCTCAACAAGAAGGGCTAGGAGACTGCAGGACTTTTCCCATGCTTTAACATGAGTAGGATGTGGTATGGTTTGGATAACTATCATCAACTGGCTTCAGAACTCAACTGCCCCCACTACGTTTATCTTTTCAAAATCACAAAAGCAACTTTGAGGAAAAACAGAAAACAGTTGTTTCTAATGCTGGAGACATTTAAGGTCAGGGAGGAAAAATGTGATTACCTTTTGCAGATAGTTAAATACAGTCTTCCTGCCTTACTAATCTGACATGTTTCTTCATTACCTTATTTCATGAAGGGCAATATTCTTATGAAAAGTAATAGTAGGGGCTGGGTGGCTCAGTCGGTTGTAATTCGGCTCAGGTCATGATCTCACAGTTCGTGAGTTCGAGCCCCGTGTCGGGCTCTGTGCTAAGAGCTTAGAGCCTGGAGCCTGCTTCAGATTCTGTGTCTCCCTCCCTCCCTCCCTCTCCCTCTCTCTCTCTGTCTCTGTCTCTCTCTCTCTCTCTGCTCCTCCTCCACTCATGCTCTGTCTCCCTGTCTCTCAAAAATAAAAACATTAAAAATTTTTTTTAAAAAAGAGAAAGAACAGGGATAAACTTACACAAGATCTTCCCAAGCCCTCAGTCATTCTGCAGTGAGGTTTGACCACAGAATCAGCTTCTTTTTTTTTTTAATTTTTTTTTCAACGTTTATTTATTTTTGGGACAGAGAGAGACAGAGCACGAACGGGGGAGGGGCAGAGAGAGAGGGAGACACAGAATCGGAAACAGGCTCCAGGCTCTGAGCCATCAGCCCAGAACCCGACGCGGGGCTCAAACTCCCGGACCGCGAGATCGTGACCTGGCTGAAGTCGGACGCTTAACCGACTGCGCCACCCAGGCGCCCCAGAATCAGCTTCTTTTAAATAGATGTGTGGAAGGATGGAGGCACAGAGGATGGACAGACAAGGAAACACACAGACAATACATGCAAATATCTTTCCAAGTCCTACCACGTTTTGACTTCTGTAAAATGTTTACTGAAGGATGTGCCCCTTTCCAGGACGCCGCAGAACTTCTGAACAGTAAAAGCAACTTCAGTTTCCCTAAGTCAGCTCCCCATAGATTCCCATAGATCCAATGCTCCTAAAGGATTTTTTCCATCAAGATCAAGTCCCAGAAATGATTCATATGTAGAGGGGAGAGGACACAAAAGAATGGAAGAGGAAGAGAGAATCAAGTCCACGTAACAGCAAATCCACGCGTGTTCAAGGGATGTCCACAACTCCTGCATAAGCTCCTCCCCTTCCAGAATAAGAACCACTTGAACTCTCCTAATAAAATACAAGCTTAACTTGTTAAAACTTAACAGACAGAGCAGCAGAAATTCAGTTTTCTCAATGTTTGTTTATTTTTGAGAGAGAGAGAGACAGAGAGAGAGAGAGAGAGACAGGGGGTGGGGAGGGAGGGAGGGAGGGGCAGAGAGAGGGGGACAGAAGATTTGAAGCAGGCTCTGTGCTGAGAGCAGACAGCCCAACGGGGGCTCAAACTCATGAACCGTGAGACCGTGACCTGAGCTGAAGTTGGACGCTTAACCGACTGAGCCACCCAGGAGCCCCAGAAGTTCGGTCTTAAACATTAAAAGTGTTTTTGTGTCAAGAAAAGGCAACGAAGTAGATACCACTAGAGAACAAATAAGAGTTGCCTGTTGGAATTATGCATAAAAATTAATGCGATATGGAATTTCAGACAGCCTTTTTGGATTTTAACCTCGATCTCTCTGGGTAGGAGATTACTGACTCAACTTTCTGAACATTCTGAAGGCTCTGAAGGGTTCTTGCCACACCCTCTAATAAGTCATTACCTCAAGCACATGGATTTCCACAAGCAACCTACCGGAATTGTGGTATAGACGCTCCCCAAAGAAGGAATAATAATGTCGGTGTGTCAAATTCTTATACCTAAAAATCAAGCAACCCTATCGAGAGAAAGGGCGGTCAAGACCTACGTGGTCATAACTAGCTGCAGTTGTGTATAAAATCTTTGCTTTCCCGCCAACACAACAGCCCCGGGTGACACCCGCACATCTTTTCTTTTTCCTAGTAATGTGAATCCCCCAAGTATAAGCCAGGCTTTAGGTTTTTGTATAATCAAAGAATAGGCTTGGTACATACAGTGGAACCAAAAAAGTGTACTGGTCAGTCAGGTGGTTCTCACTGGGGTCCCCCATTCAGTTGCAGGCAGATGTCCTCGGGGCTGCAGGGCCCTGAAGTTTCGACAGACATGGAAATTAAAGATGGCTTCTTCATTTACATGAACAGCTGGAGACTTTTCAACCTTATGTGTAAGATTCAGTCGTTAAGGTATATTTGTCCCAGTTGAGTTATCTGTAAACCCTTCTGAAGGACATGTATCTACATACGATGACCCTACCCCATAATAGCTAGAGTAATGGCAGTTACACTACACCATTTCTCCACATCTGTTAACTGTCGCAACATTTCATTCATTCACTTACGTTTTATTAGTTTGTTTTTAACTTCCCAACCAATACTAATTAAATGTTTTCTAGAAGTTGAGTCTCCATCGGGGAATGAGAAAACGGGGTCTGGCCTTCACTACATTTACACTTAAGTTGGAGTAGACAGATTATAAATAGACGAATGAGACAAATAGTATAATTAGAGATTACAGTAATAGTTACGGAGGAAATTAAAGAAAGAGATGTGAGATAACATCGAGGGAAATGTGTTATTAAATTTATACCTTGAGTTCTTTACAATTGTGCTATAATTGAGCTGACCTTTAGTCACTGAACACAGAACCCTCATTTTGAAAAGAGATATTTGTAAGGATCAGGAGGCAACCAACCCCAGCCCTAGAAGAGTAAGCCAGAGCACAATTGAGGTTCCCCACCTGTCGCCACTTAAAATTAAAACGAAGAAGAGCAAAACAAAAACCACTTCACATTTCACATAAAAATTTAAAAATGAAAAATTTCCAAAGATAAAATACCCACAGCAACAAAGGGTGTGACATGTGCCATTACTGTGATAGGGCCAACAGAAAAATAAATCTCTTTTTACTGCAAAGCAAAAACAATCTCACCTTTGACAACCGACAAAATCAATTCAGATAGCTGCAGAAAAGCCCACTTTAATACTGTTCCTTCTACACTGGGTAAAAATAATTGTCTGCATCCACCTGACATCTTTGCTTCCGATGTCCACTTAAAGATGTAAACTAGCATAACATCTACAAAGTTGCCTCAAAGGACCATAACACTTATTGCTTGGACAGGCCAACGATACATCTAATGCTTCTCCTACTGTGGCAAGTAGAAGATGCTTCTGAAAAGACGGAGGATTCCCCCATAATACATTTGGTTAGCTATTCAATAAAGGCACCCACAGAAAAGATGGCTTCTTCAACCTGGTGAGATTCTCTCTAGACCCTGAAATATCATGGGCAAGAAAACAAGGTCCTTTTTATCCTACACTAGCAAGTTCAGTGTAATTGCAAATGTTTTTCTTACTAATAAAAAAATGTCGAATCCTTTTAAGAATCTAGCCAAGCAACCTGCTTTAATAGCCTCCCATGGAATAGCTTTGGTTGGAGGAAAAACAGCAATGCCAGGAAAGTGTTATATACAAATAGAGTGGTGCATCTTCATTTTTAGGGTGTGGGCATTGAACCTTGTCTCTAGTAACTCTTATAATGGTATATTCAGGGTGAACTGGAACACTGCTCCTGTAACACGGGTCACTTTTCCCCGCCATTTACTAATGAAAGAAATGATGACTCAGTTAAACTCAACACTAGCGTTTACACTTCCCATGAACACACTCTCCAAGACTACACTCCGTATCTTAGAACATAGTTTTCCAGCATCTGTGGTCTTTTCTACCTATATCCAATTAGGCTCTTCATGGGGAATTAATATAAATACTCCACAATCAATCGCGGTCCAGGACATCCCAATGTCCAACAGGGGTATGCTTCCACCTTTGATTTAGGCGAGAGACTTCCAGCTTGACAAAGTGGGGAGAGATGTTCAGTTGGATCTGAAGAGATTCAAACAGCTGCCCAGGTGACATGTGGGAAAACCCACCCTCTCCATTTCATTCTGCAACACCCTTATTTTCCGTAGGAGAGAAGAAAGGGGCAAGGTAAACAATGAAGTGACTGGTCGCTGTTCCCAAAAGCCTGTATCTCACACAAAAAATAAACCTTCCTGTAAAAAACAATGGGTTGAATCTATAAAATTCCTGACGTTACTTCCTAGTGAGAATAAGTCTGTATTAGCTTGGAATGGTTTCAGCTATAAGGAAAAGAAAACCTAATGAATCATAGTCGGAAAGTTATTTACTTGTTCCTCAAGAAATCAGGAACTAGGGGATTCCGAGTTGGGTGTAGCAGCTTAATGATATCATTAAGGGACCAGGTTCTCGGTGACTGCTCAGCCGCCATATGTAGCTGACCTCTGTCCCCTGAAGGTGCCTCCAGGTTGCAAGATAACTCTTGCGGTTTCACATACCACATCCCTCCCCAGTATCCCATTCCGGAAGGAAGGAAAAGTCACAAAAAGCTTTTCTTCACAAGAGAAAGAAGCCCCTCAGAATCAGACCCATCCTTTGATCCATTCCTACTTGGCAACAGTATACTAAAATGTTGTTCATTATTTATTGGAATTATTACATTTCAAATTTAACCAGGCTTCCTGTATTTGTGTTGGCTAAATCTGGCAACCTTTAGTACCATAAGTCTCACAGAAGGTAACTCTCTGGAATGGTAATAATTTGTTACCGATTGTGACGTCTCCTAGTTCAACCCACTGCATCTGTGTTTCCCGGAGAAGAAGTAAGATCGCTACCATAGGGACGCAAAGAGAAGGAAACCTGCTATGTTCCATTTTCTTCACATCCAGAAGAGGCTCTGGAGAATCTACTCCTGATTTCAGTAGGATAATGAAAACCACCTAGATTGTGATCTCTTCGTGCTGCCTTCAAAAAACACATGGAGACCGAACAGGAGAAATCATTAAAATGTGGGTCATACAAATCCACAGCATAACCAAGAGAAAAAGAACACAACGAACCCCCAGTTGGCGCAGAAGTAGAAGAACCGTCGAATCCAGCAGAACTGGCTCTGGAGACCACTCCAGGGCAGACAGTCAGCTAGACACCAAGCAGACAAGTAAAGAGAGGAAACAGAATCCCCATATAACACAGGTATAATCACCACATAAAGAGAAAGCTCCATCTTCAGTAGAGAAATACTAAGAACAGATCTGAAACCCGCACAGGGCTCAACGTGCAAAGGAGCAGAGATGGCAGTCTTGGGAGCCATCTTCTGGGGGGAGAGGGGGCAACTTGGAAGGGGCACTCTTTGAAGACTTGTTGGAGAAGGAGATAGGAAAAAGAGAAACAGTAGACGCCAAAACAAACAAAGAAAAGTCACAAGGTCAGAAGACCAACTCCCTCCAAAAACGGTGATGAAAGCGAATAAACTGTAGTGTACTGAGAGGCCAGTGCACTCTTGAATGTGGAACTTAACAACTCATCTGAGCTCGCCACCTCTGTCCACACGTAACTGCTCCTAATGGCCTAGGAAAGAAAAACATTTCAAAACGAACGGAAACCAGTGGGCAAATATCCACGCAACGTCTCTACAAGCACGAAATAAAAGGTGAATCAAAATACTCCAGCTTCTAAAATTCCTGCTCAAGAATCTGCAACAGAACAAAAGTCTGATACTTAAACTCTAACGAAAGACACTAACGTAGAGCCTGAAGGTATGAGAAGAGAGCTCAAACTAAAAATTTTAAAACACATATGGACAGGAAAACACCCAGAAAGATGTGAAACTAGTGTTGACTAAAACCCTGGAAATAAATCAAAGATAAAACTATATTAAAAGTCATCATTAGAGGGGCGCCTGGGTGGCTCAGTCGGTTGGGCGGCCGACTTCAGCTCAGGTCACGATCTCGCGGTCCATGAGTTCGAGCCCCGCGTCGGGCTCTGGGCTGATGGCTCAGAGCCTGGAGCCTGCTTCCAATTCTGTGTCTCCCTCTCTCTCTGCCCCTCCCCCGTTCATGCTCTGTCTCTCTCTGTCTCAAAAATAAATAAACGTTAAAAAAAAAATTAAAAAAAAAAAGTCATCATTAGAGGCACCTGGGAAGCTGAGTTGGTTAGGCCTCTGACTCTTGGTTTCAGCTCAGGTCATGATCTCACAGTTCATGAGTTCGAGCCCCACATCAGGCTCTGTGCTGACAGTGTGGAGCCTGCATGGGATTCTCTCTCTCCCTCTTGCTCTGCCCTTCCCCTCTCACTCCCTCTCTCTCTCAAAATAAATAAACTTTAAAAAAATGTGTTAATTAAAAAAAACAATAATTAAATTATAAGGTCTCTAGCAGAGAATTAATTCAACTGAAGCTATAATCAGGAGCACCAAGGAAAGTCATACAAATAGAAAAATAACAGAACAAAAAAACAAAGTAGAGATTAAAAGGATCCAAGGGCAGGGGCACATGAGTGGCGCAGTCGGTTGAGCGTCCGACTTCGGCCAGGTCACGATCTCGCGGTCCATGAGTTCGAGCCCCGCGTCAGGCTCTGGGCTGATGGCTCGGAGCCTGGAGCCTGTTTCCGATTCTGTGTCTCCCTCTCTCTCTGCCCCTCCCCTGTTCATGCTCTGTCTCTCTCTGTCCCAAAAATAAATAAATGTTGAAAAAAAAAATTAAAAAAAGAAAAAAAAAAGGATCCAAGGGCAAGTAGCTAAGAAAACAGGCAAAGAAGACCCAATAGACTTATAACTGTATCTAATTATTAACAATTCTCTAAAGAAAAAAAATCCTCTGTGCCTCTAGACAGAGAGACAGAGAGAGAGAGAGAGAGAGAGAGAGAGAGAGAAGAGTGTCACTAGCAAGGTAAAAAGAAGTCATCAATCAAGATACCCTTCAAGTATCAAGGCTATAAAAACTATTTTATACAATTAAGAACTCAGGGAATTTTACACTAATAAACCCTTTCTAGGGAGTGTAGCAGGGGATATGCTTCATCCAACCAACACATGACTGGCAAAAGAACTGACAATGAGCATGAACTATAATTATAATCTGATATTAACAGCAATGGTAGGAAAAGGATAGAAGGAAAGTAAGTATATGTTATGTGTTCTGACAAAGCCGGAAAAAGGAACTTAAAATAGAAGATGAAAAAATTAGAAATGGTAAGATAGAATAAACTAATGAACAGTTGGACTCTAAGAGTTGAAGACTATCATTTAAAGCTGACAAACCAAGGGGCGCCTGGGTGGCGCAGTCGGTTAAGCGTCCAACTTCGGCCAGGTCACGATCCCGTGGTCCGTGAGTTCGAGCCCTGTGTCGGGCTCTGGGCGGATGGCTCGGAGCCTGGAGCCTGTTTCCGATTCTGTGTCTCCCTCTCTCTCTGCCCCTCCCCCGTTCATGCTCCGTCTCTCTCTGTCCCAAAAATAAATAAAAACGTTGGAAAAAAATTAAAAAAAAAAAGCTGACAAACCAAATATAAAAGCCTAAGAGAGGAAAAAAGGAATGAGAGCCTATAAACGTTATTTGTAATAATCACTAAAATAAAAATCGAAACTTTCCCAAAAGCCAAACAAAATGTTTTATTTTTTTAATTTCTAAGTTTATTTATTTATTTTGAGAGAGAGAGAGAGTGTGTATGTGTGCAAGTGGGGGGGGGGCGGTGGTGCAGAGAGAGAGGGAGAGAGAGAGAGAATCCCAAGTAGGCTCCATACCACCAGTGCAGAGCCGGATGTGGGGCTCGAACTCATGAACTGCGAGATCATGACCTGAGCTGAAGTTGGATGCTTCACCGACTGAGTCACCCAGGCACCCCCCCAAAAAAATTATTTTAAAAAAGCAAAAACAAAGCACACAAGGAAACACAGTGAAAACAACACAATGCAAATGGTATACATACATTTTGTGTATATATGTATATATATATATATGTATATATATATGTATATATATGTATATATACATATATATATGGTAAAATAGTATGGCAGAGTTGAGGCTTTTTGGTCATGTATATAAATGGCATGAGCTTAAAAGTTGCCACTCAAAGAAAATGTGTTAAAATTCACTCATAAGGCAGAATCTGACTTCTAGAACACAGTATTCCCAATGTCCAAGAATAATGGCTTAGGGTAATGAAAATGATAGGCATTGTAAACTAATATCAGATAACATATCCAGAAACACCATTTCTCACCTCCCAAACTCGTCCAGATTCACCACCGACAACACAGTAAGGTGAGGGGAACGGGTCTTCTTCAAAAGCACCGATGGGAATATAAACGATTTCAGCCCCCACGAAGGGGGTTAGACAAACTCTAACATTTGCATCTGCCTTTTGACTGAACAATCCCACAGCTAGGAATTTCCCCTGAAAATAAAGCTCTAACAACACAGAGAAACATATGCATCAGGTTATCAAGTATGGAGGTACTGGTAAAAACAAAATACTGCAAACGACCTAATTGTGTTCATCAATGTCCAGTGAAATAAACTATGGTAACTCACCTTCAACACAGCTGTAAAAAAGAAGAAGAAAGATCCCTATGAACTACTATGGAGTGATTTCCAGGGTATATTAAGTAATAAAAGAAAGAAGAAAAAAAATGCATGGATAGTATCCTAAGCATTTTACTTTGAACCATAGTTTTACATATTACAAAAGAAAATAAATTAATAAAATTATATATACAGAGACGGGGGAGGGTGCTCTTAAATTGAACCAAACAGAAACAAATTAACCTAACTAGATATCAAATTAATGATATCATCATAGAGGGGAAAAAGTATTTGTTCAAGCAACTTTTGATTCAAGTAGCCTGACTGGATTCCCACAGGGGGATTTACTCTAAGAACAAAAAGAAATCTTGAATTTTACTTAAATCTGTCTTTGGCAGTGGTGTCGGTAAAGTCATTCCAATACTATTTTGTGCGTCCAGTAGTAAGTTTATTAATATTGATAAAAACCCTGGTTCTCACTGTGGGAGGGAGGGGAGAGAAATACGAAATGGGTTAAGAAGAGGAAGAACCCGTATTAGTGGATTAAAGCGTGATAACACGACCAACTCCAGATACATGATCCTGATCTCTAGACTCTTTGATTGAAAAAGGGCCTAGAATGAAGGACACTCTTACTACCAAAACCTTGACTTTAAAATATCATTCCTCACTGGAGCGCCTGGGTGGCCCAGTCGGTTAAGCGTCCGACTGCGGCTCAGACCATGATCTTGCAGTTCATGAGTTCGAGCCTGCGTCAGGCTCTGTGCTGACAGCTCAGAACCTAGAGCCTGCTTGGGATTCTGTGTCTCCCTCTCTCTCTCTCTGCCCCTCCTCCTACTGTGGGGGCTCTCTCTCTCTTTCTCAAAAATAAATTTAAAAAAAACCTTACAAAAAAAGATTCAAAATGGGCAATGGCCTCTCCCTCAATGGGGAAAAGCTATTTCTCAAAAATAAATTAAAAAAAACCTTACAAAAAAAGATTCAAAATGGGCAATGGCCTCTCCCTCAATGGGGAAAAGCTATTTCAGTGGAAACGAAAGGAAAGGAGAGGAGAGGAGAGGAGAGGAGAGGAGAGGAGAGGAGAGGGGAGGGG
>NW_024412430.1:5402445-5402673 GCF_014898765.1 Herpailurus yagouaroundi
GGGAGGGGAGGGGAGGGGAGGGGAGGGAAAAGAAAAGGGGCCTAGAATGAAGGACACTCTTACTACCAAGATCTTGACTTGATCTTGACTTTAATATCATTCCTCATTGGGGCCCCTGGGGGGCTCTGTCGGTTGAGCATCCGACTCTTGGTTTTGGCTCAGATCATGATCTCCCAGTTCCTGAGTTTGAGCCCTGTGTTGGGCTCTAAATTGACAGCTGCCAGTGTG
>NW_024412430.1:5402683-5448092 GCF_014898765.1 Herpailurus yagouaroundi
TGAGTTTGAGCCCTGTGTTGGGCTCTAAATTGACAGCTGCCAGTGTGAAGCCTGCTTGGGATTCTCTCTTTCTCTCTCTCCCCCTCCCGTGCTCTCTCTCTCTCAATAAATAAATAAACTTAATATATATATATCATTCTTCAACAGGAGAAATCATCAACTTGGAGAAATGGCTATATCTGGGTCTGAGGTAGAGAAAATACAAAGTGAATATTTTCTTGTACTATAGAAGAGGGAGCACTGAAAAAACAGACTGGGGGCTTCTCAAAAGAACACAGGAGTCAACTTGAAAAGCCACCCACTCACCAGACTCAGGACAAGTGAAGAACCAAACAGAAATCATGTCATCAATGAATCACTACATTTAAGAAGAATCCATGAGCTCATAAGAATAGTAAAAAGGAAGAGTCATGAAGGGATTACAGAATTGGAAAATCCTCATCTCGAAACCACTGATCTAATATCAACTTGGGGAGGAATCCTCAATAGATGCTAAAATCTTGGGGAGAGGTTGAAAAGCAATAAAATCTTCACAAGTTTCAAAATATTAGCCCTCAAATTTGATTAGTTAAAAAGACAAAATCCACCTTTACAGTGGAGAAATCTAGCAGATACCTCAACCAGACGAGTAAATAAATTTAACACCACCAAAAACGGGACTTCTAACCTTTATGACATGAAGCACCAAAAAGGGTATAATGTCACCTGGGTGGTTTTTGTACCAAAAATGCTTAATCCTTCCTCCAGTCCCAGAAAAACAAAACGAAACAAAACAAAAACCCATCAAACAAATCCAAAGTATGACTTATTCTACAACCAGTAGCCTGGTCTCATCAAAACCATCAATATGAAAGACCACTCCTCAAGCCAGTGAAGGGAGAGGGGATCTTCTAGATTAAGGGAAATAGAGACATGGAGAGAATAATAGCAACATAGGATTCTGAGTTCTGATCAAAAGGAATGGATCTACGAAGAAATTTTTTTGTGACCACTGGAGAGATCTGAAGACAGTCAACTGGATGAGATCACTTTCCTAGAACCAACAATGACGTTTTGGTTATTTGGGAAAATAGTCTTAGGAGAGGCATCCTGAAATATTAGGGGGTGCATTTTTTTTCAACATTTATTTATTTTTGGGACAGAGAGAGACGGAGCATGAACGGGGGAGGGGCAGAGAGAGAGGGAGACACAGAATCGGAAACAGGCTCCAGGCTCTGAGCCATCAGCCCAGAGCCCGACGCGGGGCTCGAACCCACGGACCGCGAGATCGTGACCTGAGCTGAAGTCGGACGCTCAACCGACTGCGCCACCCAGGCGCCCCAGGGGGTGCATTTTTAAAGCGTCTGCAACGTTCAAAATTCTGGAAAAAGGTGTGTGTGTGTGTGCACGCGTGTGTGTACGTGTAAAGGGAAAACGTTAACTTTTGGTAAATCCAAGTGAATGAAATGTATGTGTTCTTACTAGTCTTTCAACTTATCTGGGGATCTCAAATGTATCAAAATGAACTACTGGAGAGACCCTATCACAGGCACATCTTTTTTTTTTTTTTAACATATCAAACAGTTAAGCCCCCAAGGGCACAAAGCAAAGAGCCCCTGCCATAATGACAGACTTCAGGATGATCCAGAGAGAGGCAGTCGGCATCTGGAAGCACCAGGAGCCAAGAGGAAGCCATGCCAGTGTCCCCCAGACCACCCACTGCCCTCAGACGCTGGGCCCTCGCTGAGGCAGCTGTCTCTTCTCTAAAGCGGTCCGCTGAAGCCTTTGTATCAACAGCCGCCTTCACTTGCTCATGGAACACGCATGACAAGGGTGCCCATCCGTGTCCCCAGATCGCAGTCAGGGGTGGAGGGACCTCCTTCCCAGAGCCTCTCGTTTTCGTTCCTCTTGCCACTCAGGCTGTGCCCTCCTCCTAAGCCACCTCGCCCCCAGAGATGTCTGACAAGGCAGTCAAGGCTACTGGTCAGAAACCGTGAACAGAATAGGGAAAGAGGGGAGGAGAGATGGACAAGAAGGGGTGTGCTCCCTAGAACTTCTCTCAGAATATCAGAGCAAAAGCTCTCACCGTTTCCATCAGATTTGAACGAGGCATTATTGACAGCTCTCCTGTAACCACGAGCAGAAAGCCTGGTGGAGAAAGAAGCCAACAGTTGGAGGGATCACAGCCGCCCTGACTGGTGGCAGAACTGGGGTCCTAGAGAACGGCTGTACTTTCTGGATCAACAGAGGCGTTGATCCAGGCTGCAGTCTATGAGCCCGTCAATTCTCTCTCTTCTATTACTTTTCCTTCCCCCCGGTTTGGACTGAAGTTTCCGATAACTTACAACTCCAACGATCTCAAAGGAAACATTTCATGAAAAATATTTTTTTCTTGGGCCACCCGGGTGGGGTGTCAGTTGAGTGTTCGACTCTCTTGATCTCAGGGTGAGGAGTTCAAGCCCCATGCTGGGCACAGAGGCTACTTTAAAAAATACACATAGGGGCGCCTGGGCGGCTCAGTTGGTTGAGCGGCCGACTTCGGCTCAGGTCATGATCTCTCGGTCCGTGAGTTCGAGCCCCGTGTCAGGCTCTGTGCTGACAGCTCGGAGCCTGGAGCCTGTTTCAGATTCTGTGTCTCCCTCTCTCTGTCTGACCCTCCCCCGTTCACGCTCTGTTTCTCTCTGTCTCAAAAATAAATAAAAACGTTAAAAAAAATTAAAAAAAAATAAAAAATACACATATGCACGTACATATGTATATATATATTTTTTTCTTGGATAAATAAATTAGAGAAACAACTCTTCATTTACATTTTCATCCCTCTGCTATCAATTCACAAAGCTGATTAGAATACAAAAGGCTCTGAGAAGTCCTGCGGTAAAGAAACATTTTAGGTTTGTTCAAACCAGTGTGTCCCAAACCACTTGACTTTGGAGCTATCTATCAGCAATCCTTAGAAGCAGTGCTCCCTCAGAAATAACTTTTGTTAATGACCATGGAAGTCATTCATTCGCCTGAAAAAGAAATCCTACCACGTACCATCACTTAATTTCAGGCACTTCATTTCCACATTAGAAATCTGAGGTCGAGGCAATCAAATAAAAGATTCTAACTCGACACCAAAAAGCTTAACTATACTTGCAGGGGTCCACGGTACTTGTGAGCATGCCTGTGTTATACTGGTGGTATAGAAAGTTAGTGATTTCCCAACCTGCTGTGACCTAGCAGAGCACGCAACGTTTTCATATTTGTATCCCCAGCAGGTTGAATTATGTCTGATACAGAGGAGGGACTCAATAAATGCTGAAGGAATAAAATCATTACCAATTTACTTTTTTCTGTAGGAATTATTTGCCTTGCTGCTTTCCTTCATTTTTCCCTTCTGTTACACATTGAATTAATGCTTTTATTGAACAGTCTGGGGTAACTCCTCGTTCTCAAGTCCTGGGAGGATAGAATTCATTCACTGCTCATTAGTGTGTACAACCAGTTTAAATGATTTGTTCATTGCGCATTCCCTTTTACTTGTCCAGATTGAATCGGGTTTGATCATTACGGATCTCTTTAATCTTTTATTTCCTTGGACAAACTTCTACAATTAGAAATGTTTCTAAGTCCTGTTTTACCTCATCTTTCAAACTAATAAAGAATGGCAAGTTTAATACACTCTTTTCTAAAGAAGGCACATTAGAGGAAATAATTATAGGCTACTGTGCATAGACCTAGTGAAGTTAACTTCATCCCTTCCAAATAGAAGATGAATTCCCAGACATCACGTTGCTGGAACAGATAATTTGGCCCCTCTCCATCTATTGCCCGTACAAGCTAAAGTAACGCAGGTCTTTGTAATATTTTTCGATTCTTCCAATGACAGTGCAGAATATGAAATAAACTGCAACACGTTAATAAAAAAAAACCCAATTATGATGGAATAATAGATGTAACAGTGGGGAATTTGGTCGGCATCCCTGAGAACAGAATTCTCAGCCTGAGAAAAGACACAGATGTAAGACTGATGGGGATAAACTGTAGAACTCCTTTCAAATTGGACATATCTGTATAAACTCGTGGTAGATTTCACACATAAAAATGCACATTTCCAACGCTGTTAACTAAAAAGCCCTAAAGACTAATCCAGTAATAGTGAGGATCTCAGCACTCATATTGCGGGAGGGTGGGGGGGTGTCTCTAAATATCAATTTTTTTTAAAAAGGAGGAACAAGGGGTCTTTGGAGAAATGGCTTGATTCCATTTCTGGAACAAGAAATACCCAAGGGGTGTATACAACAGCTTGTCGTACCGCACACACAAAAAAAAGAATATTAGGGACATGTCAAAAGGACCTAGGAGCCAACAGGAATGTGCTCTCACTGACCAAAGACGGGGTACCTTAAAGCAATACCGTCAATGGAATAAAGCACATCAACTATACGTAAACCCATTATTTTGTAATAAAACTTGAAAACAAAACAAAACACCTCCCTGGTAGCTTTTGATGAATGCTAGGAAAAGAACCTCCGAGGCCACGGAAGAACTGTGGCACTGTACCTCGTGGTACCTACCAAGTAACTGATGAGAAGTCCCTCTTGATTAAAGTATTCCAGCCAATGAATGAAGAAGGAGTCACAGGAAGAGACCATGACTATTTTGCAAACCCTAACGAATAACTAAAGGGCCTGTGTGAGGGTAGCTGCGAGTATCCCAAAGCAGATAAGCTGTGCCTCCTGATGGAAGTGCACGCCAATGACGTGGTGATCAGGCTCATCCTCAGCCTCTCAAAAACAAATGTGAACTTGGATCGAGCCTTCTCCTCCTACTACCTATCAATTTAGTGACAATATTAGAAATAGAACATGATAATAGACCCCATAAAAATGGAGTCAGCAAAATCTTGACCACACAAAGCTCTAAATGCCCTAGATGCTTCAAAAAAGGAAAAACAACAACAACAACAAAAAAAAAAAAAAAAAAAGACGTAAGCTAGAGATAGAATAAAAGCAATTTATGAGAAGTACCAAACGATCACAGCGTATGAACTCTGTTTGGACCTTAATTAACAAATTACAAAGAAACAATATTAGGAGACCAACTAACACATTACAAAATAGAAATATTAGGAAACAATAGGGAAAATCTGAAAACAGACAGGGGAGTTGATACTATAAAGAAATTATCATTAATTTTTTACAAGTGATAATGGTATTATGATTTTACCGTGGAAAAAAAATGGCCCTTATCTTTCAGAGACACATACTGTAATATTTAGGGATGGAATGAAGTGGGTGAACTGCTTTAAGATAATCAAGTAGAGGGGGCAATAAATGAATGGAGATTGGCCTTGAGCTGATCATTATGGAAGCTGGAGATGAGACATGGTGTTCATTATATTATTTTCTCGGCTTTTGCTTTCAATTTCCAAAGAAGTTTGTGTAATGCTTGCAGTGAAAGCTGGAGAAATAGGGATCAGATGTGATCCTCCACCTGGAGTTCAGACCCGGAATTTAGGAGTGTGTAAAGTGACAGGGACATAAGTTTCTGATCAAGTACGAGGAAGTGTTTTTGAACTAAACTGTTCATTATGGCAAGACAGGGCTATCTGAGGAGAGTATACTTCCGGTTAGTAAAAATATACAAAGTGGGTACTGAACATGAGCTGAGGGCTTGCATTAAGTTATTTTTCAGACCCGTTCCAATGTGGTGGTCTTGTAACTCTTTTTTCTGTACCTTAAAGACCACCTGATTCAGGGTACTAATTGCAAAAACATGCACAGCGTTGGTTTCTGTGTGCTTGTGTGTGTCGTGTGCATGGATGTGAAGCAGAGGGCCCGGGATCCAGAGCACAGGCGTGGAAGAAAAATGAGAACAGGCGTATAAAACATTTAAGCAGAGCAGGAATGATCAAAAAACAAATTTATGTGGCCCTGCTATGCTTAACTGACTACTGCTGAGAGCCCCGGTGAATTTCTTTTCGTTCACTGAAAAATACAAATGGTTTCTCTATCACTAGGTAACAAACCCAAACACCGAGCTTTAAAACACTAATGTAACTGGGTTTCAGGAACCCATGCAAAGAGATCATTAAAAGAACACAGTCCTATGCTACCTGGGCATCATTTTCTTTACTTCAGACATGCTAATTTAGTCTGTTGGGATCAGAACTTCCAGCCCAGTAGACTTCTTACAAGGGTCAAGATTCGACTCAACAAGAAACTGAGAGAGAAAAGACAGACAAAAAAAAAAAAAAAAAAAGCTTTATTTCTTCCAAGTAGTGTTTAAGACTATTCCGTAAATCTTGTACTAACTATCTGAATAGACACCATCCACACTGATGTTTTTTCTCCCCTTAGCATAAAGGAAGGAATTTTTTATTGGGTTCTTCTCCTCTTAATCAAAGAAAGAATAATCAAGTGAATGAATTCTTCACTTTGTCCACATCCTCTCCCATCACGAAGAGCACCTCTACAGTATAACCCAAGTTTGATTCTGACCTACTCAATTACATAATCAAATCCTCTTTCTGGAATTTCTAGTTTCATTCTACTTCTCTCACTATACGTTGGCTTCCTCTGTTGTGCAGAAAGCCTCTCAGCATGTACCATTTGCATATTGGATTAGCCACTGCTAGCCTAGAATCCCATCCCCCGGCCTTGCCAGTCTAGCAAGGATTTTCTTACACTTGAGAAACTGGAAAAATCACATTGATGTGCATGTGCATTCTATTTGAAGACGGTTATCACTTTCTCTTCCCCAGGCAGCCTGGGTGTTTTGATTCTCCCCATCACTGCAATGCTAAAAATTATTCCTTTGACTCTACGGACTTCCAGCCAAGTTCACTGCTAACCAAAATTAAGGAAAAATAGCATTCCAGATGCCTCAGATAACTGTAGCATTTGAATTCTCAACACAGGACATTTGAAGGCATCATCATCTTTTAGAATGAGCCAACTCAGTTCTATGAATTTGGAAAATTTCAGATGAAGCCTCAGCGACTGACCCCCTCTCCTCATTTTCTGTCAACATTTATGGAGTACGTACAAAGGAAATCCTACTTATTGGCAGAGAGATGGTAAAACAGGCCAGAAGTGTGTGCTTTAATCACCGGAACTAGCCCTAACTCAGCGTGAAAAGTCATGAGAAGGAGGATTTCAGAGGAACCGTTTGACAAAAGAACTTGTCTTCAACACACTAAGAAGACAACTACAGATTGAGGGAGCTTAGGGGTCTATGCTATGTGCTTTCTAAGAGAAAATGAGCTACTAATTAAAGAAAAGGTTTGACTAAAATCTTGACAAACACAACCCTGTTGCTGTTAACAGACCCTTCACCACGTTAGAGTAGGGCCCAAAGGACCAGGCTACCCACATATTTTGACTCTGTGAAAGTGAAGCTGAAAAGATCAACTACCAGAATGGAAGAAGTTCTATCTTGCTCAAGGAAATTCATAAAGATTGTAATAATTTGCACCTGGCGGGAATAAATAATATCTGAAGTGATTTTTTTTTTCAGGTAGATCATCAATTGCTAGCCTCTTCTAAGCAAAATAACTCAACCTTCTACCCATAAACTGCTTGCTTACTCTTCATTAAAGAAGGCACTGTGGTCAACTTACTATTTCATCCTTGGTATCCAGAACACTGTTAAGTGCTGGGGGAAAAAAAGCAATTCTCTAAGAATGAATGAATGAATGAATGAATGAATGAATACCTGCCTAACACGAACTCTGATTCAGCTGGATTTTTCTAGTCTGTAAAACAAATATGGACCATACTTGGGATTTGGTTTGCTTTCTTCGGGGGGAACACTAATGAATATTTTTCTTCAGTGTTAATTTATTTGTTCAGTGAACACAAAGTTTTAATGAAGCTGGAGCTATTATTCCAACCCAGCCACGTTTGCGTTCAGCCCCCCTAAATACCTTGGCTGGCAGCTGCAAACTTGGGACTTGGGGAAAGTTCTCACCATTCCTTCATCGAAATGTTGCACGGTGCCTAAGTATTTACGCAAACGATATGGTCTATGCTAAATACCTTCCAAGAGTAGGGAATTTGGGTATGCGGTAGACACTGGGTATCTATACAACCACCCCTAATAAAAACCCTGAGCACGGAGTCCCTAATGAGTATCCTTGGTAGGCAACATCTCGCACATGTTGTCACAATTCATTGCCGGAGGAATTAAGTGCTTTCCGTATGACTCCACTGAAATCAGTCTCTTGGATGCTTAAGCTGCGTTTCCTCTGGACTTTGTGCCATGTGGCTTTTCTTTTTGCTGATTCTGTGTTGTATCCTTTCACTGCAATCAATTATAGCCATGAGTGTGACTGTATGAGGAATCATGTGAGTCTTCCTTGTGAATCACCGAAGCTGGGGTGGTCTTGGGGAACCCCAACACAGGGGACACGGCGAATCTGAAGCGGTAAGGAAACAAAAGCGCGGTCCGTCAACAGTGGGGAGCTCGCGGGATAGGGCTGAGCTGGAAAGGAAGACAGGGGCCCATCGGTAGTGCATGCTCTCCCCTGACCCAGTATCCAGTTGAATCGGCCATGTGGAACCAGAGGGCAGTAAGCAGGAGAGAACTTAAGAAAATACACCGAGTCCAGATGTCTCATTTTTTTTTTCACATGGGCGAAGGTTGATCTAAAATACCTTTCTACAGGACACGGAGCTGCTTAGAAATAAATACTAGAACACCAAACTCATGCCTAAGCCCCCACTAGGTCCTCCCAGTACAATCTTTTGCAGCTTGGCTGGAGTCTGCCCTTTCTCAGAAGACCACCTGTTTGCTTCAAGATGTGCCACATGGTTGCAGATTTGCACCATGTTGCATTTTCAATTAAACCAGCTAAATGGGGTGTTTTAAAAGGACGATTTCCAAGCTGCCAGGACAATAATGCCACAAACTCCACCAGATTTTATTAGAGTCAAATGACAGTATAAATCATTAGGAAGATGTGTGCCAACCACAGAAACAGCAATGTCTCAAACTCTGGGAGTACTGAACACCATCCAGTTGGCTGGGAAAGAACCATGTGGCTTAAAATCATTTTTCACAATTACTATCCTAGCTAGTTCATAGTTTTGGGCAGATATTATGCCCCACATGCATAGTCGAACTCAGCTAATTTTCACTCTGCTGATCGACAAATATAATTTTTTCCCCTCAGAAAAACCACCCAGAGAGCTTTCATGAAATCTCAAGGTGGTACATCCAAAAAAGGGAGCCCATTTATTAGAGCCTGGCTTGAAAGATGCATATTAAATAGGCCACCCTCTATTCATCACAGAGAATTCCACTGTACTAAGACGACAAATTCGGAATATCAGTCATACTAACTGCCAGAGTCTGAGACTCAAACAGCAAGATTTCACAAGCCCTTCTTTACTTTTTTCTTTTCAATTGAGCTTGCCTTCTACAAGGCAAGAGGGGGAAAAAAATTAAGTTATTAACTACGGGCTTGTCCAAAATCATTACTAGTTTTTTTTTTCCCCCAAAATATATTATTTCTTAACAGTCAGACAAGAGATATCGTACAACGCTACATCAATGCCTCTACATAATAAAATATTTACATGGCTAAAGGAATAAAACCTTTTCTATCAAACTTAGTTTTTCACCCAAGTTTCATTTCCAGGTGGTTTTCCTGGGATTGTTCATCAGTAGCCCAAGTGCTGTATTCCACCCATGGATGTGTATTTTAGGATTTCAAAAAACGTTAAGCTGCTGCAAACTGAAGATCCCTCCCACAAACAAGAATCTGCCAATAAAGGGCATCTCCCCCCTGCATTTCAAATTCAGCATCTGTGCTAACTCTGTAGGGGAGGGAGGGATGCTATTAGGACAGAGCTCACAGGGGGGGGGGGGGTTCAACGGTATCATGTTCTATTCCTCAGTCGGGGGGTGGGTGGACAGGTATTTGTGGTATCCTTAGAAGTTTCTCTATACCTGAAATATTTTACCATAACTTAAAAAATATCTAAACCCCCTGAATTTGTTCGATTGGCATTTCCAGACCTTTGAGAGGCACCTTACTTAGCCTTGGTGTCTCTAGAGTCAAGCTGAATTTTCTTTAGTAGGGTCGTAATGATCCATGATACCAGCCGGGTACATTAAAACCCTTTCTATTGTACCGAATTCCCACAGACTTGGCCAAATCTTGGTGACCTTTCCTGTCAGATAACCTTTGTCTGCGGAGCATCTTGAAAGAATATAGAAGCCAAGCATATTTCCAATCAATGCAAGTAAAGTAAAAAAATCCTCTTGTATTAAAGCTGCCAGCTTCCCAAAGAGAAAATGTTGTAACAGAAAGGTAGAAGATCTAGAAAAACAAGTTAAATTGACCAAGCGTGCTTTAAAATGTCCCTTAAGTTTAAAAACCCCTTCTTACCCCAGCTGATAGTGGGAATATGGAAGCTGGCTGTAGTCATATAAACCTCGTGTCTGAGGTAGGGTAGGACAAAGTGGTCTCAGGCGGGTCCCGGGACCCTAACATCCGCATAGGTTGGGAACCTGTTAGAAATAAATGCAGTATTCCCAGATCTAGGCTGGGGGTGTGTGTGAGAGGGGTAGACCGCAAGCCCTCCAGATGATTCTGACGCCCACCAGTTTGAGAACCATGGATGTCAAGGTTGGAAGGCCAGCCTCAGGGCTCAGAGCAACTGGCTTTAAACACCAGGGCTTGCCCCTGATAAACAGTGAGACTTTGGAGAAGTTACTTCATGTGTCTATTCTTTGGGTTCCTCATCTGTAAAATGAAGATAATAATAGGTCCCAACTCATTAGAAACCTGGCAGTAAGGTAGCACATGTGAAAGTCTGCCAGCATGTTTGACATATCCTGAGCACTCAAAGGTGAGAAGTTATTTTCTCTACTATGTAGATCACCAAAGAACTGCTTTTGTTCCAGATTACTCAAGTGTTTGTTTGATTAGCACTTGTGGAGCATTTATTACTTATCAGACCTCAGGCAATGAGTGACACAGGATTCCTACCTCGCTGCCGTGCTTCTCAGTCCCAACTGCTTAGTAGAATCACCCAGCGAGCGTTGATAAAATACCCCCCACTCAAGCCACACGCCCCAAAACATAAAGAATCTCTGACGGGGGGGATGGGGGGGCAAGCTTGGGTGTGTTTTTAGTTTTTTTTTTTTTTTTTTTTTGAGAGAGACGAACACAGACAGAGCATGAGTGGGGGAGGGACAGAGAGAGAGGGATTATGTACATAATCCCAGAGAAACTTCTGGAAGGAACCCCTTGTCCAGCAAACTTTCACTGGCGCTTAGATATTCCCCTCCTGCTTTACTGATCTCAGGAAGCACAAATCACGGTTCCCCCAATCCTCGGTGCTTGCCATCTTGGCCAGACAAAGAGCAGGTGCAGAAGTCTGTCCATGCAACAAGAAGTGAGTGCTATTTTTAGGATTGCACTCTCCCAACTCCTGGAAGCCTGAGCACAGTATTTCAGGGCAGAGGAGTAATTATACGGCCATCGTCTCTGTAGATGCAGTTGGAGATTTCCCCAGATATATTGCCCAAGCTTCCAGGCCAGACATAATGGTTTCACACACCAGTTTCCAGGGGGAGGAGCCACAGGGGCAGAGCTTTTAAATTAATTAAAAGAGACACCCAGGCACACTTCATGCCATTCTTTAATCTCCACTCTCCTGTGATAAATATAGAATGACAGGCCAGGGCCCAGGCTAACGAGCTAAAGGCAGGACCCTATGGAGGCTCGCCAAGCAGCCCTCAGAAACACTCCAGCAGGGCCCAGGGTCCAGAGAGAGGAAGAAGAAAATCAGCACCTTGCTCAGCCGGGTCACCGATGTGTCACCAGAAGGCTCTGAAAAGCACTGCTGGACAAGTGATTCCCCCTCTTCCTTGACTAGCAGCAGTTTAAACAACAGACAAGAGGAAATAGCATGTATTTCCTTTTAATTGCAATTAAAAGGTCAGAGAATAATAACAGTAAAGATTTACTGAGGGTTTTCTAGTGTCAGAAAAGGCACTACACTAAGGGCTTCTCATGTAGTACTTCATTTAATTGTGGCCACCGGCTTCCCAAATGATCCTCACCTCCTAGTATGTACATCCACATCATACAGTTCCCTCACACACGAAATCGGAGCTGGCATGTGGGGCCGATAGAAAATTCCAGAAGAAATGGTCTGTGACTTCTGAGGTTGGATAATGAAAGACATCAGTACTTCCAACATGACTTCCTGGATTATTTGCCCCAGGGGAAGCCAGTGCCATCCCAAGTGGACATTCATGCAGTCCTCACCACAGGATGAGGCCAATAATGAGGCCACTTGCAAGCGAATCCTCCAGCTGCAGCCAAGCCTCTGAGTCATCCAACCGAAGTCCCAGACGCCACAGAAAGAGAAGCCGTCACTGCTGGGCCCTGTCTGAACAGGGCCCGTGAGCTGTTTGCAAAATTAAGTTCTGTGATTTGTTACACAGCAATAGCTAACTCATACATAAGAACCAGATACTTTCACGTTACAGTTGAGGAGAGTTCGAGGTAACTCTTGGGCACAGTAAGTGAAGCAATGGGGATCCGCATCGAGGTTGGCAGATTTGAAGTTCTAGCTCTCATCCCGTCCCATTACTCCTGACAGATCAACTTAAGGTACATAACCTCTTTCCCATCCCTTTTGTTAAGGGAAAAGCAACCATTTAATAGGAAGCTTCGAAACTCTTTAGTTGTTCCAAGATACTTTGTTCATCCTCCATGGCACCCACTACTCTGCCTTGAATTTTAGCCGCTTCTCTGTGGATAGATTCGAAGTTCCTGGAGGGCTGAAGTAGCATCTTTCTTAGGATAGTGCTTCTAAGTAGGAGAAGGGTGGGGACAGGATGCTGGGTCAGTCCCATGGACTCCCATCAACCTGCCTGGTTTGTCAGCACTGCTCTACCGCGTTCGGGCTGGGTGATTTTAACGTTTGTTTATTTTTGAGAGAGAAAGAGAGATGGAGTACGAGCTGGGGAGGGGCAGAGAGAGCGAGACACACAGGATCCGAAGCAGGTTCCAGGCTCCGAGCTGTCAGCACAGAGCCAGACGTGGGGCTCAAACCCACGAACCACAAGGTCATGACCTGAGCCACCCAGACGCCCCAGGCTGGGTGCTTTTAGACAAGTCGTCTACATTTCAGGAGCCACAGGTTCCTTGCTCTTAAAACAGGGCCAATATCCACACACGCACTTTCGCTCACACTACATTAGAAACATACTCAAAGTATTTAGCACATCGCCTGGCACACGCTAAGTGCTCCATAAACACGTCACCTCTGTGAATTATCAAACAGGTATTGAAACACAGCCGACGTTGAAATGCCCGAACAAAAGTTCTTCCCTCAACCTTTCCTGACATGCAAAGGGAATTTCCAAAGAAATAGCAATGGTTCTTGGGGCAGAGGAGATCTCGCTCTACGGGTACTGAAACCTTCGGAGTCCCCAGGCTGGCCGAGGTGCTAATGCCTTGGCCATGGTTCCTCCAGAACCCAGGCCAGCCTGCCGAAGCGGTAAGAAGGTCAGGGAAAGCTGCCCAACACGTCCCCCGCTCGCTGGGACCGGTGCCAACAGCACACCAGCTCTTTCTTGCATGAAGAAATGTAAGGCGATGAGGGTCTCCTCTGCCCGGCCTCATGAACAGCGGTGGAGAGGGATTTCTCTCCTATCCCCTCTCTTAATCCCATTATACTCTTATCATTTTGTCAGCAACAGACAGAGCTCCCCAGGTCCTGCCAACACTCTTTCCAATGCCTTCCCAGGTGGCTCACTCTTCCTTGGTCTTGGAGCTAACAAGCTGTCAAGGGTCCTACTGTCCCTTCAGGTGATTTCTACTCGAATGCTGTTTAGAGTCCCGCCTCCCTTTGAACGTAGCTTTATGGCTCCCCCCCCCTTTTTTTTTTCTTTTTTGGCCTGAAAGAGTTTTCTATGTAAAGTTCTCTCTGGGGTTCCGAAATATTTCCGCAACCTTCTACTTCTGGGTGAGACTAAGAAAAACGAAATTGGGAGAAAAGCCAGCCGCTTTCACCCACCTCAAAATAAGCACAAGTTCCTGGCATCGCGAGGCGCTAGGTCAGATCTTCCGGGGGGTAGAAGTGACTTCGCTCCTGCCCCAGTGTAACAAGAGTACGATTAAAATATCGACAGCATCGAAACAAAGTACCAAGGGAAAGGTGCCAACGCGCCGCAGAGACGGAGGGCCCAGGAGAGCGGAGGAAGGGAAGAGGGAACAGATGAGGACAAGGGACACTTGGAGCAGTCGCCTCAGGCATGGGCCCTGAAGAAGGGGTGAGTCCCCACCTAAGTCCATGGCGAAAGTGAGGAAGAATAGCCGGGTGGAAAGAATGAAAGGCACAGAGGCAGGAAAGTATGAGACGGGTCTGTAAAATGCTACAGGTTTGCAGAGAAGCGGGGACAGGACCACAAAAAATAAAGGAAGTTAAGGGAAACACCCTCGCAAAAGCCAGCAATGAAGACTTTCAAAAAAAGAGGAAGGTAAAGGTCTCTTTGTAGATTATAGAGCAAACCGGGGACATGGGGATTTCAGGAGTAAGAATAACGTATTTCTCAGGGATCACGAACATAAAGCCCTAAGACTAGAGAAATATATATATATATATATTTTTAAGTTTATTTATTTATTTTGAGAGACATAGAGCGAGCGCAGGAGCGTGCACACATGTGAGCAGGGGAGGGGCAGAGAGAGGGAGCGAGAGAACCCCAAGCAGGCTCCGCGCTGTCAGGACACAGCCTGATGCAGGACTCAAACCTATGAACCGTGAGCTCATGACCTGAGCGAAAACCAAGAGTTGGCCGCTTAACTGACTGAGCCACCCAGGTGCCCCAGAGAGATAGAAATACATTTCCGAAGGAGGCAACGGCAGGTGAGCAGGTGGACAGCTCTACTCAACACTTAAGCAAATTGCCCTCACTGAAAGTTTCTGCCTGAACCAATGAACTAACTACAAGTCACATACTTTCCAGCCAGTCGTTCCCTTAGTTTAAAAAACCATTTTGCCTAGTGTTTAAAAACCATTACCTAAAGTAAGAAAGCACATATTAGATGACTTAAGCCTGGAATCTGCTACTTACCAGCAGAGTCATTTCAATGACTTCTGAGAGCCATTGTCCATTACCCAGACTGGTTTTAAGGTGGAGGACACATGTATCAGAGAGGAACCCGATCACGGATAGGTCTAAGGGTGCCTTGTCTGCACCTTAGTATATTTTTCTATCCTCTGGCCCAGATGTAGAAAGCTACACAGAGTAAGCTCTCCAACAGAAATTCTGTGAATCCAAACTCCCTTCTCTTTTGCCTCAGAACCAAAGAGCAAAGTTCCAGAAAGATCCAGAAAACAGCATAGTCCATCTCCATATGGAAATGGAGGCCCATCTCCATATGGCTGGACCATAGTCCAGCCAAATCTCATATGGTGGGTCTCCTGGAACAGGAAACCATCCCTGGTCACTGCCTCTGTGTCTTCCCAGACCCCACAGACGTCCCCTGGACAACACAGCCCCAGGCCAGGCTTCCTCACCATATACCACATGCTCGGCCACTTGGGATCATTGAAGTAAGTCGGCTGGGCACGGCTGAAGTCATAATCCCTCTTTGTCCGTCTTTTTACCACTTGCTGTTGGATCCACTCCACCTGCCAAGAAGAAGGACATTTGGTGAGCGTTCAACATCCACCACGGTTAGCACGACATCAATGACGGTCTGAAGCATTTCCCATCCTGAGCCAACTTGGTTCAAGTCACAAACTTCGCGCTGGCAACGAGAATCCGAGCCTCTGCTCTCAGATTCTCTAGAAACCTAGTTCTCCTTTATTTACTTATTTTTATTTTTTAAAAAAAATTTTTTTTCAACATTTATTTATTTTTGGGACAGAGAGAGATAGAGCATGAACGGGGGAGGGGCAGAGAGAGAGGGAGACACAGAATCGGAAACAGGCTCCAGGCTCTGAGCTATCAGCCCAGAGCCCGACGCGGGGCTCAAACTCCAGGACCGCGAGATCGTGACCTGGCTGAAGTCGGACACTTAACCGACTGCGCCACCCAGGTGCCCCCTTATTTTTAATGTTTATTCATTTTAGAGAGAGAGAGAGAGAGAGCATGAGCATGAGCAGGGGAGGGGCAGAGGGAGAGAGGGAGACACAGAATCCGAAGCAGGCCCCAGGCTCCGAGCTGTCAGCACAGAGCCCGATGCAGGGCTCGAACCCACGAACCGTGAGATCGTGACCTGAGTCAAATCAAAGGTGGACGCTCAACCAACTGAGCCACCCTAGTCTTTCATGACACCATCATCCCTATCTCTCGACAACATGCTAGTTTTCTGGCTTCTTCAGAAAGCATGTTTCACTCACAATTCTTTTTTGCAAGTTGACAGTGTTAATTTTTTAAGCTCATTTTTTCATCCTTACTTCATCTAAGGGTCAGCAAACTTTTTCTATGAAGGTCCAGATAATTCATATTTTAGGCTTGCAGTCCATTGACCTCTGTCGCAACTACTCCTTCCGCCCTTGTGCGCCACAGACAGACAGAAATGAAGGGGTGTGATAGTTCCAGTAAGACTTTCTGTAGAAAAACCAGTGGCAGACTGCATTTGGCCCACGGGCCACAGTTTGTGACCCTTGCCTTACATGACACATCAAATGTTTTTAATACTCTGGGATTGCACGGCAAATTTTAACATTATCCTGGGATCAAATCCTCTAGGATCACAATTTTTTTTTTCTTTTAAAGAAATGGCTTCCTACAACATAGCGTAGTAGAAACAGCAATATTCGGGGAATCAGAAAACCAAAGCCCTAGACGGGTCTCTGGCACACAATTAGAGAAATCGCTCAATTTCCTGAGCCAGAGAGGCTCCGTGCCAGCTCACATTCAAACTCCCCACACTTGGGAAAGTCTTAAATATTTAGCCACAACGTTTGCTTAAACAAGGCAACTGAGAACTTTTGAGTTGAATACAGTATGGTAACCTAAATGGAAGAACTACATTATGGAGGTGTTTTTTAAAATGTTTGTTTAGTTTTTGAGGGAGAGAGAGAGAGACAGAGAGAGAGTGCGAGCGAGGGAGGAGCACAGACAGCAGGAGACACAGAAGCCAAAGCAGGCTCCAGGCTCTGAGCCATCAGCATAGAGCCCGACGCAGGACTTGAACCCACGAACCACGAGATCACGACCTGAGCTGAAGTCAGGTGCTTAACCGACTGCGCCACCCAGGGGTCACATGGGGGTGTTATTTAAAACAGGTAATCATTATGGCAACATAAAAATAAACAATTTCCCTTTTGTTTTTTTTTTTATTTTTATTAAAAAAATTTTTTTTTAACATTTATTTATTTTTGAGACAGAGAGAGACAGAGCATGAACGGGGGAGGGGCAGAGAGAGAGGGAGACACAGAATCGGAAGCAGGTTCCAGGCTCTGAGCTGTCAGCACAGAGCCTGATGCGGGGCTCGAACTCACAGACCGCGAGATCGTGACCTGAGCCAAAGTCGGACGCTCAGCCAACTGAGCCACCCAGGCGCCCCAACAATTTCCCTTTTGAATGGTGCATCTCAAATGCATTATCAGCGCGGGTGGCATTCTACAATTTGTTCCTAAATTCTCCTTTGTTTGATCTCCCCTGGCCATAGCTTATTTAGCCATAATACTCTAAAATGTTCTGTTCTACCATTTATCCCTTCTCTCCACAAAGGGATTAAAAATTGAGGGGAGGGAGACTTTGTGGTGCACTAGTGATTCCGTTTGCGCCCATTCAGTAAAGATTTCAAAACCACTTTTGCCTACTTGATTAAAGATCTCTGGAGGAGATACTAAGGTACTGATTACCAGGCTCAAGGTGCACGGTTATAAATAAGGTACGAAGGCCAATAGCCAAACTAATAAATTTCTATGATTCTCCCACTGAGAAAATCTATTCAACGAGGCTATTGGTATGTAAGATGATTCGAACAGTGAGTTCCTAGTGATAGCACTAACAAGGCAGACAGAATTACACAGCCTCCTAAATAAATATAAAATCCATTTATGACAAGCATCCCAGCTAAGCATCATACGTGTGCCTTCTCCGACCGGTAATTTAGGCAAAATGATCAGTCCAGGAAAAAAAGCTAATACGTGAAAAATACTATTCTCCAAAAGGAAAGGTTTTCCTGTTCCTGTTTCAATTCATGTAGACTAAGGGGGCCCTCTGGCACTGGCACATTCTACTCCCACACACATCCCCAACATCATACCTTGTACACTGGACAGAAGAGATTGTGTGCATTTCTTTAAACTTTAAAGAAACAGTTGTCTTTAAACAACGGTTGTCAGGGATGCTAACAGGGATCTTGTTTTGTCTTTGACTCAAGAGACTGCTCTTTAGAAGTCACATCGAAACTAATGCGGCGTTAAAAATGTGTGTACTTTTTTTTTAACGAAGAGGGTAATTTTTAAGCGGCTGGATTTCGAACAATATAGGGGAAAAATCGATCTCTTTCTCAATCAAAGTAGAGCAGCCAGCATGGGCGTGCATGCACTGTTTCTATTTCCAGGAAACATTTTAATCTCTTCGTTTCAAACAATCTTTCTAAGGAATGAGTCTCATTCACCCACTTGTTCATTCAAAAAGCATTAAGTGTCTCTTCTGCACCAGACGCTGTGCTGGGAATATAAAGATGGGTAAAAATAGTCTTTGGCTTTGAAGGACTTACATTTTACCAAGAAATAGTTAGCAAGCATTCCACAGTTTTCCACTTCATAAAAATGTAGTCATCTCCATGAATGACATCTAGCACTCTGTTAATCAGGCCATTTGTGAAAAATTTGATTATGCAAATTATATCCGCGATCCTTATTCTTACCGCCCAAGTCACATCGCAGCAAGACTAGATCAGTATACATGCGTATGCTAGGGGAAAGAAGGCCGCAGATCCATTTAGATGGAACTCTCTCTGGGGCGCCTGGGTGGCTCAGTCGGTTGGGCGTCCGATTTCGGCTCAGGTCATGATCTCACGGTCCGTGAGTTCGAGCCCCGTGTCGGGCTCTGTGCTGACAGCTCAGAGCCTGGAGCCTGTTTCAGATTCTGTGGCTCCCTCTCTCTCTGCCCCTCCCCTGTTCATGCTCTGTCTCTCTCTGTCTCAAAAATAAATAAACGTTAAAAAAAAAAATTTAGATGGAACTCTCTCCAAACGAACTCTCCATCGGCAGTGGTCTTTCCTAACAGAACCTCCATAAATTCTCAATTGCCACCTGTAGGTGTCCATAAACCAGAAGGGGTCAGATCCCCCAGCGTGGTCGCAAATAGAATGCCAGAGATCAGAACAAGTCTGTTCGGGGGGGTGGGGGTGTATCACTGTTTCTACAATGACACTGGGAGTGTGCACTTGCCCTAAATGCACACACAAACACAAATGGACAAATGTGGAAGGAGTATGTGAGGAAACCAAGTGCCAGCCATGTTCCTAGATGAACTACAGGCACTAAAATAGAACCACATATCTTACCAAACAGCATCTCTTCTGTAATTTTACCAAACAAAAGTGCTTAGTTATAGGGCGCGGTGGCTAGAAGGTGACACAGCGAGTTGGCATCGAGATGGGGCTTTAAGTCACTGTCTGATCACAGGGCTGAAGTATTCAAGAAAAGTACAGTGGGTTGTTTTTTTTAGCGTCAGATGCCATGTATTTTGTCTTGGTATCTAGGAGTATGAGTATATAGCCCTACATTTTTTGGAAAGTGGGAAGAACACCTCTTGGATCAGAAGATTTCTATGACTGGAAAGACCATATTTCTATTTTTAAACCATTATCCATATGTCTGCCCTTAAGCCCTTTAAGAAAAAGCTCAGAGGTAATGCATTACACAGACTGCACTTTTTGCCAAGAACCCTCAATGCACAGAAAAGATACTTCGAAATTCATTTTCATAAAACTATGGTCAGCCCAGGAAACAAGGAAAACCCTGTGCTTTCCCTCACTGGTGTAACTTCTGAAAGCTCGATTTCTTATATTAAGGAACTACAGTTCATCCAGACTGTAAAAACCACAGGACCTTTGAGATCATCAGTGTATCCTCCATGAACTTCAACATACATGCGCTCCAGGTTATAAGGACAGTCCCTTCCTCCACCCACAGACCTCGTCTCCCTATATGGTCCAAGTGGATCTAGGCATCCACTGCTTCAGCATCGTTGCCGAAAGATGTTCTCTTTCATCAGATTTTACTTGCCAAGCAAAGCACGTTCAGTGATAATTCTGGGCAATCCCCCTGCCTAACATCTCAGCTGAAATCCTATCTCATTAGTTTGAAATTTAACAACTTTCTGAAATAGGATAAAAAAAGAAGCTATATGAATATACGTGATGTGACTTTTATATCAATACTAATCAAAAGCTATGATATCACAAGAAAGATAAATACTGCAAGGCATCACTTATATGTGGACTCAAAAAAAAAAAAAAAAAAAAAAAGCCAGACTTGTAGAAACAGCGGAAAAACGGTTGCCAGAGGCTGAGGGGTAAGGGACATAGGGCGGGTTAGTAAAAAGGTACAAACATTCAACTGTAAGATGAACAAGGCCTCAGGATCTAATGTATGACCGGAGATTGAATGTAATGGTAGTTGACAACACTGTATCATATAACAGAAATTCGCTAAAAAAGTAGAACTTAAGTGTTCTTACCAAAAAACATGGATATGTATACATATATTTGGTGATGAATATGTTAATTAACTCGATGGAGGGAATCGTTACATTTTACCTATAGATGATCATATAATCACTACAACGTATACTTTATTTTTGTTTTACTATATACATAGTTTATTGTCAAGTTAGCTAACATACAATGTATACAGTGTGCTCTTGGTTTTGGGGGTAGACCCCACGATTCATCGCTTACGTACAACTATAATGTACATTTCCAGTATCGTACACTTTTGGGGCGCCTGGGTGGCTCAGTTGGTTAAGCGTCTGACTCTTGATCTCGGCTCAGGTCATGAACTCACATTTCATGGGTTTGAGGCGCACATTGGGCTCTGCATTGACAGCACAGAGCCTGCTGGGGATACTCTCTCTCCCTCTCTCTCTCTCTGCCCCTTCCCTGCTTACTCACTCTCTCAAAATAAATAAATAAACTTAAAATGAATGAATAAATAAATAAATAAATATCTTAGAATTTTATATGTTGATTATGCCTCCATGAAGATGAAATTTAAAAAGGTGTCTCATTCAGGGCGCCTGGGTGGCTCAGTCAGTTAAGCATCCGACTTCAGCTCAGGTCATGATCTCTCCCGTTTGTGAGTTCAAGCCCCGCATCTGGCTCTGTGCTGCCAGCTCAGAGCCTGGAGCCTGCTTTGGATTCTGTGTCTTCCTCACCCTCTGCCCCTCATCTGTTTGTGCTCTGTCTCTCTCTCTCTCAAAAATAAACACACACACAAAAATAATAAATAAATAAATAAATAAATAAATAAATAAATAAATAAAATATATTAAAACTAAAGATTGAAATATATACTGGGAGCAAATGTCTACAGATTTCCATGGAATGGAATGGAAAGTCAAGAAGTCAACCCTAAATATATAAGAATATAGTATATGTTAAGGGTGCCATTCTAAATCATGTGGGGAAAACCAGATTACTTTGTAAGTGAAATCAGTCTAACATCTTACATCAGGATAATTTCAACTGAATGATTTTAAATGTAAAATTAAACAAATGCAACCATCAACGTATCCTGAGAAATACAGGAGATTAAAAAAAATAATCTTAGAGTGGAAGATGCTTAAGTATGATGCAAATCGAAAAGGGGATTTAGAAAAAGTGACACATTTAACAAAGTAAAAAATAAATTTGGCATGACAAAAAACAAAAACAAAAACAAAAACCCTTCAAAAGCAAGGCAGAAGACAAACAGGGAGTTTCTAGCTCCTACCAGGGACAAAAGGCTATTTCCCTAATATACAAAAAGTTTCTCCAATCAATAAGAGAAAAATTCAGCAGGAAAACAGGCAAGGACAGGAGTACAGTAATCCTGAAAAGATAAATCGAGTTTTTAAACACATAAAAATATGTCTAGCCTCATGCAGATAAAGACAAAAGTCAATGAAAATGACACCAAGATGTATCACTTTTTCACCTTTCAGATATAAACAACGTGAAGATTGGTAACATCCAATGACTAGGGAGGTCAGGATACAATCCTCATTCTCCTATCACAATGATGGGAACGTAAACCTGTCCAACTCCATGGAGCATAAGTGGACAATATCTACAAGAATTCGACAAGAAGTAATTCCGCTTTTAGGAATGGATCCTACATCCTTATTTACACATGTAAAGATGCAAGGGGGCTATTTACTGAAGCACTGTAAGTAATAACTGCCAGCTGTAAACAACCTGGATGTGTATGGAGAGAGATTACTAAACGATGACATATCAACACGATGAAGTACAACGCAACCATAAAAGAGAATGTAACAGATTCTATTAGGTAAAATAGAGAACAATCTCCATGATCCAGCTTAAAGTGAAACAAAAGAGAGAGAGAGAAAGAGAGAGAGAAAGAGAGAAAGAAAAAGAGAGAGAGAGAGAAAGAAAGAAAGAGAGAGAGAGAGAGAAAGAAAGGACAGTCTATGAAGAGTACTACAATTGTTGCCTTTATCTGAAGTGATTACACAGAAAACTCTTCGATGAACACTGGTTGCTTCCTGGGATATAAATGATTGGGATACAGACGGAGTGGGGAGACCCTTACTGCGTGCCCTTCAACTTTGTTACCTTTTGTACTACATGAATATGTTACCTATACCAACAATTTATAAAATTTTTTTTTAACGTTTATTTATTTTTGAGACAGAGAGAGAGAGAGCACGAATGGGGGAGGGGCAGAGAGAGAGGGAGACACAGAATCGGAAACAGGCTCTAGGCTCTGAGCTGTCAGCCCAGAGCCCGACGCGGGGCTCGAACTCACGGACCGCGAGATCGTGACCCGGGCTGAAGTCGGACGCTTAACCGACTGAGCCACCCAGGCGCCCCTACCAACGATTTAAAATTTCTTTCAATTTAATAGGTTCCATTGGTTGATTACTATCATATAATCCAGTGATTTCAAATGTGACTGCCTGCGTAAGTCACAACATGCGTTTTTTTTTTTTTTTTTTTTTAAAAAATGCAAAAAAAATATAAAAAAAGCATCTCGGGTGGCTTTATAGTATGTTTTAACGTGAAAGGTACTTTTTGAAAAAGGTGGATAAATAGCAAATAGAAGTGACTGGAATGTGGGAAACTTGGTTAATAATGTTGGATTTGCCACCAGCCATCGGTGTGACCTTGCAAAATCTTCATGGACACTTTTATATGAACAATGAGACAGGGCAGACAAAATATGCCCTCTCATCTCCTTCTAGCTTTGAGATTTTATCTGTATATTCTATTTTCTGATTTGACTGGGAATAAAACGCTTGTGCTACGTGCCATAGAGGTGAATAGGCGCTCTAGTTGATAAATGATCTTAAGTCATTCCGTGAGGAGGGAGATTAATATTTAGAAAGGAGTGTAGTAAATTATATTATTCCTTTCCTGATCTGACGAAGCAGTTGCCAGGAAAGAAAATACGTGGCATTCCATATTTCGTATCCTTTTTTTGGGTACCGTCAACAAAATAGCGGGGAAAAAATGCACGTAGAGAATTCTCCCCTCCTTTTTCTCCTCTGACTTTGAAAACAAAACATGCAGAGCTGCCTTGATTTCAAAAAAAAAAAAAGTGTCAGTTAAGTGCATCACGGCTACGTGCTTGTTCGTTGTGGAAAAGAAGGGTGGATAAAGACAATATCGTGCTGGCAAGCTGCTCTCAGACCCCAAAATCTGAAGCCGACATATCTCCAAAGTTTTCTAGAACTCTGAGCCACAAAACAGAGTTAACCGGTGAATCAAAGAATCTCATTAAAGTATGTGTTCAGAGGAGGGTATTCTAGTCTTGAAACCTTACTCCAGTTAGTAAGTAAACTGGTCATTAGTGAGTTACTCAATGTTGACATTGTTTTTTGATTGGAGTCACGCTTTAAAAAGAACGAGTCCGGGGCGCCTGGGTGGCTCAGTCGGTTAAGCGTCCGACTTCGACTCAGATCACGATCTCACGGTCCGTGAGTTCGAGCCCCGCGTCGGGCTCTGGGCTGATGGCTCGGAGCCTGGAGCCTGTTTCCGATTCTGTGTCTCCCTCTCTCTCTGCCCCTCCCCCGTTCATGCTCTGTCTCTCTCTGTCTCAAAAATAAAAATAAAACGTTAAAAAAAAATAAAAAGAACGAGTCCAATTGTTTGAAGTCTGCGTATTCCAGAGAGCTACTTGTGAACAAGATAAGCATTACTGCTTATCTGATGGAGGGATGTCACTCGATGTGCTTGGGACAGGCACTTGGAATCCTCTTTAATGACTGCCAACATCAAAGGCTTATATTAGAGAATCATCTAGTCGGGAATACAAGGAACCACACCATTTCTGGAAGGTCACTGATAAGGAAATAAATACCTTACGTGCACTCAGAACAGTGTAATCAAAGACAATACAGGCCCAAGTGAAAAACTTTAAGTGCCGAAACATTTTACGATTAGTCGGCTTTCTCCCACAGAATCAAACTCCTAGAAGTGTGCCACGATTTAATCCCATGGTCCTTTGTTTGGTGGAAAACTCATGGTATTATTGGTCCAACTGCATTACTTACTTTCAAAGAATTAAAGTCCTATTTCTTGAGGCTCCTGGGTGGCTCGGTCGGTTAAGCGTCCGACTTCGGCTCAGGTCACGATCTCACGGTCCGTGAGTTCGAGCCCCGCGTCAGGCTCTGTGCTGACAGCTCGGAGCCTGGACCCTGTTTCAGATTCTGTGTCTCCCTCTCTCTCTGCCCCTCCCCTGTTCATGCTCTGCCTCTCTCTGTCTCAAAAATAAAATAAACGTTAAAAAAATAAAAAAATAAAAAAAAAAATAAAGTCCTATTTCTCACCTTAAACTATTCCACTGTTACTCTAACTTCTAAATGTTTAATTTCCTAACTTGCTCTCCGTTTTTTTTTCTCCTCCTCACTTCTGAGAAGATGATGTGTGAACAGGAAATATACACAGTTGCATCCAATTAAAGTAGTAAAATTTACGCCCCACCCTCAAGGGCCTTGCGTTCATTTGTCTCTCCAGTCTCAAAATATTAGATAAAGTACTACTATGAGGCGGGCACTGTTCTGGGTGCCGCAGAATGGCATCGAACAAAATAACCAATTTCCCACCTCACCTTCAGGCAGTTTCCATTCTAGTTGAAGGATGGACCATAAGCATGCAAGTAAATAAAAGACTGTGTACCATTTTCTCATGGTGCAAAAAATAAAGAACGAGATAATGGAGATTTTGACAGAGGGGGATATTCTAGGTAAGGTGGTCAAGAAAGGCCTCTTTGACAGAATTCTGAATAATAAGGACCCAGCCATATAAACGACTCATAAGAAAATACTATAGGCAACGTGAGTCGTTAATACAAAAATCCCTAGGGTGACCAGAAGTCTGTACTTTAGTCTACAGCTCGTCCGTAGGCCACAGATGTCTATGGTAATCTGGTCAACTAGTTCTGGGCTTGTCGGTGGCAAAAATATGATCTCAAAGAAAACACACGTTCAAGGTGGGCATGTCCCCAAGGCCCCACCAGTTTCTCAGCTGATGGGAACAAACTCAGCTGAAAGAAGGCTAAACAAGGCCCTCAGCAGGGGACCCTCTCGCCTAGATCTAGGGACTAGTTAGTTCCTATAAACTTGTCCAGTAAGGTGCTCTGACGCAGAGTCTGACCATTCAACTGTTACATCAAAACCCCCAAGTTCAATGTAATCTAAACACCAGAGAAATTATTAAATGCTTTCTGGGATAGAAAGGGTCCCAAGTACAAAGCAGTCAAGCATAAGGGAAGGGTAAAGGCATATAACGTGGAACCTACTGCTCCCATAGATCTACAGAGATGGGATCGTTTCCCCCACCTCACCCAGTCTAAATCTCAGAAGCAACAAAATCGGTGTCCACAATTAATGCGGATAAACGCAGAAGAATTAAGGAATTGTCGACATGGGTCGAGAACCTGGAACGTGACGGCAGACACCGGCAATCAGTTCAGAACCGGCTAAAGGACCAAAGGCTAAAGAAAGTCGATGGATCCCACGGTGCTAGTGATACATTCTCCCAGTGACACAGAGCATCGCCAACATTTTAATGGTCAAGGACTCATCCACAGTCAAGGCACACCGCAGACCAAGTGCGATTTTAAGAGCAGTCATGGAGGTAGAAATATAAAGATCAAGGAAAGGACTGGAAACCAACTAACTCAAAGGTAAGTAAGAAAAGGTGGCAAACTGATAAGAAAAAAAAATGCTAGGACATCGTTCCTTAAAGAAAACTTGTTTTTAAGCACTTAAATGAAGGCTTTGCCCATCCTGGCCACTAATAATCATACCCATTAGCAACAGTTTCTTCCGGACTTTCAATGACAATATATTATTTTTGCTTTATCTTGTCTTTCTAGGAAAGCTAATCTTAGCAGATTTCAGGTTAATTTTCCCATTGATGGGTCACTCTCTAAACATTCTTAAAATCCCTTGAAGGCAAGATACATATTTCATATTTGTCTCAAAGGTAATAAATTTGTTTCTTGAGACAAGTCGAATTTGTTCTTTCGGGCGGGGGGAGGAAGCTTCCTATTCCTACTCATGCCAAAATGTTTTCCAATGGGTAAAACAGAATTCAATTTCTGTTAAAAAAAAAAAAAAGTGTGTGTGCACGCACATGTGCACAGATGCACCCAGCACATGGGATGCGGTTATTAAAACGAAAAATTGGTCATGTGAATTCATTAGAATCCTTGGTGAACGGCAAGATTATATCCAAAGAATCTTGCGTATTCTAACTTGGATTTCAGTTTTTTTCTATTTTAAACTTTAGGATAATTAATTTAAGCAATGAGAGGAAACTTGAAAACGATTTTGATTGCTTAGAAGTTTGAAAAGGAAATAGAATTCTGAAGTATCTAAAATTAATCCTACATGTCTAAATGCCACCCAGGGTTAAAGTCACACTTTTGATTAAATGCAATCTTAATTCAGGGATTAAACTCGAACAGCACATAATTCCCTCCAGCTTCACTCTGGGATCAAGATTATCACTGCACTAAAAATACAGTGGCATGACTTCATTCTATATGTGTTTGTTTTTTGAATAATCTTCCTCTAAGCAATTCGAAAGCCAGGGCAACGGAATAAAATCTATTCAACATGTAAAGTAAGTTATATCTCAGTCTGCCTTAGTAAAGTTTGAGACGTCTGAAAGAATGCCATTTTACCTTAAAACTAAGTGTTAATCACTCGATGGATTTTGGTTCTCTTTGACCAGTCCTGCAACCCTGTGTATCAATCGTTCAAGATAGTCCCAGACCCGTGCTTGCAAAAATTGGATGCCCTTGCATAGCAAGTGGATACAAAGACGAGCATTATTTTGCAGAGAGGGGAGAAATTGTTCAATTCAGCTGAGATTAACATGAAAAGGGGCAAATGCTGCCAAAGGAAAGGGCGTCATTCTCGTCATTTCTCCACACAGAGGACATGGGGTGATCTGCTAAATCTCAAAAGTATGTCAGCTTCTTGCCTCTTCATTCCATGGCTCACAAACAACGATCGTGAAAGTTATATTCACATGGGGGGGAAATACTCTCCCCTAGTGACTAATTCGGCTCCAGTGCACATACGGTCTTATTCTCCTCGCTATTTTAATATAAATAACAACAGCATTTGCTTCTCAATTTCCATGGGCCCTACTGCTCCAATTTTGAGCACAGTGAAAAAAAGTCTGAGGGGGTGGGAGGGGGAGTCCATAACTTCAGAACTGGACACGTAAAGTTTTAATATCCTCAATTTAATACTTTTTTTTCCAACGTGAGGCATTCTCAATATTCCGGTAGCTTCTGATATTTAACCTCTCTCTTTTAAATCTCGTCATTGTCAAGATTTCAAATCTCAGAGATCAAGAAACTATCGATTATGATGCTGGTGAGCTCTAGAGCTATGAGTCAAATGTTGGTGAGCTCTAGAGCTATGAGTCAAATGTAGGGGGTGGATTAGAAGTCAAGGTTTTGGGGCACGTGGGTGGCTCCGTCGGTTAAGCGTCTGACTCTTCATTTTGGCTCAGGTCATGATCTCGCAGTTCGTGAGATCAAGCCCTGAGCTGGACTCCAAGCTGAGCTTGGAGGCTGCTTGGGATTCTCTCTCTCTCCCTCTCTCTTTCTGCCCCTTCCCTGCCCATGCACACGCACACACACTCTATCGCTCTCTCTCTAAATAAATAAATAACCCGCCACCCCCCCCCCCCCAAAAAAAAAGTCAATGTGTTTTCTTCCTCCTGCTGCTAGGAGATAAATATGCAATTTTAGGAGCAAATGCATCAAGTGTGCATAAGCACTCTACATTCTCAAGGTTCATCTAAATGGTTCATCTGAAATGAGCTCGAAAATCCGTAAGTCAGTAAATGTGCAAAGTCACCGGTGGGGAGAATAAAGACCCCACCCCCCCGCCCCCGCCATGGTGGGGTCCCAGAGAGCAGAGATAGGAGAAAGGTCAACCTTCAGAACGGGTCTCTGACTTGGGTTTCTATTATATTCCTTTTTTTTTTCCCCCGGAACTCTAACCTTATAGTTGGCAGGGAGGGCAGGGGTGTTTTGCAACGAAAACACTGGAATTGTGGCAGCTCTTAAACACCATCATCACCCTCTGAAATATTTAGCAAACAGCTACTTTGGTCAGGGTGGGGGAGAAGCATGCCTTTGAGCCTCAGGGAAAAATACCGTCCAAAAATCCCTGGGCCAGACGGGAAAGGGATTGGCATCTTCTCACCTCGATCCAGTTGCCTGAAGCAAACCGAATGTTTTCTCAATCTCGGGCCTGCTCCCTCACCTCGGAAACCACGGATGAGGCTTCCAGCAAGGTGGTGCTTGACAAAACCCGCAGGTCAGCGCGCAGAAACGTCTGGAGCTGGACCCGATGGATGAGGGCAGCGGCCGCCTGCCCCCCTCGAGGGCGAGGCGGAGCTGCTCCCAGCTCCTTGGCGGCCCGCATGTCACAGCAGACGGGTGCCAAGTCACTCCACTGGGCCTCCGGCTCCCTGAACTCGTAATTCATACCCACCACAGTCAATTACAGGAGCCCCGGGGCCGAGGCTTGAGGAAGGAGGGAGAAAACATGTTTTCATCACTGTCATCAACCCTGACACATTTTCAGCGTGAAGAGCCACGGTCCCAGAAACCCTACCGAGTCTCGGCCACTTGAGGAAGGGCCGTCAAAACCACGGCACCTGCGAAGCACACCTCCCAGGGACGTCGTTCGGTAGGACGCTTAGCAGCGCGGTGTCCAGGTGAGGGAAGGCACAGGATGACAAGGGACACGAAGGGCTAGCGTCTGAAGATTACGCCTGGATTTTGTGGCGGTCCCGCGGTGGGGGTGAGGGCAGCCTCTGGGACTTTCTCCCGCCCCCACAAGCAGCCTCGTGGTGCCTTGCCCAGAGCAGGTACCCAGTACGGGTTTCCAGAAGGAATGGCTGCATTAACTACTCTTTCAGGAAAGTGATACTTGGGAATCCAGACATCCTCCAGCCCCACACACGTAAGGGAAAGCCGAAAAGCCAGCTCTAGGAGTAAGGAAAGGGGAAGGAAATAATTTTATGTCATTTTCAGATGGGAGCCTCTGGATTTAGGCTCAGGATAAACCAAGGAAGTGACTGTTTGCTGAGCTAAGGAAGAAATCACAGAGGGAACGCTGGTGGGTTTTTCCAGTGCTTTGATTTCCGATGGGTAGAGACACCCTTGGCCATAAGACTTGGGAAGCACGACCATCTGTTTTTGTTTTTGTTTTTCATGCTCTGTACAAAATAAAATCTCCCTAGTGTTTCTTTAATGCCCCCCAACCGTCCCATGAAAAGATCATCCTTTTACTAGGGGGGAAACTGAGGCACAGGGAGACCAAGTCACAGGACAGCAGGGGACCTGAAGCCATCCTGATTAGGTAAATCCATGCCAACGTCTGTTTCTGCAGAGCACAGAGGTGCCCTTCTCAAATATCCTCTCGGCTGACGGGAACAGGTTGGGGGTCCCATCTTTTTTCTCCCCCCTTTGGGCCATCACAGCATTTCTAGGCCTGGAGCTTAGTCAAACCTGATCCCATTACTATAACTAGAAGCTTTATTGGGTGAAGGGCGAAGGAAAGAGGGAAGAGAGGACAGAAAATGGAATAATACTGAAGTTTTATTGCTATGCAAGGAATTGTGCAGGGGTCTCCAATTATTCAGCTGGAAGCATTTTAAAATGGGTTCAGACACTCACTGAGTCTGCAAATGGCAAGAGAATTATCTGAGGAGTGAAACATAGAAATCTGATTCAGGAAGAGAATTCTTTTTTTTTTTTTTTTATTTTATTTTTTTATTGGGGGGGGGGGGGGCAGAGAGCGAGGAAGAGAGAGAATCCCAAGCAGGCTACGTGCTGTCAGCATGAAGGCCGATGTGGGACTCGACCCTGAGAACAGTGAGACCATGACCTGCACAGAAATCAAGAACTCAGTGCTTAACCAATTGAGCCACCCAGGCGCCCCTAGGAAGAGAATTCTTAGGACAGCGATGACAGAAATCCTTTTTCCCTCAAGGGCACCTTCTGACTTGTAATTTAAGAGCATATAAAGCACAAGGCCTAAAAATTTCCCAAATAAAAAAACAAACAAACAAATTAACTCGTTATGAGTAAAATCCTTAAGTACCCAAGTGCTCCGAACTAAACTAAATGGACGAGATTAGGGGCGCCTGGGTGGCGCAGTCGGTTAAGCGTCCGACTTCAGCCAGGTCACGATCTCGCGGTCCGTGAGTTCGAGCCCCGCGTCGGGCTCTGGGCTGACGGCCCAGAGCCTGTTTCCGATTCTGTGTCTCCCTCTCTCTCTGCCCCTCGCCCGTTCATGCTCTGTCTCTCTCTGTCCCAAAAATAAATAAACGTTGAAAAAAAAATTAAAAAAAAAAAATAAATGGACGAGATTAAAGAAGACATGACGTTTGCTGATTAAAAGTGGGGTTTCTAGAGTCCAAGGAGCCTGTGCTGGAGAATTCTCCCTCGTCCGCTGAAAAAGCAGCCTAACCTGAGGTGAGTTATCTACCCTCTGAACGTAAGATGGGGAAGGTTATTGAATGTGGAGAGTAAATGCGCGGATTCATGCCCAACACTTAGCACGGTTCTTGGCACAAGAATACCTACCGTGTAACCAGGGCGGTTTATCAGTGTGCACAATGATGCCCCCCACGGAGTGGACTTCTTTTGTTAGCTCGACAGCTACAAACTTCAATTTAGTCCCAGATGACCAGAGTGAGACACGGAAGGTGGAAGTTTTATAAAAGCACACTGGGACTAGAAGTCAGGAGATCTGTATTATCCAACCCTGTTACCTCTTTGATTTCCATTTCCCTCTCTATCTGCTTAGAAGGTGAGTTCAGATTAGTGATTTGACCCCAAGGCTTCAGAAAGTGGCTGCCAAAGCCAGCCATGTCTCGAATAAAGTGCTCTGCTTCAAACCAGAGAAGAGACTCAAAGGATCTGAGATTCCATGTGGTTAGTAACATTCCGTGGGATCTCTGAAGGTTTTAGACCTATGTTTTGTCTAGCATTAGGACGGTTTGCATTAACCTTCAAGAACTGGCATCCAGATCAGTAATGATAATAATAATAATAATTCTAGCTGTTATGAGATTTTCCACTGAGGAGTTGATGAAGATAAACTGCCCGATTATTTTGTTCTCAAGGAGTCATCAGCAGGAGCCTTGGGTTGAAGACTGGAACCAAGGCAAGCTATGTGGATGCCCGAATTCCACTGAAGGCAGCCATGATGTTTCCCATCCAAGTGGATTTCCAGACTCTTCGTAGAACAATTCTAAGGAACACAAATGTCTTAGAGTTTTCCAAAGCCGTGTTCAAAACAGTAATGTGCATAATGCTCTCTGTGGGAATGTAGATATCTAAATAAGCTCATCATAAAGAAGGTCGCAAAATGATTCCACAAACCATATCAAATGGCCCCTACCGTTGATAAGAGAGCTGTTAAGTCTGCTGTGGGAAAGATCAGATCTGACCACGTTTCAGCATTTCCTTAGCCATATCCCTAACTGAGACACTCATTTTCTCCTACCCTTCTCACTGCGAACCTTAATCATCCTGTTGGGGTTTCTATAAAGTTTGGCCCTTGTTTCATTCATCTTCCAAGTACTTGCCGGGGGACCTAAGTAGGTAAATTCATCCCAGCACCTTCTGGGTGAGGGGGTCTTTCCTTCTACAGTACTTTCTGAGCACCCATGCCTATCTCTACCACAACTACAATTAAAAAGCATTTTAAGTATCCGCCAGGCTTCTCCACGAAAACACACATTCACAGAAGGAAGAGACCAAATTTTCCCTATCAGTGTCCTTGGCATCTGGCAGATTACTTGGCTGACAACGGATGTGTAGTAAGTGCTCGCCAAGTGAATTAACCTGCCTGTTAATAATACATGAAGCATATAGAGGACTTTGTAACAAACTTAGACTGGCGGCCAAGGCCACTTCCTGAGAACCGGTCTTGTTCCCGCGACTGCCTTCAACCCTTGTTTGATACGGGTAGCCTTTCCTAAACTTGCCAATCAACTTGATTTCGGCGCACCTTCGTTGAGCACCTATCGGGTGCCAGGCGCTGGTGTTTTACGGGTCACTCCACCAACAAGCCTCTGACTTCCTGGAGCAAGGCAGACCATTTCGTTAATTGCTGGCAATTAACTGAAGGGCGGGGCCCGACCCTCCAGCACCCACAACCCACTGGGTGGACTTATTACAACACCAAGGGGCACGCGTCCTGGCAACAGAGGCCTCCCCCCCCCCCCCGCCCCGCCCCCGCCCTTGGTCCCTTCTTGCTCCGAAATGTTCTATGTTACAACCTTTGGAAAGCTTCAGCTTGGCCCTACACTGTGCTGTGTGAAGTGGGTCAACATCACACAAACCAGGAACCCTAATCCTAAGGGAGTTCCGGTAAAAGTTGTACATCTCAAGCACATCACGGTTGCTTCGGGGCTCTGGCTAAAAACTGCCACCTTCCGTCTGTAGTAAGACTCCAGAAGAAAATGGATTACCTCCTCCCCCTTGGAGTTTATCTGTTTACAGAGGCTGACTGTGACCAGACTGAGAGCGCCAGAAGCCAGAGGGCGGCAGAAGGAAGTTTTCCTTTGCGGAAAAGACAGAACTTGCGGTGACGAATGGTTCCGCAGTATGTGTTGTATGGAAATAGGGCAGGCAAAAGTAGACGCCCCGAGCCTTTGTTGGAGGAAGCGACACCTACTAGGTAACCCTGCCTGACTGGACCAGCCTCATTATCAGTCACCTCATCCCGTTGTGACACAACGTGCGAGGTACACAATGGGTATTTCGCAGAAAATCGCTCCTTTCCGACGCCCCCAACAGGCTTGGGCAACATCGTCTTATGTTCACTGACGGATCGTAACAACACGCCGCGTTGAATTGTGTCTACAGCAAGAAAAGGGAGTTTCGATCCCACAAGGTTGGGATGGTGGGTTGCTCTGTTTCTAGGTGGCATACCAGGAAATATACCCTATCTTACGTAGGCATGTGGGCTCCTGGGTGGCTCAGTCAGTGAAGTGTCTGACTCTTGATGTGGGCTCAGATCATGATCTCACGGTTCGGGAGATTAGGCCTCGAGTCGGGCTCTTTGCAGACAGCACACAGCCTGCTTGGGATTCGCTCTCTTCCTGTCGGCCCCTTCCACACTTGTACATGCTGGCTCTTTCTCAAAATAAATAAACAAACCTTAAGTGGGCATTTAAAAACCATCGTCGAGGCGAGTGCTACAAGTAAAGACCATGATGTCATTTTTTTCAGCGCTGAGCCACCCCGCCCCTTTCAGAACACAATTACATTGTGAGACTTTTCGTTTCCCATTCATCACTGAAAGCAATCCCCAACAGACATCGTGGCCACTTCCCAGTTGTAAACAACGTGCTGAGACTGACTTCTCTGCACACCTCTGGAAAGATCTCTCCTTTCTCTGCCATGCCTCCAACGTGAGGAAACCATAGCCCTTTGCAGTCCTGCCTCAGCACTGGCTGATCCGCACCCAGAGCATTAGCCCTGGAGTAACTTCTAGTTGCACTGGCTGATACGAGGGCTGAGGGCCCAGAGCAGCCGACACGGCCTCGTAAGGCGAACCCTTTTGAGAGGAGGCACGAGCTCCTTGTTTCTACTCTTGTCATGCATCCCCTGCTGCCTCTAAGGTGCCCTCAATGGCCCACATGCTGGATTCTGCTTCCTAACTACAAACCACATCACCATTGGGAATCCACGGCCATCGGGTGGCAGTTGGGCAGCTCAGGATTATTGTTCTTCCCAAGAATTCCCTCCTTTTCTGGGATGGGGGACTTAAAAAGAGCAAACGGCTAGCTTTCTACATCTACTAGTTTTTGCTTCAGACACCTAAGAAAGGGGGAAATAGCCTTACGAAGAAAAAGTCACCCACAAGCACGTGACAAAGGTCAAAGGTGCACTTCCGGTGTCCTACCACAGATTCTTTGCTGTTTGGGCAGGGATCTTCAAGATTATCTAGCTCGACCCTTTCATTGTACAAACGCGGAATTTGAATCCGAGTGAGGTTACACTTTATTTGTGCTAAGAAAGGCCTTCCTCCTCTTAGGCCTGCCCTTTGGCCTGCCCTTTGGCCACCTAACACATTCTAACATTTGACGCTTGGCTTTTAGTGTAATTGAACCAATCTGGGTGAGGACACCCTCCCCTCCCCAATGTGAGCAAGAAGAAACAAAGGGGCTACTTAGAACAAACTTGTAGCTTCCTATAATTTGACAATACACTGCTGATTTGGAATATGGGCCTACAGGGAAATAGCCTTGTTACCCATAGCCGGCAGATAGGCAGTGCGGCCTTAATTAATATGGGAAGCCGAAACGAACCATGAATTAATAATGGCATCCATCAAACTGAAATTCTACTGTTATTAGTCATGCATCGGTATTTGTGGGCTTTGTTCCCTCAGTCATTTGTAAACACGCACACACCTAGTAACCATCAAATGTCAAGGACAAACAACCTCGGCGCGAGAGAAGCCCAGATTCCAGGCTCAGCGAAGCGGCCAGTCTTTGGTGGGGTAGGGCTGACCACCCCACAACTCACTCCCCTGTCGGCCTTTTTTTCTACCCCCCCCCCCAACTGTGTTCTAAGCACAAGTGTTATTTCCTTGCTTTTATCGCAAAATGTGTGTAAAACATTCAAGAACACGGAGATAATGTCAGGAAGAGGGCCTTGAGAACACTCTCAATTCCATCCAACACATCGGCCAAGCAATAAATGGTCATGGTCTTGAGGTAAAAATATCAAGAAAAATAAGGGCGCCTGGATGGCTCAGTCGGCTGAGCATCGGACTTCGGCTCAGGTCATGATCTCACAGCTCGTGAGTTCGAGCCCCACGCTGGGCTCTGTGCCGACAGCTCAGAGCCTGGAGCCTGCTTCAGATTCTGCGTCTCCCTCTCTTTCTGCCCCTCCCCCACTCATGCTCTGTCTCTCTCTCTCTCTCTCAAAAATAAACATTAAAAATTTTTTTAATATCAAGAAAAATAAAAACATTACAAGAAACTCTCAGAACGCCCAACCTGTTGGTATTCTTGCCAGAGGACTTTCATCCTGTTACGATGTGACCTACCTAGGCACGGAATTTAGAGTTTGTCTGGTCTCCTGGCCCACGTCCTTCTCCTAACCCACGCACGGTTGAGTGTGCTCTCTAGATGCGGGAGAACAACGCAACCTCCAGGGTCCACAGATTTGCTAAGAACCACAACGTCAGCCCTGGGCACGCTACCTATATAACCTCTGACCCTCTCCATAAAAGGAAAGGTTGGATGCCATACCCATTTCTCAGACTGAGAAACTGAGATTCAAAAGGCTACGCAAAGTGTCCAAGGTCACCCACGAGGGTACGAGAGCTGGCACGCACACCTACTCGTAAGCCCATGCTTTTCCACTACGTTCTACACGACCGTTGAATTATTCTTCAACCCAAAGTAAAAATGAACTCAAGCAAATGCTCCTAACACTGGCCACCTCTCCCTTGCCTGGCACGAAGTCTGCACCTCGTTAAGTTGGCTAAGATCTGATGCTTAAGAGCGACATGTCAAGACGCTCCGTATAGCAGACATGGTCAACGAAATGATTCAGGTAAAGATGCCCCTCTACAGCTCCTCTTCCACGTTGCTTATTCTAAACACGAAAGCTCCTTAGATTTTCACCGTAAATTGTTGGAGCTAGAAATCTGAGAGTCATTTCAGAGGAAAGCTGTGATCTCCGTGGGTTTGCCAAAGTCTGTAGCCCAGAAGAGCCAAGACTATGTTATTTTTGTCCCCCCAGAGTGGTGTTAGCAGAGTGATCTCTCGATTGGGTCGGGTAAAGATTCCCCAAACACTAACCTGGGAGCCGTGACCTAGTCCGATCTTTTAGCTTTGCTTTTAGACGGTCATTTTTATTAAAAAAGAGAAAGGTAAATAATAAGAACGGTGCGAATGCTAATAGCCGCATTTTATCAGGGACCTTCTGTAAGACAGGGTATATAAATCCTGTTGTGTAATCCCCGTGACGGCCCTAGGAGGTGGACTGGCAGCGTGCAAACGAGGAAACTGGGACTCAGAAAGGTTTAGTTCTTTGCCCGTGTTCCCCCAGCTAGTAATCTACAGAGCAGGATTCAGACCACACCTGCCCCCAGAACCCACTCAGTGAACCATTACACATGCTGTTTCTTATGAAGTGAGACAGGACCAGCACTGGATGTCAAAAGGCCCGTTCAGGACTCTGCTGTCACTCATCGCTTTTGTTGGTCCCCTTTTATTCTCAGCCAGCCTCAGGGGTGATGTCTTACCAGCTCCCTGACCCCCGCTGATAGGGCCACTCTCTACAGATGGGGCAAATTATGTGTGCCCATCACAAATGCTGGTTCTCAGTCCACTTCCAAATCTCCGCTGAGACCCCCTGGGGCAGAGCACGATGCATTACGTAGCCCGGGGCATCCCGTCCCTTTCCAAAGGGAGGCGGCACGGAGGTGCCAGGCGCACACCCCAGGGCCACGGTTTAAACCTGCTCTGCATTCTGCTATGAATACCCAGCCATCCAAACGGAAAGTGCTTTGACTCCTATGGAAGAGTCGCGCTGTCGCGTTCCTAGCCCTGAACATCCAGCAGGTTCCTCCAGGAAGAGGAATCTGCCAACGGACTCTCGCCCCATGCGCTGGCCGACTGCCTGGCCCCCGGCCCAGCTGGATCGGAGCCTTGCCAGGCCTGGTCGCGAGCCAGTAGCTCTGTCTACATCCTCCTCTTGACCCGGGAGCTCAAGGAGTCTTTCAAAACGAGCTAAGGGAAGCACAGGGAGCACCACCCCTCGGCTCCCAGATCAGAGACCCCTTCTACGATCTCTCTCGGCTCTCCCTCATCCCTCCAGGCTCAACTGTCATTTTATCTAGGACCACCCCCTCCTGCCACCAGCCATACTCTCTAAACGTGGCCTCCCTCCCCACCCGGTGCTCCAGCAGCCCCCCTCCCCAGGCATAACTGGTTCCCAGGACTTACCACAGTCTGATCTCATGCTGACTATTTATGTGTATCCATTTATTGTCATCCTCCCGCAGGAACCCCGCGCTCCGCCAGGGCAGTAACCTCGCGTCCTCCGTGCCTATCGTCTGTGGTGAGCGCAGCCGGGAGGCACTGTGGGCCATCAGGGCCCGAACCAGTGCTATCCAATAAAAAGAGAACGCAAGCCACGTGTTGCTGATCTCAAATTCACCAGTGGCCACGTTAAGGATGCAAAACGAAACAGGTGGCATAAATTTCAGTGATATTCTTTAGCCCGGTACATCCAAACTGTAGCCGTTTCGTCATGTGAGCAATACAGACGTTATTAAACTTTTTGAATTTTTAAAAAATTTGTAACGTTTATTTATTTTTGAAGGAGAGAGGGAGAGCGACAGAGCACGAGCAGGGGAGGGGCAGACAGAGAGGGAGACGCAGGATCTGAAGCAGGCTCCAGGCTCCCAGCTGTCAGCAGAGAGCCTGATGTCGGGCTCGAACTCACGAGCTATGAGATCGCGACCTGAGCGAGAGTCGGACGCCCAACCGACCGAGCTACCCAAGTGCCCTGCGATACAAAATGAGATATTTTATGTTCTGTTTTTTGGTTCTAAGTCTTTGAAATCAAGTATGTGTTTCACACAACACATCTCAACTTGGGAGACAACATTTTCATCGGCAATACGTGATCTTTATTTAGATTCCATAAAACTGACCCGTGAAATAGACTCACATATCCAAGCTGTATCAAACACACGTAAACGTTTCCTGATAACTGAGTCAAGAGTAAGTTTTCAAATTTAACGTTAACAAGTAAAATTAAAACTTCGGTTCCGCAGACATACGAGCCCCGTGCCAAGGGCATAATGGCCACCTGTGGCTGGTAGCTGCCATTGGTGACTGATTGGTGGTCCTCATCGATGAGAGGCCTTAAATTTTTTGAACTTTCTCTGGATCTCAAATCACTTTCCAGGAAGTCGACGCAGTCTCAGATCATTTCCGCGTACGGGTACGCCAGCCTCTCTCTCTCTTGCCAGGAATGGGAGATAAGGCCACATAACAGGCCCTGGATGCAACAGGGAGGCGTGGACTTCGGGCTCAGCTCAATCACAAAGACTCAATTCAGTTCAGCGGCAACAAAAACTAGGGGAGTCAGGGACGATCCCAAGCCACACAGCAATTCTGTTTCATTAGCGGCTGCTGCCTGATGCAGCCCTTTGGCACTGAACCACTTTCCACTTTTCATCCTACTTGATCGTGGACATATTTCAGTTTCCCTTATGAGCTAGACAATGACTTGGGGGCAGAGAGCCTTATCCATCACTGAGCAGGGAGACGAGAGGTCCCCGCCGGACCAGCACAATTGCGGTTCAAGCCCGGTGTGCTGGTATCGTCTGCAAAGTTCTGGATGATTCTTAAGCATCGTGGAAGCTCCGAGAAGGAACTCCTGGCAGGCGCTTGGGAAACAGCTGTTGGGTATTAATGGGCTGGAGTCCTGAGAGCCCCTGACGCTCACCTTTGACCTTCTCTGAAACTGCAATTAGGGGGCGTAACACAGAAATGCAACCCTGTGATATGTAAAAAGCCTAAATTGGCCTTTATGCTAACAAGATTCCACTTCCAGTCCTGGGCGTTTTAAATTTCCTTTTGCTCTTCCGTGGTCTTTCCTTAATCAGACCTTTCCCCGGTGATCACACGCCCCTCTGTTTGCCCTGAATGTTAACATTAGTTTTTCCTCTGATACTTTCCCTCTATTGCCTTGCTTTCTTCTCTTTTTTTCTTTTTTCTTCTTTTCCGTTTCCTTTCAGTGATTAGCTGCCCACAGAGCTTTGGGAGGTCGCTCAGATTTTTCAATCCGACACAAGTCTGGTCTATCGAGCTTCCCTGACCTCTGGTTGTTTCACACCAATCCCGTTCCTCCCTACGCTTTCATCTCCCCCAACTCGCTGGCTTGTTAGAATGTGACAATTGCTCTGATTGATTCTTCTGACCCGGTTTAAGAAATGTAAGCAAAACAAAGATTTGTCGGTTTTCGTTTGATTTTACAGTGGAAAAAGGACCCTAGCTCTAGCCTCTCTAATTATCTCCTGCAGCGTCCTTCACTCTCCCGTCTTTGCCTTGTATGTAGTGGGTCATCTACACATCTGTCTTCCGCACCCACCAAAGGCAGGAGTTTGACCGTGGACTTTGTTGCTGGGCGCGTGAGCCTGAATCCCGGATCCTCTACAAACCAGCTCTATGTGCAAAAGTGCTCATTTCAACCTATATGGAATGAGGATTATGACCCTCTTCTCCGAGGGCTTTGGAATGTTTCAATGAGTCACTACAGGACACAACCACGTCAGACCCATACTGAGTGCTCAGTAACAGACAGCTCTTGTCATTACCTTGAGTCCTTGACCTTTGTCTGCTCATTCTTACTCCTCCCCTGTATCTCGCCCAGGACCGAGCCCTGCACATACCCCAAGTGTCCAAGTAACAGTCTTTGAAGCTGAATGTTTATGGCCGCAAATGACACCAATGGGAGCTGACTCTTACGAGGGTTCTTAAGTTTCACCTGGCAAATGTCTCAGTTTGTCCCCTGGTCACCACGTTGGCCCCAAGGGCAGCCACCACTGGAACGTGTACACCTGCTGGCCCCGGGGTACCAAACAAGACGTTAACTGGGTGCCCGCAAATCCTTCCATAGGTCGGTGGCTTTCTGAAACTTTGCTAGTCTTCTCCCTCAGAGCGTCCTTGTGCCCCTTCGATTTTCCTGTCCGCAGGCCAACTTCCTGTCCCTTAAGGGTTGGTTCAAGGGTCTCCCCTCCTCTGGGAAGATATTCCAGATTCCCCTTTTCTCAGTGTTCCTCCGTGTTGTGGGCATCGCTCTACCAGAGGCCTCACTGCATCGTGCGGTCACCGAGCTTCTGTGTCTGCCCCCGCCCCCACCCCCCGACGGCTAACTCCCTGCGGGCAAGACTCCAAAGTAGAGGTGGAGCGTTGGCTGGATGAAGGAGTGAACGAATACACTGCTTTCACATTTACAACACGTCCTTTGCATAAGTTAAATTAACCCTCACACTCCCAGGAGTCCTTCTTCTTATCATGTCCGTTTGATTATACAGAAGGAAACGTTTGCTCACAGAGCTAAATTCATTTGCCCGACATGTTCACTGAAGAATTAGCTCAGAAGGATGAGCTCTCCTGACTCCGAATCAAGGGTCCAGTCTTCCACGGAAAGACAGTTCCGTGTACGTTATCTCCATTCATCCGGAAAACAGCCCCGCGAGACAGAATGCACTGAGGCACAGATTCGAGCTTGTGAACCTCCCACGGGTAGTGGCCACAAGTTTGTGGCCCCTGAGGCTCATGCCTTTCCGCTGAATCAAGCCGTCTCCAGGCCGCACGATTCGTAAGATACGCACGGGTACTGAGCAGAATTTCTTCCAGCTGTTGTGTATAGTTTGTCTGGACGAACTAACCGCTGCTAAGTGTGCAGAGAAAAATGTCCCCATCAGCGAGGTTCATCTCCATGCCCGAACCCCCTTGTACACCAACTGGGGCAGGAGCGAGGGGAGGGTGAGTCCTGAGCACGGCTGAGGCGGGACTGGGTCAAAGCCTGACTTTATTCTGGGCCTCCTTCAGGAGGTCGGTGTGACCCAGGCATCACAGAAAGCAGAGTGGGCTTACCCCAATGTCAACCTCAGACTCGCCGTTGACGATGGGCTGCTTTTCACAATCTTCTTGAATGTACAAGGCAGTTTTCAATCTCAAGACAAAGTTACCTAAGAGAAACGGTCATGCCATACAACCACCAGCAAGCGATTGTTACTCTGGATGTGTACGCTTGTTTCTAATAAGAGGCCAGGTTATTAAAACAGAGATATTCTCTCTCCTTGCCTAATATAAAATGTTCGTATCAATATTACCATGTATTTCAATATGGTGTTTTAAATGCAAAAAAAAAAAAATGAGATTTGTAAAAGTTAGAACGAGAAAACCAAAAGGCTAGACAGGTTAGAACCTCGGAGGCAGAGATCCACAAGACAGCTAATTAGCAGGATTCTAGAACCTACCGGAGCCATCATTTCCACCTTCCACAGGGAGACGCAGGCCTATTTCTCGGGAGACGGTAGCCCAAATCCTAACACTCTATTCTTGTAGGAAGATAGGAGGAAGGGTCTTTCTTTCTCCCAGGGGACAGTTTCTGATCCTTTGGTACATCCACAAGTCATCAAGTGTGGGAAACTTAAGCTAGGGTCGCTAATTTGTTATTGTAACAACACTCCCTGGTGTTTATACAGCACGTTGTTCCGTTCTGTGACCTCCAAGAATGTTCCGATCCTTTGCACTAAAACGGATGGCGAAACTAAGACACAGAAGACCACCAACACGGTCACCCTGGGGAGCCAAGAGCAGAAGCCACATCCCTCATCCCTCGGCCCACATCCTTCTGCCAGGACTGCCAAGATATGGCGTCCAACAAGACACCAGAAAAGGAAGGTGGCCCTCACTTAGCACGGGAGCTCGCATCTCGGAAAAGGTGGGGATCTAGGAAACCGCACGACACCCACACTCAACGTGACTTACAACCCGAGAAATAGGCCTAGGGCGAGTCTGTGGACAGCAGCCATTGGGAAAGATGCCAGTGGTTCGTGAGGTCCTCCCAGGAATTTCCCTGCCCCGAGTCTAAGTTGTCACCCCTAATATTTTATCCCCTAAGCTTCAATTTCTGCCAAATTGCAAACCCTCTGGGGAGAAATAATACTTAAGTCATTATTGGCCTGTTGCAACTTCTTGTGAATTACGGCTCTGAGAGTCCGTCTGAGAATCACTGACGAAGGGCATGCGAGCACGCAGAGAAGAGAAAGATGAACAGATACAGGAGGGGCGGAAGACCAACGAGAGGCAGGCCACCAAGAAAAAAAACCCAACAACACCGCCTCTATGTTGTAATCCGGCCCAAGTTCCAAGATACTTTGTTTTCCTTCCTAACCGATCTCCAGACAGCAGTGTTTTCCAGCGAGACTCCCAATATTTTTATGCAGTTTGCACCTTAAGCTATGCACAGCTCTTTCTATGGATCTCTGAGGTTTCACAGACAGTAAGCTTGAGTCACTCTGTTACGTCTGTGAATCTAGAATTATTTCAAGGAAACCTCTGAAGGATAGTGACATATTTTCAAACGAGTGATGAGATGTTGAAAGGCCACCCAGAGTGTGGACGGCGCCGGAAGATGATCCAGGAAGTGACCAGAGACACATGGGCTTCGGGACGTACCTGGAACATGGTCTGGACTGCTTGCCTCGGTCACTGGTTTCCCGCCCGGGGCGGCAGGCAGCTTCCCTAAGCCCACGGCTCCTCTCGGACTTCTCTGGAGGCTCCTCTCTGACTTCTCCGGAAAGCAAGGGCAATGACACCCACAGCCCCACAGCTCTCAGGAGGATGAATGTAGGTAAGACGGTGGGGAACTTCCGAAAAGGGCCGAGCCAGGGTTCATGCTGAGAATCGCTAAGTAAGCCACGGCTGGCACCGTAGGTTAACCAGGGGGAACACGCACAGACATCCTTGATCATACTGCGATCGGCAATGACTATTTTGTAAATGCAGTTGTACTCCCTCTTTATCCACGGTTCTGCTTTCCCCGGTTTCAGTTGCCTGCCGGTCAGGTGCAGTCACCTGTGGTCCGGGAGCAGATGATCCTCCTTCGGACACAAGGCCAGCAGTAGCCTGATGCGACATCACAGTGCCTACGTCCTTCACCTCCTTCCTCTCATCACGTAGGCCTCTTATCATCTCACGTCAACACAGGAAGGGTGAGTGTGGTACAACAAGATATTTTGAGAGAGACAGAGACCACATTCATACATTTTTTATTATCATATATCGTTAGAATGGTCCCATGTTATTATGAGTTATTGTTAATCTCTTCCTGCACCTAATTTATAAGTTAAACTTTATCATGGGTATGTATGTAGAGGAAGAAATAGTAAATGTAGGGTTTGATACAATCTTCAGTTTCAGGCATCCCCTGGGGGTCCTGGAACATAGTCCCAGTGCATAAGGGGAGATAACTGTACAAAAATGTGTTTGCAGATATAGGTAGCCATTGGTATGAATGACTGAAGAGTTAGAGGCAACACAGTATAGTGCTTAAGACGGTATAGACTAGGGGCACCTGGGTGGCTCAGTCGGTTAAGCATCCGACTTTGGCTCAGGTCATGATTTCATGGTCTGTGGGTCCAAGCCCTGCGTTGGACTCTGTGCTGACAGCTCAGAGCCTGGAGCCTGCTTCGTATTCTGTGTCTCCCTCTCTCTCTCTGCCACTCCCCTGTTCATGCCCTGTCTCTCTCTGTCTCTCAAAAATGAATAAATGTCGGGGCGCCTGGGTGGCTCAGTCAGTTGAGCGTCCGACTTCAGCTCAGGCCATGATCTCGCAGTTCATGAGTTCGAGCCCCGCATCGGGCTCTGTGCTGACAGCTCAGAGCCTGGAGCCTGCTTCAGATTCTGTGTCTCCCTCTCTCTGCCCCTTCCCCGCTCATGCTCTCTCTCTCTCAAAAATGAATAAATGTTAAAAAAATTTAAGAAAAAAAATAAAATAAATGAATGAATAAATGTTAAATAAAAGAAGAAGAAGTTCTAGACTGAAAGCTTTGGCTACTTAATAACTATGCCTCCAGCAAGTTGCTCAAGCTCTCCAGGTCTTTGTCTTCTCATCTGTAAAATGGGTAGACTAATAATGGCACCCAACTCTTATAGCTGTCAGAGCATCAGATGATTTGAGTTAGCGCATGCATTCTCCACAAGAGGATATCATCTCGGAGGGGGAAAAAAAATCTGAGACATTATAATGGTCTGTGGGTCCCCTAACGCTCAACCTTGCCCGACACAAACTTATTCCCTAGTATTTAATTGTCCTCATTATGGAGAAATTAAATGTAATTCAAATTCAACTTAACTTAGCTCATTTACATTAAATTAAAAATTTTTCCTTAGCGGGGCAATAATGAAATAAAAGTTGAGAAACACGGAGTTAGTCTACGTAAGGCACTTATAACAGGGCCTGACACATAATAAGTATGCAAGAAGTATTTATTATGATGATTCTTATTCTGATGTTTAGTAGACACAGGGGTATCCCGGCTCCAATTAAATGTTACAGGTAAATTAGTTGGAAGCTACAGTTTGAAACGACAGTTTACATGTTTTAGACTGCTTAAAATGAAATCATTGAAAATGACTTTAGGGGCGCCTGGGTGGCGCAGTCGGTTGAGCGTCCGACTTCAGCCAGGTCACGATCTCGCGGTCCGGGAGTTCGAGCCCCGCGTCAGGCTCTGGACTGATGGCTCAGAGCCTGGAGCCTGCTTCCGATTCTGTGTCTCCCTCTCTCTCTGCCCCTCCCCCGTTCATGCTCTGTCTCTCTCTGTCCCAAAAATAAATAAAAAAACGTTGGAAAAAAAAATTAAAAAAAAAAAAGAAAATGACTTTACAGTATGTGTGGTGAAGAAGGGGCTTTAAAGATGGAGAGAAGGGAAGCTGATTTTTCAGCCATGCCTGAGAGTTCCAGCCGAGATAATGTCAGTCGTTCTTAATTGCTGCTTTTTACCCGCCTACTTTTTATCTCCGGAAAGAAAAGCACATGCAGGAGAAAGTGTGGGGCAGGAAAAAAAGGGAAAACCAGCAGAGGCTTTGGCCAAGTGGCTGGTCCCTCTGAGTCTGCTCCCTGGAAACAAGTGCCCCTTTCTCAAAGGTTTGTCAAGATCATCA
>NW_024412430.1:5453092-5457706 GCF_014898765.1 Herpailurus yagouaroundi
AGAAGGAAGGAAGGAAGGAAGGAAGGAAGGAAGGAAGGAAGGAAGGAAGGAAGGAAGGAAGGAAGGAATTTCATAGTTGCACATAGTAGAATGTGCAAATAGACACCATTTCAAAGATGTGTAGGCAACTGCTACTGGGCAAAGGGTGCTTTCTCATAATTTTCCTTTCTCCCCAAAGTGCTGTACAGAACTGATCTTCTGTCAAGAAAGCCCTAGAACAAAACAGGAGGGCAGCTTTGGGGGCCACGCTCCCCATGAGCTGGCTTGATTTGGCTGTCGCACGCTTCCAAGGGGTATGCGTGTATTCCCCTTTGGTTTTCCTGAGCACTAAATCCTCTTGATCCGTGCAGCCAAACTCCCACTTAACTCTCGTTAATAGTGACGTTTTGGAGAGCCAAGCATTTTAAGTGTAACAAATTGCCATTGTAACCGCTGCAATTATGAGTAAATTTGATCATGAAAGAAGCCAAGGCACTGTAACGCAATAACTTTGTAACAAAGCTATCGTTCTAATAAGGATAAAGCACCACGATGTTTTCCCCGGATGCTTCATCAGCTTCCTTGAATGCTAGAAGTGGGGGAGGGAGACGTTCAAGGAGGCGCTCCCCCTCCCTCCCGGGATGCCCGTTACCCAACGTGTGTGCTTATAAATTCATAAGCAACGTCAAGGTTTACAAACCCCAAGACACATTCTTGACGGTAGTTGAGTGCTGGGGTGACGGATGAACCTAATCTGGACCATGATGTACATATAAAGAGGAATGCTTCCCCGATGATGATCCCAGAACCTGCGCGCATACTCTTACATGGGAGGAAAGAAAACACGCCTATTTCTAGAAACGAAATACGGGTGTGCTGCAAAAGCACGTGTGTTGCAAAAGCACTCAGTTTTCCATGTTTCCGTGTACCGTTTAGCCACACAATTGCCAACGACCCACGGGTTCAGATGGTCTATGATGTCATTCTACTACGAGCTGAAGTTTAGCAGCTTCATACCTTCCAGTGCAATGCTGAATACAAAGTTTTCGGTAACACCCGTCTCCTCCTCGACTCTTGGCTTAAAGCGGGGAGGGAAGCTGACCACCCCACAGGGCTTTACTGAAGCTCCCAAGCAAAATTCTATCTCCACCCTTAACTCTTACCATAGTGATGACACCACATCTTTTTTCTTTCATTAAGGTCTGATTATTCTTTACAGGTTCCAAAGTACGGGGATTTGATAGATCCTTCATACGTTTCTGGTGAATGCACGAATGAATGAATGAATGAATGAAGCAAATACTTTTTTTTTTTTTTGCTATCTCCAACTCTATTATAAACGGGTGCGCACGCGCTCACGCACGTAAATAAAACGAACAAATTGTTTCTGCTTTCACAGAAAATGCAAGAAGCAAGAAGAGACAAGCAGGTTTCATCCCAGTAGGCACCTGGCAGCGGCTTCTCACAGTTGGCAGCGAGTTTCTGGCCCAAACAAAAGCACGATCCTATGGTGAAATGCATTCTCTCATCACACTCTCAGCTAACTAAACCCTGCATCAACCTGATTTACTGTTAAGCAACCTGACCTGGTGTAACCTCTGCCACATAGCAACCTGTCGAAATATTTATCGACGGTTGTTAATGCTTCTTGGAGCCCTCCACCCCCCCCCCCCCACATCCCTTTTCCCCAGTCTCGCTTTTCATGCTTCCTCACCATCAAACCTTCACCTTTGGTGCTCAGAACATAAGGGTGGAGGATACCATACTTACTCCGGAGATGAAACTGGAAAGTCAAAATATTTGTCCTGGCCAGCAAAGTAAAATACACCAAACCCACCTCCAAAAAAAAAAAAAAAAAAAAAAAAAAAACCAAAAATCACCCACGAGACAGACATTTTAAACTGGGAAATTCAAAGAGTTAATGATGTATTTTTCAGGTTCCCAAAGTCAAAATGTGCAACGTAATGTAACGCTTACTGACAAGCTGAATCTACAAACTGCAAATTGCACAGGAGTGAGATCACTCAATTCCGCGCCCCCCCAGTCATACAATTCGTACTTCCAGCAACCCCTTGATTGGGCACTTGTCTTGTGTCGGGTTCCGGTAGTGGATGGAGAACGGACAAAGCCCAAAACCTGCGTAGTGCAAATCTACCTCATTGCACACTTAGAGACATATTCCATTCAGTTGATCGTAGCTTTACGCATAATCACCAGAACCTGGTGTAACCCAAATGTCCTTCAACTGGGAAATGGAAACGGAAACTGATATACCAACACAACAGAATACTACTCAGCAATAAAATGGAATGAACCACTGACACAACCACCCGGATGAAATCTCAAATGCATTTTGCTAAGGAGAAAAGTATCCGGATGCAAAAAAGCTACATGTTACATTATGTCTCTCCTATGACATTCTAGAAAAGGCAAAACTATCAGGGGCAGGAATCAGGTCAGTGGTTCTCAGAGCTCGGGGCAGGGGGTGACTCTAAAGGAACCCAAGAGAATTTCCGATGGTGATGCATTTTTTGTTGTTCTAGATTTTGACTGGCATAGCTGTATACGTGTGGCAAAACTCACACAACTGCCCGCTATAAAAAACAAATTTTACTCTTTGCAAAGTGTAGCTTAATTGAAAATAAAATTCCTTCAAAACGAATTCACGGTTGGGGAAAAGAAGTCAAACAGCGGTTGTCTCCCCCCAAGTGGAAAGGGGCTTGAGCGAAACTTGGAGGGTAATGGCAACAATCTGTACCTTGCAAGGGATCCAGGTTACGCACCTCTATGCACTGGCTTAATACCTGTGAGTTTCCCTGTATGCAAATTGTATATTAAATAAAGCTGAAGATAAACAGATTAATGACATGCCCCACCTGAAATATTTAGGAGGACTAGGCGGACATCTGCAATGTACTTCCAAATGCATCGAAAATTCAGATGGATTAATGGACAGATAAACATGGACAGGTGCAGAGACATGTGACGAAGAAGTATGTTAATGGTAGAACCCAGATACTAAGTGCAGTGGTGTTCACTTGGGGCTCTCTAATGTTGTTGTATGCTTGAGAACTATTGTAATAAAATAGGACAGGAATCAATTCTAAAGAACAAAAATACATATACAATATAATGAGGATTTTCCAGGACTTAGTAACTACATATTCCATTAACTCTTGAAAAGATGCGAGCTATTGTTTTTCCTATGACTATACTTTTCCCATCAGAGAACATATTATTCAGATTCAAATCCTGTAAATTATGCCACAGATGCACAGCTGTGCCTGTCACTTCACAGGGTTTGTTCAACTACAAACTTGAATTAGACACACAAGGCTGAGCCTGGGCTCTCTTATCCGCTGATGATAGAGGAGAAAACCGACCCTCACGGAATCCTAAGTCCCTGCCACCGAATTAACTCGCGACGCAGGAGCTGGTGCAGAGGGAAAAACTGTCTATCATTTCATTCCCAAAGATGTAATCCCAGCGCTCCCCAAGGTCTGAGCTACAGAGTCATAAAACTGAAAAAGGCCAACTTACTGACTGGTGATTCATCTTGTTATCTTCATTTAGGCGCACACGGGGACCCTTTGCCCTCTCGGGGTAATTTGGCATTCTCAGATTCCATGCCAGGCTGGACTCCTGACCCTGTTCCTATCAGTTAATTCCAAACGCTGGTTAGAACTTATGGCTCTGAAGTTGGAACCTTCCCCTGTGTGTGTGGGGGGGGGGGGGGCCCTGCTACAACTACACGGCTTTGAAATTTCCAAAATCTAGACATCTACAAATTGCGTTGCTTTGCCTGCAGTCAGGCAACCTGAGATCTGATCAGAAGGATGATGCTTTCATTTAAAAAGCCCTGTTGTGACAGCTCCCAGGTTAGCTGTAATGACCCTCTACCCCTGCTCTCTCTCTTTCTCTCTCTCGCTCTCTCTCGTAGAGGCTTATGGGTCAGTTACACAAAGCTCAGTCTCAAAGAAAATTGGCTTTGTCTCTTGGAATCAAGAAGAGTTTATGAGATGTTTCACAAGGGGCTGCAAGAGTTTGTCTTTCTACCAAACAACAAAGAAGCAGTCATCGTCAGGCTGGGGTGGGGGTGGGGGAGGGAAGAACTTAAGGGCTGGATTACAGATACTATTCTAAGCTGGGAAACCCATCTAGATGCCCGGACATACTCTTGTCATGGGATACAAGGTTCCCCTGCTTTTCAAAAGTTTGCATTATACCACTTCGCTCTTGCAAAAGACCTAGGTTAGTACCTGTTTTTGCTAACTGGAAGAAATCCAAAGAGTATTTTGGCTTTCATGAAAAAAAAAAAACAAAGCAAAGCTGAAGCTCAGCTGTGATTTTGCAGTGAGCCATCACAAAGGTGAGGCACATCCCAAGCCGTGAGAACGGCACCGGCACGCTCCTTCCTGGGGAACGACACTCAGCAGCTCAACACTGAGCTGGCCGAACCACAGCTTTGAACTGTGTCTGTGAGCATCTGTGCTTGATCTCGATGGATTCTGTGCATCCACATGTCCTAAGGTATCAGAAATGCCTACGAATGGGGCGCCTGGGTGGCGCAGTCGGTTGAGCGTCCGACTTCAGCCAGGTCACGATCTCGCGGTCCGTGAGTTCGAGCCCCGCGTC